>NW_023144630.1:9296937-9574488 GCF_012932325.1 Thrips palmi | reverse complement strand
TCAGGCTACGTAAGATCTATTGTCTTAGTTAATTTCAGAATCTAGGTTGGCATTGTCCTGCACGGGATTGTGATCCCGACTAAGGATTCCTCAGTCGGGGGTCTGACAAATATTCCTCGTCTGCTCCCTCGAAAACATGGGAAGCGATGCGCAACTGGGCATTTTGAGCTCAAACACCTAACAAGGTAGGTTTACGCCAGACCACGTCTTGTCGTAACAGGCTTCGCGATGTCTCGCTGCCTGTTCCTCCAATCCGCGCCTGGCGTACCTACCTTGGCCTGCGGCGCTAGCCTGCTCTCGGCAGGCATTGGCTTGTTTATCGCCCATTACTTCTAACTTCTTGCATGCTGGGAGGCGCTGCCCCCAAGACCCCCCTTAATCCTAGATAGAGATGCTTCATCTACAGATACCACGATCTTGACCTTTGCAACTTTCTAACTTGTCGGGGCTGGGGGGCTCCGCCCCCCAGATCCCCCTTTCTTCAAGACAGCATTGATCTGCCTGCAGAAAACTCGATTTTTCACCGCTTTTTAGGTGTTTTTCGGTTGGCAATAAACGTCGAACAAATCAAGGGGAGAAGACCTTGGTTTAATGCCGTGGTTTTGGCAATATCGAAAAGTATTGCCAAATTTTGGCGATACTTTTTTGTATCGCCGTTCTGAAGGCAAAACTTTTCCGTAAAGCCGTTTATTGGCGATACTCGATTGTATCGCCAAAAAATGTACTTAAGTATCGCCGTTGCATTTGCAGTGTAGTCAAATTTCGCGTGTGCCGAGCCAAGAATATACCTAATGAGCCTGCAAAATCTCAGCCAGATCGGCCAGATCGGCACACACAGACAGACAAAACTTTTCAACCGCACTGGAGAAACGGGCTTCGCTATCGCTCAGCCAATAATGCATTTATCTCTTGTTTTTGCAGTGTCTATCGGTCGGTATGACTTTCACTAAAACATTAAAAAAGCATTTTTAGCCTCTCGCACTTTCCTGCGTCACTGCTGCCGTCTCCCCCTCCACCCTGCCGGGCGGCGGGTCACGTCCGGCCCGCAGACCGATTCCGAGAGTCGTGTTCGTCGCTCTCTCTGTCACACTTGTGGGGCGGCCCGCTCTGGTGCGAGAGACAGCGACAAAAACGACTTTCGAAATAATTCTGGTGGCGCCTCTCGACTTTGCCTACTGTTTGCTGCTCATTGTTTGGATGAAAATCCCCTGCCGCGTTGGCGGTGTCCTGGCCACCGTCGTTGTCATCAGACGCATCGTGTTCAGTCCTGTCCTGCGATGTCAGGTGCGACGAGTGAAGCTTTTGCAGGCCATTTTGAGCAGTGTTTTAATGGGTGGGAATATTTCTCCAGACATTAAGGATCTTGGGGAACCTTACCGGGTTCGAGGCTTCCCAAATGGAAACGTTCCCGATGTAAAGAAAAGTCGAACCCAGAGCAACGATGAATTCAATTCCCTGTTTCATTTAAATCTGAAAATTCGGACCAATTTTGAAAGACTTAGCAGTCTGAACCTTTAAATAAGATTTTTACGCTTTTAAGAGAGATGCCTCGTCTGTCCCACGCTTGCAAGTATGATACCCCGTTTGTCTGGCTCTTACAAATGTGAGACACGGTTATAGTCCCTCACTTGCTGCCTATGATTCCCTTCTCGATTCCCTTGTGGTTCTATTCCACAGCACCCACGCTTGCAAGTGCGAGACGAAGGCATCCGATCCGTCGAAGACACTTCCAATCGTGGGAGAAACGTGACTCACACTCACTGCAAATGCAACGGCGATACTAAAGTACATTTTTTGGCGATACAATTGAGTATCGCCAATAAACGGCTTTACGGAAAAGTCTTGCCTTCAGAACGGCGATACAAAAAAGTATCGCCAAAATTTGGCAATACTTTTCGATATTGCCAAAACCACGGCATTAAACCAAGGTCTTCTCTCCTTGATTTGTTCGACGTTTATTGCCAAATCGTGGCAGCACTCCAAAGTATCGCCAAATTTTGGCGATACTTTAGTGTATCGCCGTTTTGAAGGCAATACTTTTCCGTAAGGCCGTTTATTGGCGATACTCAATTGTATCGCCAAAAAAGGTGCTATAAGTATTGCCTTTGGATTTACAGTGCTTGCAAGCGTGAGGTTTGACGGTTCGCACCACATAGTTTAAAACCGTCTCACACTTGTATTTGCAGTGTGCTCTGTTGTTTCCTTTCCAGTTGGGTGGCAGGTGGCATACTTCACTTTCTGGATGGCTGTCGTTCAGCAAGTGTCTACAACTCCAGGACTCTGGGAAAGTGTGCGACAAGGAGGGAAGTCGGGTCAGTTTGTTTGTACGTGTTACCGGAAAAGCCCGCAGCCCGGGTAAACCTGAGATTGCCTAGGCAAGGTTAGGTGTGCCCATTTCAATTTCGGAAATGTTGAAATATTAATATCCACCTATCATTGCCTAGGATAATTTACGCCCAACTAAGATTGCCGAAATGGCCGTCGGCATTCTTAGGTTGACAAAACAAGATTACCTGATTAAAAGTTTGTTTATTAGAACAATTTACAAAGTTTATCAACTACAGTTGCTTGACAAAAGTTAAAAAGTAAAAAAGTTAAAAGTTAAAGTTTATTAGAACAATTTACAAAGTTTATTAACTACAGTTGCTTGACAAAACAGGATTAAGAGTTAAAGTTTATTAGAACAATTTACAAAATTTAAATTAAATTCAGAAATTCAGACTACTTGTTGGAGCATGAAATGGACCCATGACACTTAGAATTACATTTTACGCCTTTGGCTCTGCATTTGCATTTTCCATGTTTACAGCCAGTCTTGCAATTACACTTAATGAATCCTTGTCCGCCAGAAAGGCTTGCTGCAGACGCAAGACCTCTCAGGGAAACGAGCCTGCCTGAAACTTGGTCCAAAGACAGAAATTTTTCCTTACAGAGTGAGAGTCCATTTCGTGGGAAAAGAGTTTCACATGTGCCTTTAGTTGTCCCTACTCTGAAAAGACCTCTATCAGTTACTTCGACAACGACACCGACGACGTTACGCGGATCCCCACGTGCGCGGTCGGGGCTCGGAATGGGCACAGTCACCGTGTCCCCAACGGTGAGTGGAGGGAACTCCAACTCAGTTCTTCTGAGCATCTTCGCAGCCTGCCTCACCAGGTGCTCCCTAGAAGAAGCCTGATGGATCGAGATGGACGCAGCTTTGTGGCAGAGTGAACATTCTTCCTCGAGTCCACAGGAGTTATGCAGCGGCCTGTCGCACGTCAAGCATATTTCGTCCAACCGACACAGCCAGCAACACGGCAGGGAGGGGGGTGAGGGGAGGAGAGAGTGGAGGGTAAGCATAGGATATCCGGTAATCTTGTTTTGTCAACCTAAGAATGCCGACGGCCATTTCGGCAATCTTAGTTGGGCGTAAATTATCCTAGGCAATGATAGGTGGATATTAATATTTCAACATTTCCGAAATTGAAACGGGCACACCTAACCTTGCCTAGGCAATCTCAGGTTTACCTGGGCTGCGGGCTTTTCCGGTAACATACGCTCATCAAATTCGTTGAAATTTGGTTCCTGACTGCCGGAGCCTGTGAGACCGATAGCAAACACTGAATGAAGTAATTTTGTTAATTTCCTAGTTGAATTCCTTTTTATGCTCAAGCTAGTTTTGACAATGTGGCTTTTCGTAAGGCCTGAAACCGTCGGCAAGGTTTTGAGAGGGATCAAATTAGGTTATTCAGTTAATTTGTTGTCTCAATTATGTTGCTTGTGTTCCTGTCATCAATTACAGATCCCACTGTCCGAGTCCGCGGGGGCTTTCTTCGAGGCATTCGAGGTGTATCGAAATCCGGGAAAACATTTTCATCTTTCCTGGGTGTTCCGTATGCCAAACCTCCCGTCGGCCAGCTTCGATTCAAAGTAAGAACTGCTGCTATGAGGGATATATGCGCAGCAGTAAAGAAAGTCTGTTCCTGGCGATCAATTTTCATTAGAAACGTCAGTACAGAACAATTCATATGTATTTCAGAATAGATCACAAGCTGCAATACTTCACGAACCTTTCAATTGAGGAGGATTACGGCTGGATCTCCGTGCCTGGAGATCCTACGGAAAATGTTGATAGGAGAGCCACGGAGAATCTTAACCAAAATATTAGCGGATTTTTTCCGTAGCTTTTTCGCCACAGTGCATCACTGTGGCCAAAAGGTACGGAAAATTCCGGAAAATTCTGTCAAATTTTTTTTGCCAACATTCTCCGTAGCCCATGTATCAATATTCTCCGTAAGCTCCTACAGTATCCTCCGTAGGACCGCACAGTATTCTCCGTAGGACCTGAAAGACTGTATAGTAGTCCTCCGGAGATCACTGTAAGGTCCTACGGAACTGTACGGTCAGGATTGTACGGCCCTACGGAGAATATTGACAAGAGGGCTACGGAGGCCCACTCGTGTAAATTTTGTCAGAATGTCAGAAACAGGTCTGAGATCCTGATCAAAATTCGCGCACCTCTGAAAGCTGAAGTTCTGTCCTCTGATATTGATGGTTTGAGTTCTACAGAATGTCAGGAGATGTTTTCCGATTTCAGAGGTGCGCGAATTTTGATCAGGTTTTCAGACATGTTTCTGACATTCTGACAAGATTTACACGAGTAGGATGACCACAATCTGTTAACAGAATTTTTCGCAGCTTTTTGCCACAGTGCACCTGGACTATGCACTTTTTTTCTATTGTTGCAGGGTCCACAGCCCGCCGATCCCTGGAGTGGCACTCGGGATGCAACCAAAGAAGGGTCCATGTGCTTTCAGGGGTTTGGTACCAAAGTATTCCGGGTGCCACTCGTGAACGAACACGGCCGGCTCGTAACCGATTTCATAAAACACATGGTATTGTTACCCGATAAGAATGACTCATTGTTGTTGTTTTTTTTACTTTTCAATAAGCTTTTTAGGGTTTCTTGTAAATTTGTGTGGTGGAGTCAGGATTCGGTCGTAGGGATCGACTTACTCGATAGGCTGTGCCCCAGTCGAATCAGACGAACTTTAGGTTATCACGATCAGCTGATGGATGTGTTGCCAAAAATGGTTGGTTGCCGCAATCAGATGAATGGTTTTCACGGCCGGATTTCAACTACCAATCCATTTTGATCGAAAAGACTAACTCCTTTTCTCCGTGTACCCCAAGGAAATTGATGAAACAAGCAAAGAGAACGCGTTTTCTTTCTTATTTGTATTCCAGTTTTGATTTTTGTACATTAGTTGTGTATCAATAGATGAACTCTCCTTAGAGCCCATAACCGCCAAGGTTTACGGGGTTTACGCGAAAGGTTTTAGTTGTTTCTCCCAAATTCTCAAGCCAAAAGATTCCTATCTTCATGTTTCTGTACTTTTAACCGGAAACACTGCAAATTGGATGGAAATACTTTGCGCAAGTTTTGGTCAGACTTGAAAGTCTCGCCAAAATTTGGTCAGACAAAAGTGTCTCGCCGCAAAACGGTCAGACACAAAAGTCTCACCACAAAATGGCGAGTTTTTTTGTGTCTGGCCCCGGCTTTTCGGCAGTAACCGTCCGGCGCATTACGGCCTTTGGGTGGCGCACAGTGGGCGGAATGACCGCTTTCGACAAGAAAAAGTCCGAGTTCCAAATATTTTTCTTACGTGTCCAAACACATTCTCCTGACTGAAAAATGCTTGCTGAATCTAAATCTGCCTTTTATTTCTCCATACGAGTCTTCGTTTTGCGTGTGCGCCACGTCAAAGTCTGCGAACGCCCTTTGCACGTTTTTTCACTATAACAACACCCATGTTAACAGACGTTTTTCTCCTGCACCTAAGTAGTTACAAGCAAATCCAAGTATATCGTTCGAAAGGGCATGCCTTCGCGAATCTTAAACTGTTTTCGGAAACGCATTTGGTTGAGAAATGACAAAACTGCGTGTGTTTTAGCAAACTTTGTAAATAAACATAAAAAAATATTTTCGTATTGGGCGTAGAAAAAAGCCTGAGGTTACCCGGCGCCCGCTCTGCGCGCATTTGATAGGTTTTAGTGTGCACTTCATGAGGAAAAAAAAATTAGCTGCGCATAGCTGCGCAAACGGAAGTTCTTGGCCGATTTGTGTGAGCGCGCAGCGGCAAAATCGCGTTTCGTTCACTACAGATACCGCCACACAGTGGGCGGAATGACCGCTTTCGACAAGAAAAATGTCGCGATAGGTACATGAAAATTCGTATCTGGGGGTTTTAGGGTCATCTAAACACGATTCTGAAGTTAAAAAAACTATTGGACAGCAATTTGACATAGTTTACTAAATGACCTAAGTACAACTTTTGGGTAATTTACATGAAAATTAATGTAGAACAAACAAAACCATTTTATTCTTCTGCGAAGGGCAACTTTCCTTCCCTCCGCAGAAGAATAAAATGTTTTTGTTTGTTCTACATAAATTTTGAAAAGAAAAAGAAGTTTTTCATGTAAATTACCCAAAAGTTGTACTTAGGTCATTTAGTAAACTATGTCAAATTGCTGTCCAATAGTTTTTTAACTTCAGAAACGTGTTTAGATGACCCTAAAACCCTCAGATACGAATTTTCATACACACATCGCAACATTTCGACTTTTTCTTGTCGAAAGTGGTCATTCCGCCCACTGTGTGGCGGTCAGACACATGGCGAGACTTTTGTGTCTGACCGTTTTGTGGTGAAACTTTTTTGTCCGGCCAAATTTTGGCGAGACTTTCAGGTCTGACCAAAACTTGGCGAGACTTTTATGTCTCGCCAGGCGAGAAGTCTGACTTTTGGATTTGTAGTGAAGTGATTGGGAAACGGACAACGGGCAGTCTTGCCAATTACTTATTCCTACGAATGAGGCTCCCAATTCCAGGCCAAATTTCAACAAAAATCCCACTTTGAGCAGGCCGTATCTCAGTAATTATAGGTTCCCGATAATAATGTTCAAAGCAAAATCTTCTTGTCTCGTCGAATTATGCAGGAGGGTGTGATTTGGGACCACTGAGGGCTGATCTTGGTCTAAGAAAATGAATATTTCCGCTTAAAATGGCCAAGTGTAGGATGTGATCCTACAGTTTTCAATCATATACCATTCTCTTCGTAATTAAATTCCGCATCTTCCTGACTTGGGCCGTTTTGGAAATGATGCCTGGTTTGGCCGCTATTAGTTAAAAAAAGTGTCAATTTTGCCACACAGACCCCACTTTGGATCCCCTCGGGGGTTGGGAGGGGGTCCGATGGGTCAAATTGGGCATTGCAGCTAGTCTTCGGATATCTTCAAGTACTTTAGCCCGTGACCAGTTTTTAGATCCCAGATTTTCACTCCACCCTAGTAAGTAGCGTACTGAGAACATTTTGTGCTGATTCCAAATGGAATGAGTTTTTACTTTGCTCGCTTTCTTTAGCCCATGTACGCGGATAACAGAACGACAGCAAGCTCACTTTGCCAAAGCATTTTCCGCCCGTTGCTCGACTGCGATAAAGTCCATCATCAACGAAAAGTATTGACAAACGGGTCTCATTTCAGTGTAGTATAACATGGTGAAAGTATAACGAATTATATGATAGGAATATAATGAGGTTTATGCGCGCTACATGCAAAATTAAATAAGGAAATCAACAGAAGTAAACGATCTTCAAAGACGGAAAGAATCCTCATCCCATCGAGATCTCTTATATGGATGAAGTATGTCCACACATCGAGGGGTCCTATTCAAAAGATCTTATCTGCGCGTTCCCCCCAAGACAATCTTATCTTAAACGCAGGTTAATTTCACTCAGTTTGATCATTTAATACAGCTACAAATCAATATCATTTGTGATAAAATTCACTGAAATGTGGAGATGACAGATCAAAGAAACCAAACAGTACATGTAAAAATATATTCCGCTTACTCTCGTACGTGTCCCAACTGGTCAAACTGGGTGAAATCCGCATGCGTTGAAGATAAGATTGTCTTGGGGGGAACGCGCAGATAAGATCTTTTGAATAGGACCCCTCGACATGAGTGGAAAGTTCAATTTTTTTTCCTTTGCGACATGGCCTACCTAACCGAGAAGCCACCAGATGCGGCGCAAAGTGTTATGGAAAAGTTACCTGGTCTTTTAACTGGAGGCAGTTTGGCAGACCTGAAAATGGGCGAGGATTGTTTGGTCCTGAACGTATATACTCCTCAGGTGAGTAATATTGTAAGGGAGTATCATCCTGGCGGATCGTTGGTTGTTCAACAGGCCAGTTCAAAGCCATTTCTTCATAACGGAACCTCTGTTTCGTGGCTTTTCAATATTTCTCTGAAGGGTATTTTATGGAATCCCTGGACCGGAAGTCAAAGAGCAAAAGAAAGAACGAAAACAGCTTCTGCGTATGCAAAGTCCAGTAGGTCTGCTTTGACACCCCTTTTCATCTCGTTGAGATGATCCATTTCCATTCACTTTCTTCAATGTACAATTTTGTACGAGACATCACAGTTTTTTGTACACACACTTTTTAAGCACATTTTGTACCAAAAAAAAATGCAATTATTTTTGTGCACAAATTTCCCCAATTATTTAAATTATGTAAATAATCAAGTACAAATTTGTCCGAAAATGTTTTGAGCGCCAAAAACTGTGATGTCTCGTACAAAATTTGTACAGAAATATATAGTGTGCATCATCCGGTTTCAATTCCACATCTTTGATCTTTCACCTTTTAACCAAAGGTGCTGAAAATCGTTCTATTTCGTTACTCTTTGTCTCCTGCACACTGCCAATCCAAGTGCGAGAAATTCTCAAACTTGTAGGTATGGGGCATTTTGTCTCATGCTTACATGTGTGAGCCACGTTTGTCTCAGGCTTGCAAGTGTGAGACAAAATGTCCCACACCTACAAGTGTGAGACTGTCTCACACTTGGATTGGCAGTGCGAAAGTTGCCCGCCTGGTGGTTGCGCATAGTTGATCGGTTCTCAACCCATGCCTGCCCGATGATGCCTGCGAAAAGTTAGTTTGGGGATTACGTTGATTCACAATCACTCTACAGACATGTGCGTTGAAAGGGACCTTAACATGCTCTAGAAACCCAGGGACTGCCTCAGGGAATGAACCAAAAAGCACGCTTCAGCCTGAAGTGTGCTTGCAAGCACTCTCTAAGGCAGCGTGGGGTAATTCCGGACACGTCGGTTTTCACTGGGTTTGAGTGATATGAAAATACCGTGGAACGGGGTAATATGGGACATGAAGGAAAATCGAGACAAAGCGCACTTTTTTCGGTTTTTGTCGTGTTGCTCTCAAGCGGTTGTTCGGAAGACCACCGTGAATTAGTTTTCGTGATCTCGGAGGCCTTGGCAGCTCACAGGAAACGCACGAACTCTACAAACTCAAGTGTGCACATAGTACACTCCACCTGGAGTGTACATGCATGTACACTTCAACCTGGAGTGTACTTGGCATGTACACTTCAGGTTGGCGTGTACCTTCAGGTACACTGTTGATGGCTCCCTGCTGCTGGTATGAGCCACCTGGCACGCCAACCTGGAGTGTACGTGCCAAGTACACTCCAGGGTGAAGTGTACATGCATGTACACTCCAGGTTGAAGTGTACATGCGTGTACACTCCAGGTGGAGTGTACACTTGAGTTTGTAGAGAAGGCAATCAGAGACTCGCCAGGATTATTAAGAACCAATTATACATACCTTAGTGCATGAATAACTATGCATAATGACAGGATCGGCAACTTTGGCCCGTCCCGTACATTAAGAAACTCACGAATTTCGCCTATGTTTGACCCTGACGGGAATTAAACCTGAGTCTGGGGTTAAAAAATGGCGTTTTCGTCATCAGCACCCTCGAAAACATCAAAAAACAATACAAAAACTCGAATAAAAAGAATGTTCAAAAAATACACCGCTGGGATTTGAACCCGGGTCCGAAGTTCTCCGATTCGCTCGAAACTGGCACCATTGGTTTTCTCCTGTCGCCCCGATTCCAAAAATACCCCTACATGCCCTCCTAGCAGCATCCGTTGCCGAGATCCTCCTCGACCCCATGTAGACCATGATGCACCTGCAGCAGCGCCCCCGGGGCTCGGATCGGATTTGCTGCCACCGGGCGGTTCTTAGGGTCACCCAAGGAGGCTGCATACCAAATTTGGTCAAGATCGGACCACGGGAAGTCCTCGGACGGACGGACGGACGGACGAACGAACGGACGCACAGCAGGGATCATACTATATGCCCGTCCCTACGTCATTTTTTGTACAAAAAATAAACGGTACGGGCCAAAAATGTCCACACTCGTGTAAATCTTGTCAAAATGTCAGGAACCTGTCTGACAACCAAATCAAAATTCGCTCACCTCTAGCCATGAGAGGCCTACCTCGATCTGTCACCCTTTTAACTGGCTTAAGTTGAAAGACCACTGGCTTTCCCTGATAGCGCGTCCAGACAAGGTTCTTTCCTCCCTCTAAACATGCCACTTAAGACAAGTCTCGACAGAGGAACCCCAGGCTCACCGACGACGCGCTACCAATGAGGAAGACAGATTCAAGAAAGCTGAAAGAGAGTCACAACGTGAAACACTTAGTACCAGGTGTACCAAAAATCCCGTCTCAAAAGTAGAGGTATGCAACCCACATGTAGCCACTGTAATTCAAAGGGTGAGACATCTCACCAATTTTCGGCGATACAAAATGTATCACCGAAAAAAAGGTCGTACACGAATGTATCACCGAAAAAATGGTCGTACACGCATGTATCACCGTAAAAAGGTCGTACACAAATGTATCACCGAAAAAAGGGTGATACTTCCCCAGGAAAACAAGGGCTAATCTCGCTGATGTCTCACCTTTTTTTCGGTGATACATTCGTGTACGACCTTTTTTCCGGTGATACATTCGTGTACGACCTTTTTTTCGGTGATACGTGCGTGTACGACCAGTTTTTCGGTGATACATTTTAGTATCACCCTTCTTCGGTGAGACGATTATGTCTCACCCCTCAGAGAGTGAGATGTATCACTATTTGATTTACAGTGGCCGCGCGGGCGGGCTTGCCTATGCGCCGGTCTGCGGGCGCAGAGGCGCTCTAGGGTTGCCACTCGTCGCTACTCCAGCCTCGAACGCGTCGCACACAGGTGGCAGCACTCGCCGGCGCTCCGGACGCTGGCCGGACGGTGTCACCGGTGCAGACGATGGGTCACGTAAACAAAGCGCCGGCAGCGCTCGCTGCGTCGAGCGAGCGGCCGGCCGGCGACGCACCGAGCGAGGCGGAGCGAGGCCGTCAGTCGTCGCAGCTCTGTGCGAGGTGCGAGTTTGTTTTTGTGAGACACTTCATTATGGACGATGGTGTTTTCGAACTTGGAGAAGATCGACATTGTGGCTGCGTACCGGGACGCGGACAACCAACCACGTGCGGCGAGAAGGCTCTACGCGGAGCGGTTTCCCGGGAGAGTGGTGCCGTCGCCTGCAGTGTTCCGACGGACCGAGACAAACCTGCGGATCCACGGTGCATTCGTTGCACCCAAGGTAGGCAATTGACGGGTTGTGGATGATCTGGCACTTCGCGGAGCGGTCCGACAGCACGTTGAAGCAAACCCCCATGCTGGTAAATAAAGATTCGTCCAGCGGCACGCTGGATGCGTCCGAAAACATTAGCCATGTTTTTATTTTTATTGTGTCTGTTTAGGTCAAAGGGGCATTGCCCAGACGCTGGGGGCCAGCGTCATGTCCGTCGGACGCATCTTGAAGTCGGCGGCCTGCCACCCCTTCAAAGTGCATCTCAATAAGGATTTGCACGGGGACGACTTTGCGAATCGCATTGCCTATTGCAATTGGATGCTCGCGCAGCTGGCGCCCAGGCCCCAATTTCAAAGTGAAATTTGCGGGAGTGACGAGAGCACATTTACCAGTGAGGGAACAATAAACCGACATAATATGCACTTTTATTCAGTTGAAAATCCTCATTGGATGAAACCTAACCACGTCCAAGGACGGTAAGAAACTTGCCCTTTTAAAAAACTGACATTTTATAGTTATTATTTAGTATCGTTGTTATTATTATTGTTTTTTTAATTATTATTTTTAGTTGGAGTGTCAATTGCTGGGCTGCGATCTTAGGGACACACCTCATAGGCCCCTATTTTTTTGATGGACCGCCCCTAAATGGACCACGGTACCTGCAATTCCTCCAGCAGGACCTGCCGAACCTGCTTGACGCGGCCAACGTGCCCCTTGACTTGGCCGAGACGCACTGGTTCATGCAGGACGGCGCCCCTCCCCACTGGGCGCGTGCCGTGCGGGAGCACCTCGACGAGGTAAGTTGTTTGAGTCGCACCAGTCTTGCCTAGTCGCCTAGCCCGGTCCACATTCGTTAACAATTTTATTTTTGACAGGTCTATCCGCAACGGTGGATTGGTCGCGGGGGCCCCACTGCCTGGCCAGCCCGGTCTCCTGACCTAACCCCATTGGATATCTTTCTGGGGCTATGTCAAGGCCAGAGTCTATGACACGAGGCCCGAGAACCCCGAAGAGCTGAAGAATCGCATTCGGGCGGTCTTCGCCACGGTGGACGAGGCCATGCTCGAGCGGGTGCACCGATGTGGCGTTGCTCGGTACGGCCAATGCCTGGCTCGCCAAGGGCACACCTTTGAGCACATCCATTATGAATAAGATAAATTGAAATAAAAAAATAATCAAACTGTCTCAAACACAGAAAGATATTATTTTGATGTTTTCTTTATTTGTTGCAGCACGTGCTCTGAGACCCTGAGTTCCTGAATGATTATTGAGATGAAACTGATTATTAAGAATAATAAAATTGTGATTATGATTGATAAGATTAATAAAAATGATTGACTACCATGCATCGTGACTGAAAATTTAGGGCACCAGGGTGGGGTGGACGAAGCAAAGGGTCATACTAGTGTTCTGCATTGGGCGGTCCGTGTCGTTTCGCGCGGACCGATGGCGCTGCCGTCGCTCGGACCGGACCGCCCGGCCCGAGCTTGCCGTCGGTTCGGGCGGTCCGTGGACCGCCCGACCCCGTCGGTCGCTCGGGTACCCGGCAGACCGATAGCCGCTGGAGCCAATTTTTGCCGCCTAGAGGGCAGCACCTATCGGGACAGTTCGCGTTGTCCTAGGGCGAGGGGTGAGGAGGTGTATTCATGCCTGCTTCCGAAAACTTGGGAGTGCTTCCGGAGGCAGCCGGTGGCGAACCCAGGCGTTCACAGCGCTGCAGTCGCTCCGTGGGCAACGAAATTGGCCGGACCGGCCGGACCGCCCAATGCAGAACACTAGGTCATACCGCTTCGCCGGCGGGAAAGGGGGGGGGGGGAGAGGGAGGGGACTGTCCAAGCAGACACGTCACACCGTTTTCGTGGAACGGCCGGGACGGGTGGCAACCCTAGAGCACCTCTGCCCCCGCAGACCGGCGCATAGGCAAGCCCGCCCGCGCGGCTACATGCGGGTTGCATACCTCTACTTTTGACACGGGGTTTTTGGTACACCTGGTACAGGAAAGGACACTTACCTCGCGCCTTTCTGTTCACCCACAGCTTCGTTGAAAAAATATTGACAATGTTCAGACCTTAGGCAAAACAACGGGGGAACAAAACCAAAAAGTGAAGAAAAGGGGGCGTAACACATGAGTAACTCCACCCCAAGGTGGACCGAGATCTGGGATTGGGTCACGGATTCGGTTCAAACTTTGTGGGTTCAATAGGTACCACTAGGACCTATCAACCCTAAAAGGAAAGTTGGCTAGCTCAAATAGAACCTGAGATATTTGCATTTTTCTAAATTTGACTAATTTAGCGGAAAAATGTCGCTTTCTGATTTTTTTATGGTAAAAGTTGTTTGCTTAGTTCTGGCTTATGTTTCTTCTTTCTAGTCATAAAAAAAGAAGAAAAATGGTGGTAGGCCAAGTTTTGTACGTTGCTTGGTTTGGCCTACTCGAGCAATTTTGTCGAATTCATCGAAACTCTCATACCCAAAATACTCCACCTTGGATTTGACCCTGGTAAGTCTCATTTCACTTCTTTTACTCTAATGAACAATTGCTATATAGTCCCTAGCACCAACAATTCCATATAAGCCAGAAAATCAAAAACACAATTTTTCAATTTTCTACTTTGACCTATTTTTGTCGCTTTTGTCAAGATTAGGGCTTCTACATGATCTTGGGTGACAGGAAAGATCCTCCCTGCCCTCAAATTAGATTGTATCAACACAGACAAAGAGACCCAAACTCAAGGTGCACTAAAAATTTATAAGGAAATTGTTTCGAGCAAATTTTGCAAGTTTACGAGGGGTGTGAGGAATTTAAATCGGAGGAAAATGTGATGCTTCAGCCAAAAGTGGATTTGTGGTTCCTTAGTTAGCTTTCTCTGGTAGGATTGGTGCTCTTTTAACCATGAGAATGTTCCTCCTTGATAATCAGTGATAAAACCCTCATTCGGTATGGGGTTGTTGGACTTACGATTTCAACGCATTAACAAAGTAATGGCCCATTTATTTTGGTTGTTCGCAACGTGTAAGCTGAACCCCTTGGTCTTAAGTCATCCTGTTGGTCTCAAAAATTAACAAACCAAATGGAACCAGGCTGAGTTATTGAGACTAAGCGGTTGAACTTATACGTTGCAAACAACCTAAATAAATGGGTCATTACTTTGTTAATGCGTTGAAATCGTAAGTCCAACAACCCCATACCGAATGAGGGTTTTATCACTGATTATCAAGGAGGAACATTCTCATGGTTAAAAGAGCACCAATCCTACCAGAGAAAGCTAACTAAGGAACCACAAATCCACTTTTGGCTGAAGCATCACATTTTCCTCCGATTTAAATTCCTCACACCCCTCGTAAACTTGCAAAATTTGCTCGAAACAATTTCCTTGTAAATTTCTAGTGCACCTTGAGTTTGGGTCTCTTTGTCTGTGTTGATACAATCTAATTTGAGGGCAGGGAGGATCTTTCCTGTCACCCAAGATCATGTAGAAGCCCTAATCTTGACAAAAGCGACAAAAATAGGTCAAAGTAGAAAATTGAAAAATTGTGTTTTTGATTTTCTGGCTTATATGGAATTGTTGGTGCTAGGGACTATATAGCAATTGTTCATTAGAGTAAAAGAAGTGAAATGAGACTTACCAGGGTCAAATCCAAGGTGGAGTATTTTGGGTATGAGAGTTTCGATGAATTCGACAAAATTGCTCGAGTAGGCCAAACCAAGCAACGTACAAAACTTGGCCTACCACCATTTTTCTTCTTTTTTTATGACTAGAAAGAAGAAACATAAGCCAGAACTAAGCAAACAACTTTTACCATAAAAAAATCAGAAAGCGACATTTTTCCGCTAAATTAGTCAAATTTAGAAAAATGCAAATATCTCAGGTTCTATTTGAGCTAGCCAACTTTCCTTTTAGGGTTGATAGGTCCTAGTGGTACCTATTGAACCCACAAAGTTTGAACCGAATCCGTGACCCAATCCCAGATCTCGGTCCACCTTGGGGTGGAGTTACTCACATCTGCAAAATGGACGGAGGGACGGGCTGCATGCTGTCCGACCGTCTCTCTGCCCGTTCTCAATTTTGACTGTGGATTTCTGGTCGGACGTGCCCTGCGTGCCTCCTGTTGGCGTTCCCTAAAACCGGAGGCCCCTTGCGCATTCGCAAGTAGCTCATTAGACTACGACCAATTTTCTGGTCCAAGTCCAAAGTAATATTTTCAGTCCAATTTATTGCAAATGTGACTGCATGTCCCTCGTTAGAGGTGCCCTGCGTGCCTCCTGTTGGCATTCCCTATAACCGGAGGCCCCTGGCGCATTTACACGTAGCTCATTAGACTTCGACCAATTTGCTGATCCAAGTCCAAAATAATATTTTCAGACCAATTTTATTCAAATTTGACTTCATTTCCTTGGTCGGAGGTGCCCTGCGTGCCTCTTACAAATGAGGAAGACAGATTCAAGAAAGCTGAAAGAGAGTCACAACGTGAAACACTTAGTACAGGAAAGGACACTTACCAGTAGTCTCTAAGGATTGCGAACCATATGAATTTTTCCAAGTGAGACCCCCCTTCAGGGGGGGCTCGTTATAGCGTCTAAACCGTTCAACTGGAAAAAAAATGAAAAATGAAAAATGACGAGTACATCGAAAGTGACTTTTTTTGTTTCGACAAGTTTTCAATTCGGGCACAATTTAGTCTAACCTACTCTACAAATCAAAGAGTGTACATGGTACGCTCTAACTGGAGCATGCCTGCAAGCACGCTCTAACTAGCGCATGCCTGCCAGGCATGCACTAACTAGTGCATACATGCCATGTACACGCTAACTGAAGCATACATTTACTGCATAAGGGATAGGGAGTTTTCTGCATCAGGAAGCGTGTACTTGGCATGTATGCTCTAGTTAGTGCATGCTTGGCAGGCATGCGCTAGCTAGAGCGTGCTTGCAGGCATGCTCCAGTTAGAGCATACTATGTACACTCTTTGATTTGTAGAGTATCCTTGGGCCAACCCTTTCCCACACTCTGTGAACCCAAACCAGACGGCGGACAGAAAAATTAATAAAAATGAAAGTAAGTCCAATCCAATGACGAAACGATTCATTTTCTATTCTTTTCGATTTGGTGACATTTTAGACTAACCTATCCTTGGGCAAACCCTTTCCCACACTCTGTGAACCCAAACCAGATGGCTGACAAAAAACACTCATAAAAATGAAAGCGAGTAAAATGCAATAATGAAATGTTTTCAATTCAATTCTTTTGCAATTTGACAGCAGTTCAGTCTAACCTAGCCTATGGTCGACTCGTTCCGACTCGAACACGGATTTTCACACTGCGAGACGCCGCATTTCATTTCTGCCACGAAACACAATTAAAAGGCCGCAACCTACTTGATTTTAGGTTCAATTCATCTAACAAAAAGAAAAAAAATCAGCAAAATAAAATTTCAAGGTTTACGTAAGGATCGACAGCCAAGAACCGCGCACCGCTAGCAACAAAACCACGCCAAAAATTCGTAAACTCTAAATCTTTTCCTCAACCCCTGCATTAAAAAAAAGAATCTACGAATTACTTGAAAAGAAAAAGTGAACAGCTTCACTCGGTCACCGCCGCGGTGCGACCCGACTAGCGACTCGCGAGCGACTACGCCCTCACGCGTGTTATCGCTTCGCTGCTCCCCCTTGGAATGCGTGCTGGCCGCCGGCGCGGTCGCGTTGCACCCCGTCATTCCCCGGCACTGCCCGCGTGAGAATGAAACTGGAGCCCCTCCAGTGCCTCGCGCCTTCCTGTCCACCCACACGCTTCGTTGAAAAAATTTTGACAATGTTCAGACCTTAGGCAAAACAACGGGGGAACAAAAGCAAAAAGTGAAGAAAAGGGGGCGAAACACATCTGCAAAATGGACGGAGGGACGGGCTGCATGCTGTCCGACCGTCTCTCTGCCCGTTCTCAATTTTGACTGTGGATTTCTGGTCGGACGTGCCCTGCGTGCCTCCTGTTGGCGTTCCCTAAAACCGGAGGCCCCTTGCGCATTCGCAAGTGGCTTATTAGACTTCGACCAATTTTCTGGTCCAAGTCCAAAATAATATTTTCTGTCCAATTTATTGCAAATTTGACTGCATTTCCCTGGTCGGAGGTGCCCTGCGTGCCTCCTGTTGGCATTCCCTTAAACCGAAGGCCCCTGGCGCATTCGCAAGTGGCTCATTAGACTTCGACCAATTTTCTGGTCCAAGTCCAAAATAATCTTTTCAGTCTAATTTATTTCAAATTTGACTGCATTTCCCTGGTCGGATTCCGTGGAGCAGAAGTTTCTGCAAACTGTCTTGATTTCGGACCTCCAGGAACTGAATCTTGCTGCTGAAGAACGAAATCATATCTGGCTTGATCCTGTGCCGGTCGTGAGCACGGAAGAAAAAGTGGTCCTCGGAAACGCTTTCCCTTGTGGAGCCAGGTTATAAGGGGCAGAAAAAGGATGCAGGCAACATGAACCCAGTCACGAGCAGAAAAAAATGTCCGCCCTCGCACCAAGAAATACGTGGGCGTGACGTGTGAACAGCCTTCGCCTAGTCAAGCAGGCAGTGATGTGCGGTCTTGTAGGTACTTTTCCAGGAGAGCCTGGTTGGTCCGTCCCCAACGGAGCAGGCTGCAGAGAAGGAAAACAGAATAAAAGATGCAAGCAGGGAAAATGAAATACATCTTTTTTTGACTTTTGCCGTTTATTTCTTTAAAATTGTACTAGTAAACCTCATTCACCAAAAGCCTAAAACAGAGTAAAAGGTGTTCCCATTTCACTGGTTTTTTGACAAAGGGGCGTAAGTCCACAAATTGGCAAAATCCACTTTTTTTCAGAAAAGAATTTAAAATTAAAGAACAAGCCTACTGGTTTTTGAAAAATGAAAATATCTCAATTAGTTCAGAAGATACAGAAGGTGTCCAAAGTCCATTCCATTTTTGACAAAGGGGCGTAAGTCCACCCGTTTTCTGACAAAGAGGCGTAAGTCCAGGTGGTTTTTTGACAAAGAGGCGTAAGTCCAGGTGGTTTTTTGACAAAGAGGCGTAAGTCCATTGGCCATTCTGACAAAGAGGCGTAAGTCCAGGTGGGTTTTTGACAAAGAGGCGTAAGTCCATTGGCCATTCTGACAAAGAGGCGTAAGTCCATTGGCCATTCTGACAAAGAGGCGTAAGTCCACAGGCCATTTTGACAAACAGGCGTAAGTCCATGGGTCATTCTGACAAACAGGCGAACGTCCATAGAACATTCTGACAAACAGGCGTAAGTCCTTAGGGCTTTCTGACAATCAGGTGTAAGTCCATGGACCTTAAGTCGTAAGTCCGTTGCATAAGTCCACAGACCATCCCAATCAACTATCCACTGATGAGGTCACTGAGTGGTTTGCAACTTGTGAGCACTGTTCCAATCAAATAATAATGACTACAGTGCAAACCTAACTGTCAACTAAGTACACACCTAAAAATGCAAGCTTCCAAGTACACATAAACGCATGCTTGGCCAAGTACATACTTACAAATGCATGCTTGCAAGTACACACTAACAAACGCATCCCTGGCGCCGTATAACTCCATGCGTGAAGCATGCGTTTGTAAGTGTGGACTTGCAAGCATGCATTTGTAAGTGTGTACTTAGTAGACAGTTAGGTTTGAAGTGTAACGTTTCCTCTCATCTCAATCGCATCAGGCTTACAATACGTATTTCAGAATGGACTCTTACATCTTTGCGAGGGTAATCAGATTTAAAAGAGCAGCATTCTTCCTCACCGGAGTCCGGTGGAGATGGTGATTGGCGCATTAATCTTCTGCAGCAGGTGAGAACCTGGACTCATCCATGCTGATAACCTCCATGTAGCACACTCTGTGTTGGGCCCATGACTTTTAGGCCAAGTGCTGCCTAAGAAGACGAATGCAACATTCACCATCGTCATCGGACTCTGGTTTCACCATCATCATCGGACTCAGGTGACGAAGAATGCTGGTCTTTTAGATCTGATACCCCTTGCAAATATTTAAGAGTCCGTTTTGAGATATGTATTGTTAGCCTGATGGGATTGAGATGAGAGGAACCATTAGTCATTATTATTTGATTAAAACAGTGTTGACATGTTGCAAACCACTCTGTGACCTCATGAGTGGACATTCGCCATTTTCACCACATTAGCTGTGGACATTCGTAAGTGGTTAATTACAAATCAGAACTAGTTTATCGGGATAGTCTGTGGACTTACGCCTGTTTGTCAGAATGGCCTATGGACTTACGCCTGTTTGTCAGAATGGCTAATGGACTTACGCCTCTTTGTCAAAAATCCACCTGGACTTACGCCTCTTTGTCAAAAAACCACCTGGACTTACGCCTCTTTGTCAAAAATCCACCTGGACTTACGTCTCTTTGTCAAAAAACCACCTGGACTTACGCCTCTTTGTCAAAAATCCACCTGGACTTACGCCTCTTTGTCAAAAATCACACCTCATTTGGAAGGGTTTTTCTGACATTGTAGGAGTTACAAAAGAGTTACACACATGAGATTTTTACCAAAAGATGCACACTTTCTCAAAGAATTTGTCACAAAAATTTGAGTGTTGTGTGGGAATTTATAGATCTTAGGAGCTAAAAACTGTATGTTTTTTGGCCGTCCTGAAAAATTTGGTTCAGTGGACTTACGCCTCTTTGTCAAAAAACCAGTGATTTTCACATTTGGCTATTTTGAAATAGCCATGTATTGGACCGTGCCAGTGTCAACTGTTCAATAATTATGAGAAAATCCAAAAATTTTTAAGTGCGCATGCGCTATATTCAAACTAACCAATAGAAAAGAGCTCTGGTCAAACCTGATTCAGTTAACACCATGACCACCTCGCACCATCTCGCGACTTACAGTGCTCATGTTCGCCAAACGAAAGTCACCCGCGCTCCGAAATCAGTCCTCCTGAGTTTATGAAGTTTGTCAAACGATCCATCGTGCTGTTTTTACGTTGTGAGTAAGAACTGTTCTACAGAATTGAGGAAAACATGACAAGACAACCGCAGCCTTTAAAAGCATGCCAAACAATCCAACCTCAGCAACAATGGAGGGGCAGTTTCAATGCGCGCCTACTCGTTTTTTCAGCCTCGTGATTTTCGAAAGGGCGCAGACGGCAAGCAAATCGGTGCCAACCCACGAAAATAAATTTGATGCGTCGTTTCTGTTACGAACTTTTTACTAGTGACAGACTTTAAGATGTTCCAGCGTCGGGACATCGTGCAATGCGTTAGCATTAGCATTTTCGGATTTCACGGCGTTTTGATTTCTCTTTATCGGCGACTTTAAATTTTGACGGGTGGCACGATGGGACCATGCCGTTGCCATGGAGATTTTTTTTTCATGTTTTAACCATTTGCTCAGAACACAGACGATTTCTTGTTACTTTGATGAGCCAGGAGGTTTAGTTTTGAGGAGTGGCACATTTTTTATTTGAACCTTTTTTTCATATCATTAACGGTTCTCGTTTTCGATTGTTGCAAATTTATGTTTTTCTAGTTTACGGAAAATTTCCACGATGAATTTTCGAAATAAATTGGAATTTTCGTTTTTTCCATGGTTGAAATAGTTTAGCGTTGTTTATTTGAAAATCGGAGAGGGGGGGGGGGGGAAAGAATCCACGGACCTCGGACAATAGGGGTTCTTGGGAACCCCTAAAAACACTCAAACACTAGGGACAAAAGTCATCGCAAATAAAATGACGCTTACCAGCCCGGCCTTTGATATGAATTATCTGCTTCACTGTTAAAAAAATATGAAAATTCAGACTGATTTCGTCTTACTTGGTGGTCTGAATCGTAAATTCATAAAATGGTACGAATATTAAGACCAACTGTCTGAAAAGTTTGACCTGTTGTCTGAAAGTTGAATTTAGACTAGCAAGTCTGAATATTTAGAGCGATGGTTATCAAGTTTTGTACATTGTCGTCCGAAAACTAAATTCATACTTGTGAAATCGGAAAACGAGTGAAAAAACCCCGTCCCCTTTGTACATTTTTCGATTTTCTCAGAACTTTTATCAATACTACTGTTGTATTTCAAATAATATTTACGTTTAGTGTCGTAAAAGCATAGAGAATGTTTCAGAGCTCCGAAATGGACACTTATTGCTCTATCCGCTGGGTGGCGCTAGTGTCGCATGGACGATCTTTTGGAGCTAAAATTGCCACTTGAAGGCTAAATTGCGAATATTTTGTTACAAACTTATTCCAAGTGATTGTCTGAAAGGGCATGAGCGCACCAAAGCAAGATTCAGGTTCATAAGTGCAGTATAAGCTAAATAACAAAGAATACAATGTCACTCTCGCGCATGGCCACGGGTCGGCGCGTGGTTAGGCTAAGGCCGCTCTCCCTCGCAATTCAGCAGTCACCTCTAGCCTCTTCACTACCTTTGCACGTAGGAGTCTACTGCCGTGTACCTAATTTTTGTGCCGAGACGATCCGCTGAGCGTGTACGATAAACCGATGGCAAAAGTTCGCCGTATTGAGCTCTACTCTACAGAGTGGCATTGTTTAGTGCGACTGCTCTACAAATCAAAGAGTGTACATGGTACGCTCTAACTGGAGCATGCCTGCAAGCACGCTCTAGCTAGCGCATGCCTGCCAAGCATGCACTAACTAGTGCATACATGCCATGTACACGCTTCCTGATGCAGATAACTCCCTATCCCTTATGCAGTAAATGTATGCTTCAGTTAGCGTGTACCTGGCATGTATGCACTAGTTAATGCATGCTTGGCAGGCATGCGCTAATTAGAGCGTGCTTGCAGGCATGCTCCAGTTAGAGCGTACCATGTACACTCTTTGATTTGTAGAGTGTTCATATTCTTCCTACAACTTAGTCTGATAAAATAGACCGACTGGTATCATTTTTCATACAACATGTTGATCTGAAAATTCAGACTAACGTCGTCTGAAACTTTCAGACCGCGAAGTATGAAAGTTTTTGTATGAAAATTCAGACTGAATGTAAGTAAATCGACTTCTTACAAAAAATTATGAATTTTCAGTAATTTTTTTTAACAGTGAGAGGTGCGTGAATTTTTATTGGGATTTTTAGACTTGTTTCTGACATTCTGACAAAATTCACACGAGTGCATAAGAATTTACTGTGTGGGAAGAGCGTGCTTGCGCTAGCTCCCAGTATGAAGGTGTGCTGTGTGGTTCACTCCCTGAGGGAGTCCCTGAGTTTCTAGAGCACGTTTAGGTCCATATCAACGTCTCTAAAGTGATTCGAATCAACGTAATCCCCAAACCAACTCTTCGCAGGCCTAGCATGCACTCTCTTCAGTTTCTGGAGTGGTGGGCGTCCATCGGGCGCATTGGAATTGGTTCATCAGCTAGAAGCGCCTCCTCAAGGGCCCAGCCCGTAGACCCTTGGCTTCATAGGTAACCGGTTCATGCAAAACACTGCGAAGTTATGACGGTGTGGTGCGCGGTCTCCGGTGTACATAGGTCAACCTGCCGGCCAAGTCCTTGCTGCCCGTCCTCGTCTTCTTCCACGGCGGTGCGCTCGTATTTGGCAGTGGCACTAGCCTGATGTACGGGCCCGACTTCCTAATGGACCGCGGCCTAGTGGTAGTGGTTCCAAACTATCGTCTGGGAATCTTTGGTAAGCTGATGACATCTTTTGACCGAAGAGTATATATACATTGTAGCAATCAAGTGCAGAATGCGACGGGTGAATCACTCGGCGTTCTGGTGTACACATGAGTACATGAGTACAGGTGAGTACACCATATTTTACTCATAAATTTCACATTTGTGAACGTTTTAAGGCTTTATTTAGCGTTTTAAACGGCACTCAACGGCAAATCGGTCGACAAACTGGAGATTTTCGCCCCTTTTAAACTTGTGAGTACACTGAGTACGGACTAATTTGTACACATGAGTACACCAGTGATTCACCCCTCGGCAGAATGGCATCGTTCCGGTTCGGTTTCATGCCACACCCACGTTTTGAGTTAAGATGGGACATCACTCCAAAATGATAAAAAATCGCTCCTTTTTTTATTTGTTTATACTATAGACCATTCTTTTCTGCGTCGAATGGCGAAAACCGCATTCCGAAATTCAAAAAATTGCAGTTTTGGGAGGCTGTGGGCCGCAAATATGCATAGGGGAAAAGCCCAGTTTCCCCAACTTTGATCGCGTTTTTCTCGGAACATGAAATTGCAAACGGTTGCAGGGCTCTAGGGCGCAGTTTTTTAGCTACAGTGGGGAGATTAAGCATGGAAGCTCCTACGACATGCCGCTATGGTGAGTACCAAAATAATTTGCATTGGTCAATTTTTGTTATTTGAACAATTTTTTTTTGGCATAAAACAAATACAACTTAAAATGATTTTTTAAATGTGATTGAGGTACCCACCATAGCCAGACATCTCACGAAGGCTGTCACCAAATTACGTTGTTCTAGGTCAAACCATTTGGCGTCCAGCGCTGCAACCGTGCGAAATGATCTAACCTCACACTCAAAAATGGGTTTTCAACGAAAGCGCTGTACTGCCCTGGCGGATTGACTTAGTGTTGTTTTATACTTCGTCTGTTAAAATATGAACAATTTTTCTCTTTCCGTTTGGTTTTTATGACGATTTTACAAAAGCACTATTTTCGGAGTGATGTCCCCCCTTAAGGGGAGATGTGGGTGAAAATGGAAACTTCTATACCAATTTGCTATGGTGGTCAAAACTGTAGGGCGTTTAAGTACTAGGTAGGAAACTATTACACACCAAATTTCATCCAAATCTACCCACCCGTTTAGCCACAGTAGACTTTTTTCATTGAAATCACTGTGGCAAAAAGGTACGGAAAATACTGTTAACTTTTTTGCCAGGATTCTCCGTAGCCCTCTTATCAATATTCTCCGTAGGGCCGAACAGTATTCTCTGTAAGTCCGCACAGTCTTCTCCGTAGGACCTGGACGACTGTATAGTCCTACGGAGATCACTGTAAGGTCCTACGGAAAATACTGTAAGAGCCTACGCAGAATACTGACAAGGGGGCTACGGAGAATTACCACAAGCTGTTTACAGGATTTTCCGTAGCTTTTTGCCACAGTGATTAAGCGTTTACGTAGGAGAAAAAAATCAGCCATCCAAAGTTTTTTGACGGAATGATCTGAAATTTGTTTTGCAGTTACCTAAACCCCTATACTTCAATGTAACAGAGAGATATTTGAATTTAATTTTTTTGTTTTGACTGAGCATACTTCACAACTTTTTTAATTGGAAAAAATAAGTTGTTTTCTCTATTTTTTTACCTCTTTAAGGTAAATGGTTTAAGAAAGTGGATAGCTATTTGAAATATGTCTCTTAGTCAGGGCTGTAAGCGACAGATTGGAACCAACCTTGCACTTTCTGACCCGGTCTGGCGCTTGCACGGGTGTTCTAGAGACCCAAAATAACGATTTTAGAGTTGGAGGCACTCTGGGAAACGCTGCAGGAACAGCTGGAAGCGAAAATCTACTTTTTGTAGGACAAATTCGTATGAAACGCCTTACAATTCCCGAAATCGCCGCTGCATGCGTATATCTCGTCATATGTGGACCCTTTTCTGTCTTTGGCTTTACAAATCTGCTTCATCATCGACCTTCAGTAACCAAGACGTAGAAGAGTGTCATTATGTCATTGAGGAAATATCTTTGACTAATGAGCACACCAAAATTACCTACAATGTCTTTGAGGTGCGTGAAAGTTCTGATGTGTGTTGGGGTTGATGCTTGTTTTCTGGGGCCGAACACTTATCGAAACTGACACTGTTGGCACGAAGCGCACCCTTAGAGAAGTATCATAATGTTTTTGCTGCGCGAGAATATTGTTATCACCTTTCTGGTGTGGTAAGGGTTGACTCTTTCATTTTACTTTGATGAAAGACGCCCATGTCTGTTGCCACTTTTTTATGAAATCCTTTTGACACCGTTTGTAACGGCACTCTTCTGGTTCAGAAACTACAAGTGCGTACTGTCGAAGGTGGAGAAAACAGTAAAAATCTTTTACTCTTCTGAAGGATGGCACACGGCTTTGCACACGGCCAATCCAAGTGTGAGACTATAGGTGTGAGACATTTTTCTCACGCTTTCATGTGTGAGCCACGTTTGTCTCACGCTGGAAAGTGTGAGACATCGATGTCTTACACTTGCAAGTGTGAGACACGGTTTGTCCTACACTTGCAGGCGATGGACCCGTGGCATTGAACCACAAATCTAGCATAGGCAGCAAGTGTAGGACAAGCTGTGTCCCACACTTGGAAGTGTGCGACTTCGTTGTCCCACACTTGCAGGCGTGAGACAAACGTTGCTCACACTTGCAAGCGTGAGAGAACGTGGCTCACACTTGTAAGCGTGAGACAAAATGTCCCACACCTACAAGTGTGAGACTGTCTCACACGTGGATTGGCAGTGCCAAATTGACGAGGCCCGAGAAATAATGCAGTTTTTTATTTTGCTTGACAGCTTGTAAGTACAGTTGTTTTTTTGTTTTTTTTTGTTTTTTCATTCCATAGCAGACAAAACACATTCGACCATGGGTTCTGATCCATTTAATCCTGGATGCGTTAGGACCCATTGAGACCCAGCTCTTTGGGTTCGCTTAAGAAACGCCTGCTAGGTTAGGCAAAAGTGTGATGCAAAGTAGGCAAACCCGCTACCCACCGACCATTTAGGGGTACTTGTAAACTACTGCAAGGCCACCACCATTGGTTAAGCGCCGAAAGTTACGTTTGTGACGACCATCACGGTTGACAAACCTTCTTGAAAAAGAAATAATGACAAGCCTTGTCCGAGTTTGGACACTTTGTATGGTTTAGACCCTTATGGGTGCAATCCATACAAATGAGTACTTTTCAGACACCCATTACATGGGTAACGGGTTGCACCCGTAAGAATGGGTTGGACTAAATTAAATGGGTGCATGAAAAGTGCCATGTAAATGGATTTAGGAAGTGGGGTTTGTTTTTGCCAAACCGTTCAACAGAATGTGCAAATGGTAAAATGTTTGCTTGGTACACCGGTGTGTGTGCCGTTACAAGGACACTTCCATAGTTGACGAAGACAAGTACGGATCTCGGGAGGCGCGTGGTTCAAAGCGTTTTCTTCAAGAGCGCCGATGCAAGTACTCTATGCTTTTCCAAGCGCTTTCCCATAGAAGTGTGTATCTCTTCAAAACGACATGCGTACATTGTATGCTCTAGCTGGAGCATGACTGCAAGCACGCACGAGCAAGTGCATACCTGCCATGTCACACTAACTGAGCATACATCTAGTGCATGAGGGATAAAGACTTGTCAGCTCCAGGAAGGTATGGCAGGTATGCACTTGGTTGGTGCATGCTTGACAGGCATGCGCTAGCTAGAGCGCGCTTGCAGGATGCTGCAGCGACAGCATTCAATGTACGCTTTTCGATTTGTAGAGAATTTCTCCGCACACCCCTAGTCTATCGGATCTGTCTTTGCATCATTTAATCAGTTAACATCTACGTCTTCTCTTCAGTTACCTACCCTCAGAGCTTACATTACAATATTTCTCGCGCAGAGCAAACAATTATGATCCTTCTCTTAGGATGCGTTTTGAGTCAACTGTGTCAGTTCCGATAAGGGAACGGCCCGAGAAAACAAGCAACAACTCTAACATTCATCAAAAGAAATGACTTGGAACTCGAGCAACCTCAGACATTCACGCTAATTGGTGTACACAATTCTGAAAGATATTTCCCCAAGGACAATATGACACTCTTCTACGTCTTGGTAAGTGAAGGTCCATGTTGAAGCAAAATTTGTAAAGCCAAGAAGACAGAAACAGGTCCACATTTGACAAGATGTACGCATGCAGCGGCTATTTCGGCTGATTTTTAGGCGTTAAATAGGATTTTTTCCTACAAAAGGTAGATTTTTGCTTCCCACCGGTCCCTGCAGCGTTCCCCAGGGTGCCTCCAACTCTCAAATCGTTATTTTGGGTCTCTAGAACACCCGTGCAAAGCGCCAGACCGGGGTCAGAAAGTGCAAGGTTCAACCGCTTACAGCCCTGACTATCTGTTACATTGTCATATGGACCACAAAGAACCACTCCAAGAAGTATGGTCATTATAAAACAAAACTGTATGCGTGGCTAGTTCACGGAGTAGAACAAAAATTTCTTCGACACTTCTCATAAGAGTTGGGTGACCAGAAAAGAGGCATGCATACATCAGTCCATGTTAGATGAACCACTCACTTAGGGGATCATAACACAGGCCTTTAGAACATGCTGTCGGTAACAGAGAAATATTTTACATTAAAATAACAAGTGGATTAAATTTAACATTTTCATCAATTTTGGTGCAAATTTTCACCCACACCTCACCTTAAGTTCTAGAATAAGATAAAGTACTCTGCAAACTGTACAGAGTGCTCAGTACACTCTATTTGGAGTGTACTCATAAGCACACTCCTGTGAGAGTGTGCTCAGCTGAGTACACTCTAACGAAAGTGTGCTTAGCTGAGTACACTCTAACGAAAGTGTGCTTACCTGAGTACACTCTAACGAGAGTGTGCTTAAGTCGGCACAATTCATGCAGCTGAGTACACGTTCGTGGGAGTGTACTTGTGAGTACACGCTGAAGAGAGTGTACTCATGAGTACACGCTAAAGATAGAGTACTCATGAGTACACTCTAAAGAGAGTGTACTGAGTACACTGTTGAGTTTGCAGAGTAACTGAGTTCTACAGTGCGGCATTAAAACTAAGTTCTATGTCATAATTATGTGCTGCATTAAAACTAAGTTGTACATTAAAACCATAAATAATCTACTATAAAATTCCGCGTTTCCTGCTTGTGCCATTTGGGAAACCAAACTGACCAAATCTTCTCCAAAAGCCTATTGAACCAGGGCCTACTGACTGCAGCCCCAAGAAATCTAATCGATATTCGAAAACATAATGAAAGTTGCCTACAAACGTCAAAATGCACGATTTTGTTGAAAAGTCCCTGGCAGCTGAGCAACGTACCCTATCGCGGTTCCCAGTAGCGTTCCGGAAGATATTTGAGCCGGAGGTTTGAAAACGCTATCAGGCAACATCCTCAAAACTGCACTTCTAAACTTGATGTATTAAAAGGTTGACTTTGGCCTGAAAAAGTTGGCTCCATGCATAATGTTTTTGTCTTCTTTTTTTAGTCCTCTTACAACGTGGCCTGAAAAAGTTCGCTCCATGCATAATGTTTTTGTCTTCTTTTTTTAGTCCTCTTACAACGTTGCTCATCGATTTTCCAGAATAAAAATATGTCTTTCGTGGGCTACCGTAGTGGTCCTCCCGTCGCTGAATCATTTTACTGTAAAAATTAGCTGTCACTTTCTGACCAAATCATGGATGACATTTCCGTCATTTTCAAATGGCATCAGTGCTCTTCAACATATTGCATGGGCGTGGCCTTGAAATTGTCATCACGTGACGATCAAAATATTCACAGTGTACTCGTTCGTCTGCCCTAGGATTTCTCAGCAGCAATACATCAGATGCTCCGGGCAACGCAGGCCTCAAGGACCAGGTGCAAGCTCTCCGATGGGTGAGGGACAACATACGCACCTTCGGCGGTGACCCGTCAAGAGTCACTATTTACGGCGAGTCTGCCGGCGCAGCGAGCGTGCACTACCACATCCTGTCACCACTGTCTGCTGGTAAGATGAGAAACCTCCAGGGGTCGATCCAGAGACAGGTTCAAATCGTGCCATGCCGCATGGCACACGTTTCCTCATTACGGGTCAAGGTGCAACTTTTTGCCTGGCTCCGCGTGTAGTACCAGAACCAGGCTTTTCTGCCGCTCTTCAGTGCAAAGTTTGTCTCTTCCAAGTCTTCCAAGGGCTTCTGCATAAAGTCAGCGTTAAAATTGTAAGTATAACACTTACACAGACAGAGGGTAGACATTAGGGTGGGCCGTAAAACACGATTTTTCGATATCGCAAACGTAATAGCGCGCCAAAGTTACTTCATGGCAATTCAAACTCAACGCGATCTGGGCCAGGTCTGTAACTTGAAGCTTGACCCTCGCGCATCGACGTTGAAAATTCGAAAATTTGACTTTTACGGGTTTTTCTAAAAATAGCCATAGAAACTGAACCTGATGTCCAAATGATGTTTCCAAGACGGAAATGGAAACGTCTGATTATGCTTTATCAGTTTAAGACCACCGGGACCCTCTACGAGCAGTAGGGGACTGATGGGAAAAAATTACAAAATTACAATTTTTTTCCGTTTTTTATAAAACGCAAAAATTGCCTTCAGGGTTTGATACGGCCATCCTGACGTCACCGTACCCGAACCATACCCCGAATCATCTTCTCTAAGGACCCCTTCCCCGTTTTCAGCGCACAAGGTACCCCGTGATCCGTTCACACGTTGGGATTTGGACGCCAAAAATACATGTTTTACTAAAATTGTAAATTATCGATACTCAGGGCACAGTAGGGCACTCGTCTTGTCCGTATGAACAGTAGTGACTTAAAATCGATTGCTAGATGGTGTCTTTTCGTCGCAGGAACCCACCAGTATATAGACAATCGGACGAAGAGACCTTTAGCACGCTATTTGCACTGTAAATCTCGTTAATCTGGACTTAAAACGTATTTCAGGTCGTAAATGGCTCGTCTGGATTAACGACAGAAGGTGGTTGCACGTTTATACGGGTTATTCTTATCCATCGTGTAGATTCTCATTTCCTTTCTCACCGTTATGTCCGTTTGCAACGGCCCAGGGAACATACTTACGCTTAGTGCGCTGTAGAGCTGAGCCCCCCGTAGACAGGCCCCTGTTTCGTTTGTCTTCGTTATGGTAGTTTCTCAATACCGTTAAAATTTGAGCGACTGCACTCTCATTCTAGGAACGTGACATCACGTTGAAACGAACGTGACAAAATGTCACGTTCGTTTGAGCATTGTGTCACGTTCGTTTGAATGTGAACAAGCTGTTTTTTGGACAATTCACACTCTAACGAATGTGACACAATGCTCAAACGAACGTGACATGTTGTCACGTTCGTTTCAACGTGATGTCACGTTCCTGGAATGAGAGTGTGCCTGCGACAGCCGCAGGGACATGTAACGCCAGTTGACCAATTTTGGAAGTGATGCCTTCTTACAGGTAAACATTTACCTTCGTTCTGGCGTACTGTACCTTCGCGTTTTGCTCCATTCTCCTGCGTACAGTATCAAGGTGTCAACTTATACATGCGCTGTAGGAGAAATCCACGGGAAAAATACAGGCACAGTCTGGTAGAACATTTGCCTGGTACCACCATACCTCAGCCAGTACGGCTTTTGGGGTACGGAGTACGGGTTTTTCATGACATAGGATCTCATGGGAAGCACGGTTTTTGGGTACAGCTGTTCTGTACATCGTGTGGTACGGTCTAGCCGGACCTTTTTCCTTGAAATGTACGGCCTTTTAAAAGTGTCGTAGCCCCACCAGTGGTTGGGTGGGTAAGGTGGTGGTGAATCTCGACGTGCTGAACCTTCTCGTGGTGAGGGGTGAGTCGTCTCGGATTTTCCGGGCGAGCCAAGAGCAGTACAGTGGAAACCGAATGTTTGGAAAACGGATTTAACCGAACCTTCAATGGAAATAGCGTTCTAAAGGTCTCTCCATCCGATTATCAATATACTGGTAGGTGCCTGTGACGCAAAGACACCATCTAGTAATCGATTTTGATTCACTACAGTTCATACGGACGAGACGAAGGCCCTACAGTGCCCTGAGTACCGATAATTTGCATTTTTAGTAAAACATGTGTTTTTGGCGTCCATATCCTAACGTGTGACCGGATCCCGGGGTACCCCGTGCGCTGAAAACGGGGAAGGGGTCCTTAGAGAAGATGATTCGGGGTATGGCTCGGGTACGGTGACGTCAGGATGGCCGTATCAAACCCTGAAGGCAATTTTTCCATTTTGTAAAAAACGGAAAAAAATTGTAATTTTGTAATTTTTTCCTATCAGTCCTCTACTGCTCGTAGAGGGTCCCGGTGGTCTTAAACTGATAAAGCATGATCAGACGTTTCCATTTCCGTCTCGGAAACATCATTTGGACATCAGGTTCAGTTTCTATGGCTATTTTTAGAAAAACCCGTAAAAGTCAAATTTTCGAATTTTCAACGTCGATGCGCGAGGGTCAAGCTTCAAGTTACAGACCTGGCCCAGATCGCGTTGAGTTTGAATTGCCATGAAGTAACTTTGGCGCGCTATTACGTTTGCGATATCGAAAAATCGTGTTTTACGGCCCACCCTAGTAGACATAAAAACTCGCCAAGACCGCCACCAAAAGGCCGTAATGCGCCGGACAAACGGCCTAAAGGCCGTGGTCTGACACAAGTCTTTCCATCCAATTTGCAGTGAAGGGCTACCAGTTCAAAAAAGTATTTATAGTAACAAAATATGAATGTAATTACCCAAAGCACAAAATCTTAAAAAAAAAAAATGTTTAACGGTTAAGATGGTCAAGCTCATCTAATCTAACTTATATGTAAGGCCTTAAACGCTTAGGATAACGTTATAATGCCCTTTTGTTGTAGATTAAAAGTCCCTGGTACTTAAACTGTACAATAGTTTTCGAAGTTGTTTGCCTGTAGAAGCTGAGCAATTCCATCGCGAAGTCCCTGAAAACAACGCGAGATGCCTCATTCCCTATGATCCCTTTCAGGACTCTTCCACGGTGCTATACTATCAAGCAGTGCGGTCCAGTCGGGAGTGTACCAAAGCAAGGGTTACGACCTCGTGCGACGTGTCACCAAGTTTTATGGTGGCCCCAGTGGCAGCCCGTCTGCCATGGTCAACTTTCTCCGGACGATTCCAGGATTGATATTGACCGCCACCTGGCTAGAGGTGGGCACAGACCAAGTAAGTTTTAGTTGGCTGGATTGCAATACGACCTAAGTAACAGGAAACTTGGGGATACAGACAACCTTAAGTGTGTGGCATTCGTACATAACAGCGCATCTACGATGGGATTCCCTATAAAGATACGTTGTTCTGTCAGATGATCACTCGTGTGTCCCGTGCATTTGATAAATTCGCATCGTCTTTCGTTGACCTTGAGAAATAAATAGCCACAGAGAGACGTTTGACCCCTTCACCTATCTTCTCGCGGGCACATCTAATCAATAGGGTATTTAGTCAGAACCAATTGTATATGTAGCATGTACTCGGCAATAACTGCATACATGCACTGAAAAACCAAACGTGGTCCAGACCGCACCACTGGTGTGGTCAGATGGGTACCATTTTGACCACATCAGTTGGTGTGGTCTAGACCACGTTTGGCCACGTTTGGTGCGGTCTAGACCGCACCAACTGATGTGGTCAAAATGGCACCCATTTGATCACACCAGTTGGTGCAGTCTAGATCACGCTTGGTTTTTCAGTGTGGGCATGCATAGAGTTCTGCAGAACTGAAAAAAAGTTCCCCTGTCAGCGTAAATGGTAAGTTTTTCCCGTTTGACAATGACCTTGAATGTGTTTTCGCAGGACTGGCAGCAGCTGGTACCGAACCTGCCTTGCCGCGCCGTGGTTGAGCCAGTGAACGGAGGGGAACCCGCTTTCTTCTCCGAGGATCCCAACGACCTCCTCGTGGCCGGCCGGTACAACAAGGTGCCCATGATCATCGGCAGTAATTTTCGCGAAGGCACACTTTTCTTCATGTGTAAGTTTGGCATGCAGCGGACAGAAACCAATCGACTCTAAATGAGGTATGGTGCAGTGGGGCTCAGTGGTCCGGATTGATTCTTTTCGCTCAGAAAAGCTTTTGACGAGCTAAAAAAATTTTGGACCAGGTCCTTTACTTCAGCTTTTTCTACGTAATACTGACAAATAAATTTGAGCAGCGAAAATGTAGGTTGATTTTGGGATAGCAAAAGAAACGGTTGTTAGGTGTACTATCTATGGAACAAATAAATGGAAAATATGTGTCAATATATGACTCCATATATGTTTCATGCATTGTCATTATAATTGTATCTTGCTCACGCTGTGGCAAAAAGCTACGGAAAATCCTGTGAACAGCTTGTGGTGATTCTCCGTAGCCCCCTTGTCAGTATTCTCCGTAGGCTCTTACAGTATTTTCCGTAGGACCGCACAGTATTCTCCGCAGGACCTTACAGTGATCTCCGTAGGACTATACAGTCGTCCAGGTCCTACGGAGAAGATTGTGCGGACTTACAGAGAATACTGTACGGCCCTAGGGAGCCTAGGGAGAATATTGATAAGAGGGCTACGGAGAATCCTGGCAAAAAAATGAACAGTATTTTCCGTAAGGGAGTATGGGGCGATTTGTAACAGGGGCGATTCGTAACAAATGCGTTTATTAATTTAAGTGGAGGGAGCAGAGGAAAATCTGAGTATGGCCCCTCTTTCGCTTGAAGTACAGGGTCCTTGAACAATCGAAGCGGATGTGATCGGTGCTCAGGTATAGTTTTGGAGGGCGTCTGAAATATAGGGTACACCGAAATTTCGGCAAACAGGAAAAATCTTTTATTTTGAGTTCTAGGAAGTTTCTGTCTGAGGCTCTCCAGGTATGAATCACCATCGAAGTACCGTTGGGGCCTTGAAGCGTGACCCCTTTACAATGTAACAACGTGGCATAAGTTGCTTTTACTTTGTCCAGTGATAGTTAGGGACGTATTTCTTGCGTAACAGGCATTTGGGGTGATTCGTAACAGACATGTATAAAAAACAAGAATTTAAGTAGTTTTTGCAATTAAATGCTTGAATTATTTCTCGAATCATCTGCTGCCTTATTCCAATTCATTTACACAGCTCGAAATGCATTTTAAAGCGAGTTATTCTATTCTTTCATCTAAAATTGAAAAAAGTGAGGTTAGGATTGACATAGCCGATCAGTTAATGCTGAGGCGGTCAACGGCAGCTTGCAATGTAGATTTTTAGACGTCTGCAGGACACCCAAAGAACAACTGGTGGAGGAGATATCATTCCCGACGATGTTTCATTTAATGTGTAGGATGTTATGAAAAGCCCCATGGCTGTTACAAATCACCCCATGCTGGGGCGATTCGTAACAGCATGCAAGGGTTTGGAAAACGTCTTAGATTTCAAAGATTACGGACTCCAGATTGATCCAATGGAGCTGCACAGTCTAAATGAAGGGCCAGACTGCTCAACTGGCACAAGTTTGACACCGATATGCAGAATGTTCTTTATTTTGTATAGAGAATTCCGAAATCTGTTACAAATCGCCCCATACTCCCTTACCTTTTTGCCACAGTGCAATATATTGCAAATTATCTTGCGCTATACGTGGTTTGTATATGGGGGTATATCTTGTTGCCCGTTAATATATAATGCATATATTTCCCCATATAATATTATCTTCGCGAAATGTATGTTTCAATATCTGACACGGCGCCCGTCGTGGGATGGGGCAGGGCGAGAAGGGCAGACTTTTCAAGTTACTTTTCTTAAAATCTTGGCACTGGATGTTGAGAAAGGCGGCTAGATTTCCCAAAATGCCCCAAAATCAACATACATTTTCGTTGGTACAACAAATGGTTATTTTACGGGTGCAGCTGCTTCACTCCCTCGCCTCCGTTTAACGCCATTCTTGACTGAAGATGCCCCTCTTGGTATGCCCTGGGAAATCTGGGCATGGGTAATCTGAATAACGTCCAACAAATTGATTCCGAAGCAACAGCAAAAGACTGTCTTCGGTTATTTTCAGTATATTACTCGTTTAACTTGCTTATTTTATGTCGCACTTTCAACAAGGAGATCTTCATTTTTAAGCTTGATCCTGTCACCATGCTGTCACACTGTTGAGAAAAACCGTACTTTTCACAGAAATCTTGGTTCACAAACCTTAGGACCCAAAAACCGTGCACCCCATAAGATTACATGTATCAGAAAACCGTGCTCTGTACCCCCTTTATCGTGCCGATTGAGGTACGGTGAAAACCGAACAGATTGACAACCAGCTTTGTACCGCACTATTGTGGACTAAGTATGCAGTGTAAGTTTTCAGCTGGTTTCAGTATGTTCCCGCCATAACTGTGTGTCCTTGTCAGTGAACACGGAATCGGGAGTGGACGCTATGCAACGGGACCCGGGGATCCTGGTGCCCTGCCCGTTGGTCAACGTCCTGGACGAGGCGGAACGACGTCGAGTGGGCCAGCAAATCCGAGACGTGTACACGCAGGGGCGGCCCATCAACAATGAGACGCTGGCCGCGGTTGTGGACGTGAGTCAGTAGTAAACCCCAATCCGAAAGACGATACTTTCAGTGGCTTTCTTTCGAGATAGTGTGCATCTCCCACTAAGGACAACCCGCCAAAAAAAGCACAATACACACAATAAATTGACCATCTAAGAGCAGTTGCCAAAATAAGGGTATCTTTCGTGTCTTTTGGCTCTATAATCGTTATTTTTCAACGTATTGAGATGCGGTTTGGTGCGTTGTGTTGGGCTCAACGTCGCCCACTCTTATCCATCTTAAGTCACCACTTTTTCAATTCAGAAGATGTCGATAAAGTGCTCCAAAGGGTCATTTTGTAACGTTCCGGTATGTCCCCCGTCCATAAATTCAAGTTTCGATGCTTATATTTCAGCTAATATGGAACGTAGAACGATTCTGAGAAGATATTCGGAAACTTTATTATTTTATCTATCAGATACATGTTACTGAACTCGTGTTTACGAGCTCGATTTGGGTGCAATCTGTAAACGCAAAATGTCCTCCGTGGTTGACTTTGCGGAACGTTACATGTGAATTATCACGGTTTCTCGCGTTGCACTCCACTGATAGTTCTCGGCCTTGTCGTCAGATTAATCTGTAGCATTTTTGCCGTCGAATGGTGCAAACGGGAACTCGTAGAAGTTAATAGAAAGCTCAGAATCTTGTTTTATAGGTTATGTTTCGGTAGTGTCCGACCATGATTTTAAAATGCTTTTCTGTTCCCCGGGCAAGTTATAGACCAAACAGAGACATGGTTCTTTCGGGACGTGTTGAGGAATCTTAAAAGAGGTGCTCACACCAAATGGCGTATTTTATTCATAGCAAGAGAGTTACTAGGCCTGTTTGAATGAAAATGTAACGTTCCGTATCCCGCTGTTTTCTGTAACGTTCCAGGGTTTATACAAACCTTGAAAACCTTGAAATCAGGGAAAAGTCAGGGAAAAAAATAGGTTCAGGGAAATCAGGGAAATGTCAGGGAATTTCGCAAAATGCAGCAGAATGTCAGGGGAAAATATGTTTGCTGCGACACTGGACCTGTTTGCTGGACAACTGCGGAGGAGAGCGCGAAACACCGGCCGTTCGAGTTCAACTCAATCAATGTTTTGATGCGCTCAAATGTCAGGGAAATTTGCAATTTCGCGTCAGGGAAATCAGGGAAAAGTCAGGGAAATTCTCACTATTTTTTTGTATAAACCCTGCGTTCCGTGTCTTTCCCCTATACTTTTGATAGGGGCTTTTTGGTCTTTCTGCAGTATTGCACCGGGAGCTCGACTGCGTTCAGATATAAGTCGTGGGACATCACTGAATATATTGGCCGAGAAAAAAGCCGACTTTTCCACATTTTTTTCTTGCGGTTCTATGGCCTTCAAAAGTGCCCCGAATTTTGGCAACTGCTCCTAAGAGGTGGCAAATAAAAGAATCGCCAAAATTTTGCAGTGATCTTTTAACTACTCTAGGGGACTAGCTCATAAATTCCTATTGCCAAATTTTGGCGACACTATAAAACATCGCAAAGATTTCGAAGCAGGCGCTCTTCAGCATAATGATGTTTATTGTCTAAAACTTTGTGAAAATTCTGCCGAACATGAGAAAATTTTTGTCACACTCTTTTACACGGCCTGTTTCACGTGACATTTCGACTTATTTGGCAATCTCTGTCTGACACAGATATTCGGAGACGAGTCTCTGCTGCACGGTATTCAAATCAGCGCAGCGTGGCACGCTCTCCGCGTACCGGTGTACCGCTACCATTTTGTGCTGGACGCCTTCAACCTGCTTTCTGTCTTCTTGAATATGCCGCCCCACGTAAAAGGTAAGACATGCAATCAGCAACGTCGAAATAACAACATTTTGCCCCCTCCCTCCTCAAATAAAACGAACAAAAACATAATGTTTGTTACCACCGCAAATCCAGTGGCAAGTTTCCCCGCCACTGGACTGGCGCTCACTATGGCTGGCCAAAATTTGGCGTTCCCATCCCTGGTTTCCGGATTCCATGCCAAATTTTGGCGTTACATATAGAGCGCCCAAATTTGGCGTTCCATTCCCTAGAGCACCACAAATCAGGACGCCAAAAATTGGCGCTCCAAAAGAAATGCAATAATTTGGCTTGGAAGGCATTACTCACCCACAGAAAAATAAAAGTTCGGCAATAGTTTTCAGTGCTACGGATATCCCTAGTTCAAATCACATGAGGGGAGGGCGTCCCAAAGTTCCTATACTTCCTACGCTTATCCCAAATGCATAATCCTTAAATCAATGCCCTTTATTATCAGTACCAGGTCATGGCGACGACATTGGCTACGTGTTCCGTCCACGGGCCCTGGGAGACCTCAAAGTCCTTGGCAAACGTTGGAGAACTGGAATGGAGCGGATGCTTGCTTTTATAACAAATTTCTGCTACCATGGGTAGGTGACGAAGAAACGGGAAGAAGATTGAAGTGAAAGTTGGTCGTCGCAACCGATCGGTGGCCATGAAGGGTGCTCGAGCACTTGTGACGTATGTAATTATTTTCTTGTCTCGAAATGTGCGGGGCAAACAGTAGTTGGCTACAGTTCTAAAGTTTTGAAACAAAGAGGTTTTACATTTAAAGGTTTAAAAAAACAAAAAAAACAAAACAAAAAAAAACAAGAAGTAAAGAAAAAAAGTTTAAAGGAATGGTGCGAAATATCAATGAATTGATATTAAATAAATGACTCGTTCTTTACACATTTTTTTGTGAATGAAGGATGTCTAGTGGTTATCAAAAGTGGCCAGGTGGTTGGATTATTGTTTAGCTCGAAATGTAAGTACGTTCAAAATCTACCGCCATTACAGTAGTTCGTTTGAAATCCGTGTGGTGGCGCCACGGGTCGCCGATGTTAGCGGAAGGCCGTCCAAAGGAAGGTTGAAAAACTGCAGATATTTTAAATGTTTGTTTGCTAAGAGAGATAATACTCAAATGAAAAATGTTAAACAAAGCACAGGGAGGTGGATTTTTGCTATGGCACATGCAAATTCGATATGAATCACGAAAAAACGAAGTGTTATATCCTCTCATTACTAGACACCAGCCAGTTTTAATAAACATTTTCAATCTTCATTTGCTCAAAAGCTTTCATAGTGAAATGAAAAATACTTCATTTACGATTTAAAGATGAGGCTTTGATCTTTCAAATGAGTACATTACATATGGTTTTCCTTGTGTGCATAGCGAGTTGAATCATGTAGCTAACAAAAACCGATTTTGAGCACAATACTCGTTCTCTTCACATTAACCTAAATTTTGAAATGAGGGTGTAAAGAACGAGTAAAAAAACGTGCCAATTCATTGTGAGACACTTGACTTCGGCAAGCGAAAGAGGGGAACAATTTTACTTAACCTTATCTTCCAACTGGGTTTATATTTTATTTTTGTGCCTTAAAATGGTATACATCATTGCGCCGAATCATTTGACTTAATTCCTAGCAGTTAAGGGTAAAATCTACATCGAAAATACATATATCTCGACATGACTCTTAATACGCTCTCAATTTAGGCCTAACGAGGATAGTAGTACAGCTAAGCATGGGCTGGAATGTACTTGCCATGCCGGTTCCAATGTACTTTGTACAAAAAAAATTTTTGTACCTTTAAAGTACAATCTACCCCTGTTTTTTTTTAATGTCAGGAATTATCGAAGGTTTGTTGTGATATTTTTCTTGCAGTGTAGAGTACTTCGGAGGAAATCCAGTGCGGGAGAAACTAAAGAGTGTTGTGCGGCTGTGCAGGGCGGTGGTGCACTGTTATTTCACTTGCGATACAGACCACACTTTCTGCGCAATACAATTTTCATCGCACTTTTCTGTGATGAACATTGCTGAAAGGTGTGATGAGCTACTGTATCGCAGAATTTTGCAATGATCATTGCGAAAAACTGCAATGATTCCAGATTTTGTGTTGTCATCATCGCAGTTTTTTTGCAATAATTCAGATTTTCATTGCAGAAAGCTGCGATGATCATTGCAGAATTTTGATCGATACAGAAGTCATTGCATCTCAGGAGCAATGATTCGTGGGAATCACATTTCGGATACCATCGCACGTTTTTGTGTTGAAAGTATCGCAACTTGGATAACAGTGTGGGGGCCGAAATAGGCTGAGTGGGAGGGCGCATTCGGCAACGCGCACTTTACCCCCAGTCAGCCCCTTTCGGCGTCCACCGTGCAACCATAATACGTACTTTTCCTTTCATAAAGAACTACTCAGGAAATACTATCTATGTACTGACTATTTACTTTTGTATATAATTTTTCAAAGGAAAATCCTGATCTTAAATTTCTTTTGTACATGTAAAAGTCCAAATCAGGGCCTAGTGCCCTGTGGACATATATTTTTTGTTGAAAAAATAATAATAATGAAAAAAGTTATACTTACTTAGAAAATACTAAGTATTATTGTTGCTTACACAAATACGTCATTAATGAGAAAAATCTCATTCAACGCACTACAAACCTAACTGTCTACTAAGTACACACTTACAAATGCGTGCTTGCAAGTACACACTTACAAACGCATGCTTGGCCAAGTACACACTTACAAATGCATGCTTGCAAGTACACACTTACAAACGCATGCCATTAACCATTTCGCATGTGAAAGTGTATGACGTTGTATGTGTATGACAAGCTGATTGTTTCTTGCAAGCACGCATTTGTAAGTGTGTACTTAGTAGACAGTTAGGTTTGTAGTGTGAATGTTAATGAAAGCAGATGATATTCGTTTGGTTTTCTTATACGGGGTAGTATGCGGGCTCATTCCAAAGATAGTATTTAAAACTGTGTATGAAACAAAATACATAGACCCGAGCGAGCTGGCCAGTGTTGGTACTGGTACTAGCCGTGCCGAGCTGTTGCTTGCACCGCCCTCCGCCGAGCCCGAGCGGGCATACAGGACATGAGCCCCGTCCCGTTTGAGCCCCGATAGTCTGAGACCCGACCTGAGCCCCAACTTGAGCCCCGACCAAAGCCCCAATATCCAGAGCCCGGATTGAGCCCCGACCTGAGCCCCGTTTGAGCCCCATTTGAGTCCCACTTGAGCCCCATTTGAGCCCCGTGGCAAAAAATCATGCAAAAAGTCTTCAAAAATTCCAATGCTTACGCATTGCACGGTGTTCCGGTTGTGGAAATAATGTAAGTTAATGAAAGAAGATTTGAAGTTAGAAATACGAAGAAGGGAGTAAATTTTATATTTTGGGGCTGAGAGAGAACCGCAGCCTTTAAAAGCAAGCCAAACAACCCAACCTCAGCAACAATGGAGAGGCAGTTTCAATGTGCGACTACTTGTTTTTTTCAGCCTCGCGATTTTCGAAAGGGCGCAGACGCCGGGAAAATTGTTGCCAACCCCCGAAAATCTATTTATTCTGTCTTTTCTGCTGCGAACCTTTTACTAATGACAGATTTGAATGATGTTTAAATGTCTTGTCAGTGTGCAATGAGTGAACATTGGCATTTTCGAATTTTACGGCGTTTTCATTTCTTTTTATCAGGGACTTAAAATTTTGACAGTTGGTACGATGGCAGTGAGACGTTGTCATGGAGACTTTTTCTTCATGTTTTTATCATTTTCTTAGAACAGTGATTAGTTTTTGTCACTTTGATGAGGCAGGAAGTTTAGTTTTGAGGAGTGGCACATTTTTTCTTCGAAACGTTTCTGGAAAATGTGAACGGATAAGGGTGCTTGATTGTTGCAAATTTATGTTTTAGTCGTTTACGGAAAATTTCTACGATAAATTTTTTAGATTTTCTGGACTTTTTATTGTATTATGAAAAGGATTAATATGGCGGGAGCGAAATGTCCATCGTGGGGGGTCCGTAGAAGAAGAATTCTGAGCCCCGGGCAATAGGGGTCCTCCTTCGTCGGAACCCCTAAAAATAGTTATTTTCGGCCACGGGGCTCTAACGGGGCTCAAACCGGGCTCAAATGGGGCCCAAACGGGGCTCAATCCGGGCTCTGGATATTGGGGCTTGGGTCGGGGCTCAAGTTGGGGCTCAACCCGGGCTCAGGCTGGGGCTCAAGTCCGGGCTCAGAACAACGGGGCTCAAACGGGACGGGGCTCATGTCCTGTATGCCCCCGAGCGCCCCGGGCCGGGCCGAATCGGGACGCATTGTTGCGCGATATTCCGCGCCGTGGCAGGCGGGGAGGGATTGTCCATGCGAGGAGGGGGTAGGGGGTGCCATTGTTTACGCCCGGTGCCGCTGGCGCTGTACCGGGGAGGGATTGTCGAATTCCGTGCAGGCTGCGCCTCACCGCCAGCCAGCCAGACACACCAGCCCGTCCCGGCCGCCAGCCCCTATTATATTGTTAGGATACGCGCTTGGTTTCTGGACTCGAGAGTAAAAGCACGCTGACACCTTCATTTGTGTATGGTAGTTTTAAGTATGTTTCAAGCGTGAAGGTATCATCTGCTAAAAAGTCAGTAACGTGCTGAGAGTGTTCCTATCTGGATTTCCACCGAAGTAGTACCCTATCCAGCTTTCCGCTTCATCTTTTTCAGCAATCCGACGCCCAACGTGACAGAACACACTCCAGTGTTGTGGCCGCGCCAGCTCAAGGGGAAGGACGTGTACCTGGAATTCGGCGACGAGCTGACCGTCAAGCGAGACTTGTATCCCGAAAGAATGGGGCTCCTGACGAAACTGTACAGTCAAATCATACGCCACCCAGTTTACAACGTTCCCAAATGAAAGTGATCAAACTGGCGGACACATATCGATCTCTATAACTCCCAAAGATTTGTAGCATAGCAACTAACACAGCACTGCCCTCCTGAGAATGTGACACAATGAAAAATCTGGCCCTCTCCAGCAATGTCCACTCACTGAAAATTGAATGGCGAGACTGATGGCCCAAATTTGTTGAGACAAAAATATCTCGCCATTCTGTGGCGAGAAACAGAAGTCTCACCATTGTTTGGCGAGAAACAAATGTCTCGCCAAAATATGGCAGTAATTGACTGGGATATAATGCCCGGTATCCATTTTTTGCCATATTTTGGTGAGACATTTGTTACTCGCCAAAAAAAGGTGAGACTTTTGTTTCTCACCAAAAACATGGTGAGACTTTCGTTTCTCGCCACAGAATGGCGAGACTTTGTTTCTTTCCCCTAGGATGGAATGAATTCCTTCCTTTGACTTTTCAGTGTTGTTTGCAAACATAATCGTACTAGGAAAGTGCTACGAATAAGCAGCACGTAAAATAATACTAAAAATTCGGATGGTTTAAAAGCAATTACCGTCGAAATAAATGAAATTTCATGACGTATATAAAATTATTTTTCATAAAACGTCCTTATTTTTAATGGAACCTTACATTTATTGCATTGTGATGAAACGTCCATTCGCTTGACCTTGTTTATGAAATTACATGACCTAAGCCATTCAATGAAGTTTCGTGTAAGTGTATGTAATCTAACGGAATATTGCATACATGTTTAAATGTTTAATAATATACGATTTGCTCTAGCCTTAATCTCTTTATTCTCATACCATTGTAGAATTATGATGAACGCCATTTCCTTCTCCCATCAAATTGTTCATTCCTGAGTGGTATGCCTAGCCTGTCATTCGCAGGTTTGCCGCTAGGTGTCGCATTGGGGTCGAAATCTAGGTTCGAAAATCCGGTCATGAGACGTGGGTTTCAGTATTGGCGATTGGTGAAAGATAGGATTCGGAAAGGCTGATTTTTTGGCCCGTCCCGTTTATTTTTTGTAAAAAAATGACGGAGGGACGGGCATATAGTATGATGCATGCTGTGCGTCCGTTCGTTCGTTCGTTCGTTCGTTCGTCCGTTCGTTCGTTCGTCCGAGGACTTCCCGTGGTCCGATCTTGACCAATTTGGTATGCAGCCTCCTTGGGTGACCCTAAGAACCGCCCGGTGGCAGCAAATCCGATCCGAGCCCCGGGGGCGCTGCTGCAGGTGCATCATGGTCTACATGGGGTCGAGGAGGATCTCGGCAACGGATGCAGCTAGGAGGGCATGTAGGGGTATTTTTGGAATCGGGGCGACGAGAGAAAACCAATGGTGCCAGTTTCGAGCAAATCGGAGAAGTTCGGACCCGGGTTCAAATCCCGGCGGGGTATTTTTGGAACATTCTTTTTTTTTCGAGTTTTTGCATTGTTTCTGATGTTTTTGAGGGTGCTGATGACGAAAACGACATTTATTTTAACCCCAGACTCAGATTTAATTCCCGTCAGGGTCAAACATAGGAGAAATTCGTACGTTTCTGAATGTACGGGACGGGCCAAAGTTGCCGATGTATATCGCTACTTTTCCTGTTATTTACTGCAATGATGGCAGACTAGTCGAGCCACTTGTGTTTCCCACTGAAATATAGCGAACACTGCTCTCATAACGTAACGTAAGGCAACGTTCGTATGGACTGATGCTAGTATTTCTAAATACAAATTCGACAGGCCATAGAATAACTTTGTCCTTTTTAAGAGGTTACAGGTTATAACTTTGACGACAGCGTTATGATGCCCTTACGAGGTAACACTAGAGAGACAAAGGCATTAAAATTATGCCCTTAAGAGGGCGTAAATGATTTAGGCCCGTGGAAAGGTGTGAATCGTTAATGCCCTTAAAAGGGCGTCAAAATTTCACCTTGAAAGTTCTATACCATTTACGCCCTTCCCAAGGGCATTAAACGATTCACGCCCTTAAAGGGAATAACAGACTGTTTATGTCCTAAAGGGTGTAGTTTTGATGCCTTTGACTTACTCGTGCAATGAAGGATCTTTTGATTCTCACAAGACTCTGGCTATGAATGAGGCTTTGGCACGAATTCACAGTCAACTTCCAGACAGAGACGTGAGGTGGCCCTGCTGTCGCTGTCAGTTCGGCTTTTCATTCGCACTCGGTAGCGTCCATAAGGCAACACGGTCAGGGGTGGAAGAAGCCAGCTGACTGGTTCGTTGATGAATTCATAGAATCCCTGGAAAGAAGCAAATGATTGTCGATCCAGTAGGCTCAGCAAAAGTAACGAACTCTGCAAACTGAAGTGTGTACTCAGTATCCCAAAGAACAGAAAATAGTCTCATTGACATCAAGTGACTGAAAAATGACAAAATTTAGTCACCCTCTGGAAATGTGACATCAGGATGATGTCAATTTGACTCATTACAACTAAGAGCAAACTAACTGGAATTGCATTATTTCTTTCTGGTTCCAAATTTTTGGACTCGTAATCCATGATATCCCCCAAAGTATTAAGTTAACAGTATTGGCACTTGGCAGGTGAAAAGAGAACATATGATGAGTTTTTGGTGAAGTTTAGAGCACTTTCGGTGATGACGTCAAATAAACTAAAAACGTTTTTTATTTTTAACGACAAAAAAAAACTCATCAATTTTTTTTTTGTTTTAAAAGGTATAGGTATACCAATTTTGGTCCAAATCCATGAGGTGTTGGCAAATGGCTTGACCTTTAGGTCTGGAATCTGCCCATTGTACAAAATGGCAGGAGGTAACTCAACTTGTGTCTTTATATATCTAATGTATAAAGAATCAACTCAACTGAACTCCCCATCACTTGTTGGAAAAAGAGGTAACTCAAAAAATGTACCACAGAAATACAGACTCTACGAAGACGAAGACCTCAGCTCCACTTGAATTGTCTCCAAACTACACCTCGTTTGGGAGAACTAAGTAAACATGGTTCCGTAGTCAATTCCAACGTAAAGATTTGAATCACAGAAGGGTAATTATTTTTTAAATGAGACACTTTTCGGATTCGATCTCACCGATTTCGCCCATTTTTGGTGGATCGTCACCAATTAGGGTCTAGTTGATGTGTGCAAAATTTGAGCCGATTCGGTCAAGCCGTTCCCCCCATGGGTCATATTGATGGTTTTCGTTGAAATTAGTGACAAGTTTCAGTAAAGTTCAACTAAATCGACCAATTTTCAAGCTACCGAGAAACGAGACTACCACTAAAAGAGCATAAAAAATGGAATCGATCCCGCGCTCGGACACGTTTCTAGCGTGCATAGTTTTTGCAGTGTAGTGTCTCAAAGTTTTCGATTTTCATTTCAACACCACCAAAATACCTCATCTTGGATTTCCTTGGAAATTGGTGAAAATGCTCCTTATTCCTTCTTCTTAAAGGGGAAAAAGAGTTTCGCCCGGAATTGCACCTCAGACAGTTTTATAGGGGGTCAAATGTGTGTTTGGGGGCCTAAAAACACCTCAAAAGTGACCCGAACGGGCATCGTCGCGAGCCCACCGCGTTCGTATCACGCGCCAGTAGTCCTGCCATGGTAAATTTTTCATACTCCAGCGTCCCAATGTTTATTGTTCGACTTAGGTTATGTGGCTTAGTGGCGGGCGTGCGTGAGGACTGCGTGGAAGGCGACAATATTAACTATTTGATCCAGGAAGCGGAAGAAGGGAATAATTGGACTCATCTCCAATTTGAGTTTTTATCTTGTGATTGTGCCTCAGGATGGTTTGCATCATTACACCAAATTGTTTGACCCAATTCCTAACAGTTTAGGAGAAAATCCACACGAAAAATGGATATAACTCATCTTGACCCCTTTTATGGTCTAAATTTTATCGGAAAATGGAAGTGACTCAACCGAGGTCCACATTACTCCATTGCACCGACACTGTGGCCGATTTCCATGACATTTCCACGATTTCCGTGACGCGTGGCAACCCTGCGTGTGTAAATGTAAGCATGCAAGTGTGTTCTTAGGAAACAGTTTGGTTCGTAGTGAAAGCATCGCCAAAAACATTCTGTTTCTTCTTCTGTCCTAGACCCCCTCCTTGCTTGGTAGAAGTTAATGAAACTATTCTCTAATAAATGCGGGTCTAGGACAGCCGACCACACTCTCACTGACCACGTCCTCCATTCACCACTGACAAGTGATCACTCCGTACTCTGACCCCCCGACTTAACATTTTGAAGTAAAAGTGCACAAAAGTACACTTTTGTGATTCTTCTTGTTCCTCACTTGGCCACGACTACACTCTGATTCCAAGTACGCGACATCACGCTGAAACGAATGTGACAAAATGTCACGTTCGTTTCAGCTTTGTCACATTCGTTTGCATGTGAATCGGCCAAAAATTAGCTTGTTCACGTTCAAACGAGTGACGCTAAAACAAACCTGTCACTTTGTCACGTTCGTTTCAACGTGACGTCACGTACTTGCGATGAGAGTGTAGAATCCATGGTCTATTGGTACACAATCTGTGAAAACTTCCATACTGAAACTAGGGGTACGCGCCGTTTTGAGTGGGCGCGTAGTGTGGCTGAGCGATGCGAATTTGTGCACTTCGGACTGCAGCTTGTGGGCTCATATTGAGTGAAATGTAGGTCTGGGGTATAAATGGGAGCGATTTTTGTTATCAGCACACAAAAAACTGTTGGGATCAACGTCAAACTCGATTCCAAAATTTTGGTCCAAAATCGGTCAAAATTCGGTAATGCGTGAGTCTGGGAAAAATTTGGAAGTCATTTTTGAGCTCAGCGCACCAAAAACTGCGGGAAACGATAAAAAACTTGATTTGAAAATTTTGGTCCAAAATGACCTAATTTGGGATGAAAATATAAGTGTGGAGTCGAAATGGAGGTGATTTTCGTTATCAGCATACAAAAAACTGTTGGGATCAACATCAAACTCAATTCAAAAATTTTGGTCCAAATTTGGTCAAAATTGGGTAAAGCTTGAGTCTGGGAAAAATTTGGAAGTTATTTTTGAGTTCAGCTCATCAAACACTGCAGGAAACAATATAAAACTCGACCTGAAAATTTTGGTCCGAAATGACCTAATTTGAGATGAAAATATAAGTCTGGAGTAGAGATGGAAGTGGTTTTCATAATCAGCACTCCAAAAACTCCAAGAATGAATATGAGATTCGATTGAAAAATATTGATATCAAATTGATCAATAATGGGTAAAGAATGGGTCTGGGTTTGTCTTCATGGATCACCCTTTGTCGTCACCAATACCCTAATGCCACACCAATGCGATTCCTTCAGTCGAGTAACATTCTATTGCCAGCATTGAATCGCTTAATTAGCTACTCGTCTGCTTGACTCACTATTCGATACATCTTTTTCTTCAAACTAATGAATTCACAAATTTATTAGTTATATTTGAGAAGCCTTTTGTCATTCTTTCATTTAAAACCAGTGAATTGAACAATATAGACTGGAATATGTAATCATAGTTTTTATTAAGTGACTCAGTTTAGGGCAGGCTGATCTGAAGCACTCGACGGAGAACAAGTTTTGTCGAATTCAGTGAATCGTCTCATGAAGTTAAATGCAGAGGCCACTTGTTGTTCAATACGCCACCTTAATTTACCTTATTCATGCCTCGTGATATTTTATCTTTAGAGTAAAAGAATACAGTATAATATTAACATTGGGCTTACATTCAGAAAGCCAGCTTTCAAATCATTACCAATACTTGGTTCCAGTTGTCGGACACAAGCTTTGGTGAAGTGAAAGGAATCGTCCCATTAAAAGCAATTACCAAGTCACCCACCGCTCAAAATTTGAATCGTCTCATTGAACCCAATATCAGTTCAAAATCTGTTAGCACTAAATATATGGATTATTTATTGCACAAAATACATCTATTGATGGATTCTTTTAATCAATAGATGTAAGTACTAGAATATTTATGTTAGCTTGCAGCATTGCAATAGAGTGTCATTTCCCCGAGACAAACCAAGACAATTAACATGTCTTCGAATTTCAACAAAAGTTATTCATGCATTTACCTGACTTTATTTACTATGAATTTTAAAAATTAGGATAGTATCAGAGAGAATAAAATCAGTAGATGCACACAAAGGCAAAGAAAACATTCTTACTATCCACAACTACACTCAGTGCACTGACCTGTTCCCCTGTGACGGGGGAGGGGGAAGAGGGGAACGAAACACGTAAACCATTCTCACATTTAGTTTCCGTATTTTCCTCTGTTGACACCCCGGAATGGTCCCAGCCAGAAATGAAAAATCGATCCGAGGTCGATTCGAGTTCGAGGAGGGGGATCGACGTTAAGTCGAAATTTTTTACGATTGGGGGTTTGTGGTCCAAAAACCCCCGCCCCCTGAAATAAAGTCACTAAAAAAAATTTTTTTTTAGCGGGAGAGCAAAAAGTCCCAAAATAATTCCACCAATTGCACCCCGTAAAAAGAAAAGGATTGAAAAAAGATATTTTGTTTTAAATATTTTTCAAAGAGAACATTGAAACGTAAAAATACAAGGAAACGAAACTTTTCGGAAATTACCCATAAAAATAGCTGGGACATAAACATTTAAAAAAAAAATTCCTGTGCAAGCAACCCTGTATTGCAATTCAATACAAAACACCCTTTAACAAATTCCTAAACAAGGAATGTTGAAACTATCAGGCGTTACAACATAAAAATTACCTCCGATCTCAAACATAAAGGGTTTTTACGCTTAAGCCAACAGAATGACCAAGAGCAAATAGGAATTTTCTTCACAAAATAAAGGGACTACAAACAAACAGTTTGCCACAATTTAAGGGTAAGAAGTAGTCTGAATTCACAAAATTACCTATGAAAGCAACAGATAATGACTGGGAACCTCAGAAAAATTATAAGAACAAAGTCACAAAAAAAATTAATAGCGATTTCTTAAGAAAGCTGCAGGGAATGACTGAGAACATGCGTCAAGAATTTTAAAAACGTAAAAAGATATTCCTTAAGTTCAAGGTAAGCAAGTAGCCTCAAAATCGTGCAGGATTACATTCAAGCAGAGAGCAAATCATTTCACAAAATAAGGGGACTACAAACAAACAGTTTGCTACAATTTGATGTAAGGAGTAGTTTGAATTCACAAAATTACCTATCAGAGCTACAGAAATGACTCTGACAACCTCAGAAAAATTAAAAGAACAACACAACAAAAAATAATAGTAGCAGATTATCAAAGAAAGCTACAGGGAATGACTGACAACATGCATCAAGAATATTAAAAACAAAAAGATATTCCTGAAGATAAAGGAACCAAGTAGCCCCAATACTTTCCAGGATTGCGTTCTTAAGCTAACAGCAAAGTTTGCATAAAAAAGGACTACAAACAAACAGTTTGCCACAATTTAAGGGTAAGAAGAAGTCTGAATTCACAAAATTACCTACTAAAGCTACAGATAATGACTGACAACCTCAAAAAAATTATAAGAACAAAGTAACAAAAAAAAAATTAATAGCGATTACTTAAGAAAGCTGCAGGGAATGACTCGAGAACATGCGTCACGAATATTAAAAACATAAAAAGATATTCCTTAAGTTCAAGGTAAACAAGTAGCCTCAAAATCTTGCAGGATTACATTCAAGCTGAGAGCAAATCATTTCACAAAAATAAGGGGACTACAAACAAACAGTTTGCTACAATTTGATGTAAGGAGTAGTTTGAATTCACAACATTACCTACTAAAGCTACAGAGAATAACTGAGAACACGTCAGAAAATAAAAGGAACAAAAAAACAAAAAAGTAGCATTTTTCTGAAATTCAAGGTACAAAGTAGCCCTTATATCTATCAGGGTAACTAAATAATATTGTGCTACATAGAATCACAGAACATTTCAGCAAAATTAAAAGAATATAAACAGGCATTTAGATGCAAGGAACATAACAGTAATGTAAGGACAAAAATGATCACTTAGGCAGCATCAGGCACACGTTGCTTGCGCCACTTGGCATCTTTAAGCCAATTCTTCAATGCCTGTTCAGCAGTAATAAGATCGCTGTCAGGGAATGCTGTCTGAAGGGTACCTGAAACCAGAAATAAAATTATAACACTGTTGATGAAATAAGCGCTTTGGAAATGGTGCAGTATCAGCATCGATTTTATAAAATGCTACTGGAAGTATACACACCTTGGAACACCTTGTAAAGGTTAAGACTTCTGAAAGCAATCTTCTTGTTTCCCCCTTCCAAGTTCATTTCCTTTGCTAAGTCGTTGGTTAGGAGCTTTGATAAAATGTTGGTTGCACTTTTGCGCTCTGGCTCAGTAACAGATGTCTTAATATAATTGGACATGTAGTCACACTAAAACAGAAAAACAGTTTAAGACAAAGAACCAGACAGACAAGCCACATAAAAATCAATAGAAGTATTAGTACTTACCACAGCTGCCAAGTTTAAGTCATTTTCCCCCAAGAACGTTTCAAAATGATTCAGCTGAGTACGGTCTTCAAGAGGGAGCTTTGGCATGTTGGCGGGCATGGTCAGCCTATTTTCATTAGGAACCAGGGCCCTCTGCAGACGGCTCAGATTCATGAGAATAAGATCAATTTTTTGTGAAGTTTCGTGAACATCTATGTTCAAGCGGCTCACAGAAACTTGCAGTGCCTTCAGCCTATCATCTGGATGAACAGAAGACATCATTAGCATTCAGGTCATAAGATTGTATAATGAAATTCTCAGTCTTAGGACTTCAGCCTACCAGAATACCTACCTGCATTCATTCCTTGAGGGAAGAGGTTGATCCGCCCATCTAACTTTGAGAGGCCACCTCCAGCAGAGGAAGTACCAGCCAACTTAGATTTAGGAGATGTTCTGTTCCTATGAACCGACTTCAGGGGACTGGAGGTCCCTCTGGTGGGAGTAACTAGATTCCCTCTTTCAGTTAAAGAAGTTTGCCTCTCAAAGGATAATGGCGAGATGTAGAATGACTTAGTCCGTTCAAGCAGTGACCTCTGGTCTCTCTTGGGTGAAGGAGATTTCAGTGGAGTGACCTGAAACAGCAATGACTCATTTAATGTGGCACCTTTCAAATAATTTTTAAAATGAAGCAGCACTACTAACCGGTGTGTCAGTCAGAATGGCTTCAGGGTCCTCTTCATCCATGGATACATCCAGCATCTCACCATTGTCAAACAGAGAAGAGAAATCCGAAGCAGGTCCGCTCCTGGAGTTCGGAGTGACTAGACCAACACTCATCTGAGTAGGTGTAGCGAGAATGTCTGAGCCAACACTTCGAGTTGATGAAGCAACATTTAGAGGCGAAATGGGTGCAGTGGCCTGCAATTTTAGCAAACAAAAAATATGTGACACATGCTTGTAAGAAAAATTGTACTTTCAAAATATTATTGTTGACTTACATCCACATGTACCTGAGCCTGAGCCTTAACTTGCATTTCAGTAACCTCCCAATTATTGGCCTTGATTGGGGACTTAGCTGGTGAAATCCTGGCCACAGCCTTCAAGGGCGACAGCCTTGCAGACTGAGCCATCTTTGCGGCAGCTGCAGCCCTGGCAGCCTTCAACCGAGCCATTACATCTTCTCTGGCTTTCTTCTTGACATCTTCTGCTGAACCCTGCCCCTTCCGAACCTTTGTTGTGGTTGAGATAGGTGGTGGAGGAGGAACAGACTGACGTGACTTTTTCACTGGCACAATTTCATCTTCATCAGAAGATTCAAGGAAAGCTGGTTTAAACCTTATCCGCTTGCCACGTCCTTTGGGAAGGCTGCACTCAACCTCAGTGTCGTAATTTGAGTCCGCTATGAATTTGGGTAAGGCCTCCCTTGCTTTCACATAAGTTTCTATGGACAAAGAGTTCAAAGTATTAAAAGAAATTAACAGAGGATGAAACTTCATACAGAGGACCAGTAACTTACCATAGAAACGTAGGACCTTGACAGGGTATGTCTTCCAGAGAGGGTCATGAGGATGTTGAGTTTTGACATAGTTTGTTACATTCTTTGACTCTGGCCAGAAAGTCATCCCATCCATTTCGTCGCTAAGGCACTCTGCACCTCCAACCAGCCAGCTTGCCAAGCCGACTTCCATGGATTCTTCATCTTCAGCAGGTGGAAACTTGAGGATGGCAAACTGGAAAAATTGAGTACAATGAGAGCAGGAACTTGACTCGTGAAAAGTGCCCATCACATCAACTCTGAAGAGTGAAGGATGGGCACACACAAAAAATGGTTCCCATCTGGCATTAAGTAGCACTTGCTAGCAACATCGTTTAAGCAGTAGACAAGCTTCTCTCTTCCTAACCCAGATACTTTCAAGATACCCAATTGCGATGATGGGAGAGGGTAGTCATAAAAATCTTCTTGACACCCAAACTTACACCCAACAAGATAAATTTTAAGCTGCTTCTTGACAATATTCTGAAGGACAATAATGTTTCCATCCTTGGTCTTGAAACAACCATTGGCCTTCCCCACCCGCAGCATGAGGCTCCCAGCTTTCAACTTTCGAAACTGATGGCCATCAATAACTTCATTTAAAATTTTGTGCTTTAAAGACACAGTGACATGACATGGCTTTGAAGCAAGATTGACATCACCTGAACTTTTTTCTTCGTCTCTACGAGCCAATTGCTGCAAGGTATGAAGACCATTTCTTAGAGCCTCTTTAATAGACTTAAGTCTATTTTCATACTTAAATGCTGTCAAGTCGTCTAATGTGAAACCAAGATCACATTGACTGGGTAGATGTTTTAGTGAGTGTACACAGTACACAACAAATTCCTTTCCATAAATTACAGAAGAATGAGAGATAAAGGATTGGATCATTTCAACCACAGTTTCACGATGCAGAGTGTAGAGTGTCTTACTACACATGACATAACAACTAGCATGGAGAAGGAGGAAGTGCCTGTAAATATTGTCATCAATCAAGTCTTTGAAGGCCAGGATTCCATCATAAAGAACAATTCTACGAAACTCAGTACACTTGAAACTCTTAATGTACTTTAAAGAATTGGGTTTTCTATTAAAGTCAGCAGGGCAATAAGGCTTGAGAAAAAGAAACACTTCAGAAATTAGTTCAATAACTACATTATGCAATTTCCATACACCAATTTCATTTAACCATGTGTCTAAGAGCCTTTTCACAACGCCTCCCCAGACCAAATGCATTGGGTCTAACGGGAATTGAGACACCATTCCTGTGCCACAGGCCTCAAGAGGAGAAACTCCCTTGTGGTGTCGAGGCTGAGTGCGCAGGCGGAAGGACTCATCCGTGCGAGCAGGGAGTCAAGATCCGGGTAAATGAGCCTGGAACGATAGCTCTCACCCCATACTTCACACTTTTCACAGCCAGCAAACCCACCATGAGTCGTTATGCACTTCAAAAACTGCCTTCCTACAGCATCTAAAATGTAGAATCTGATTTCAAATTGGTACTCCTTTCCCTCAAAAGTATATCCACTGATAAATAAATCTTGAACTTCTTTGACATAATCAGACATAAAAGAATTAACATCCTGAGGATCCCGGGTCCATTTGAAAGCAGCGATGATAAATGGAGCATTGACAGTGCCAACTAAATGGCCTAGAATTGGCCACAATTTAGAGGGATTCCCTTTCTTGTTGAGAGGTAAACCATCAATGCCAATATCCAAAGTAACTTTGTTATACTTCTTAAGGTACTCTGCAAGCTTCAGCTTATCAAGATTGGCCCGAATGCCTTTGTACCACAACTCACCACCTGTTGGCAGCTCACAAATTGGAAAATTGTACTCACAAGCAAAAAGAGTGGTGTAGGTCAAAGGCATGTTAGGAACACAACACTTAGCCTGTGCAATAAATGATCCAATTTGGTCATTGACAAGACACCAGGCTCTTGAGCCCACTCACGAACTGAATCAATAACATACTGCTCCTTCTCAGCCTCAGACTTGAACACAGGCCTTTCATCAGCATCATCACTTAAGTCGTCAACATCATCAACGCCACTTCGGTCAGATTCAGAACAGTTGCTATCTTCCATAATAGCCGTTTCACCAGCATGAATAACACTGAGCACGTTATTGGACGTCATATGATCCACATCTGCGCCACAGACATCATCCTCAATCTCATCCACCTCAGCGATAGAGTCAAGGGATGGACCTCTTGACCTCTAACATTGACAGGAGGCAGCACAGAATGAACAGTCCTAGCAGAATCCTCTGACCTGCCCAGCTCAACCCGCAAACAATCTAAGCGTATCCGCTTGGAACTCTCCCTGCAAGCTTTGCGGTGAAGGGCCCGCTTAAATGGAGCAGACATATTTGGTGCAAATGGATCTACACCAAAATATGGAGATGGCTTGAAGGAGATTAAATGCTTACAGGTTTATCCAGTGAAACTTCCATGGTGTCCTCAGCAGAAAACGGGACCAAACAGTAAATCAGCAGGACAGGGCACTGTAAATAACAAAGAAGTAAGAAAACGATAACAAGACACTTTCAAACTTACAGGCACTCATGTAAATTGTCAGAATGTCCGAAACATGTCTGAAATCCTGATCAAAGTTCGCGCACCTTTAAAAGTTGAAATTCTGAAAAATTACTCTGATATTGATTGTCAGAAGTTTTCAGCCTTCAGAGGAGCGTGAATTTTGATCAGGCTTTCAGACAGGTTTCTGACATTCTGAAAAGATTTAAACGAGTGGGCTACAAAATCGATCTGTTTGCGTCTCGCGGTGAACACTCAGACATGGAGAAATGTTCTTTGTTCTACAAAGTACTTTGGCAGCACAATTGACGCCGGGCGAGGTTAGGAAAGGTTAGGTGCTTACCACTTACAAATTCAATGACATTGAGCTTCCTCAGAAGAGTAATGGTGAAGGACAGTTGAAAATATTGCGAAGCGTTCAATGATAATGTAGAACCATGCACAAGAAAGGCATGAAGACAATGAAGAAAGGGACCGCTAGGCCTAAACTACGACACCAGCAAATGTGCGTGAACGCTGCCTTAGAAAGGCGGATGAGTTGACGCGCAATACGAACGTTTCAATGAGTCGATGTAGATTGCGACCGATAACAAGAGACGATGACGATAAATCCAAAGCTCGAGAGCAATGACGCAATACTTACATTGTCTTTGGACGCAATGCGTTCTTGCGCAATGACTATGGCAATACATGAGGGCGGAAACAGGAAGTCGGAAGTCGAAAGCTGTCTGAAAGATGGATGCCACTGCAAAGCATAGCCAACGCTGAAAATCAAAATAACACGATTGAAACAATGACCTAACAGATGTATATACTGGCGCAAGCCATGAAAAAATTCTTATTTTATTACCTGTTGAATTAAGACGAGTGTTCTTGGGGATGAAATCAACCTTTAACGCTGGCCTTTACCGGACTTTTCATGTTTAAGGTTGGCACGAAAAACAACGGCGGAAGGTAGGCGTAAACCGGCATAAAAATTTTTCTAAGTTTTTTGAACGACTGAAAAAAACTTGTCGCCATATTTTGATATGTTGTTCACGGCAATGAGAAACGCATTTTCAAACCGTGAGTTAAGAGACCATTTTTCGAAGCATGACTTAGAATTTGTGTCGGGGTACGGCATTCAGGAGTGTGCAAAGTGTTTACATAACTGTTCCACACCAAAAAAGTTCTCCAAAGATACAGTACTTTCATTTCTACGAGTCATCCAATGTTAACTTACACGTCGACCTAGTTTCGACCTAGTTTCGACGTCATTCTGATATTCTCCCCTAAAACATCGTGAGAATGCCTCTCTTTGGTGGTGACACGTTTCAGCTACGTGTTAAAAACGGCGTCGTGACGAAATTGTGACATTCGAAATCCGACAATTCTCGATGCTGAAATCGACTTCCCCCTATGCTCGACGCTCTAGACCTCGATTCGACCTCTGATCGATTTTTCATTTCTGGCTGGGGGTTTCAATCATTCTAGAATGTTAAAAAACTATCTCAGTACCTATTTGAGAACCCCTTTGCTCTTTAGTTTGTTTATTTGCATAAGTGCCGTCCCGTCTTGCAGACGGCTTGCAAGCGCGGCAGCCGGTATGAGAAATTGGTCAGCCACACACTGCTACCAACCTAAACACGCTAATTACCTAGTTCAAAATGATGTTTTGAATATTTCAAACGATGATAATTGTTAATCTGAGATAAACTCCCCCTGTAGGATGTTTAGGAGACATCAGGTGTGAAATTTGGATACTATTCGTTCAGTAGTTGCTGAGAAACGTGAGTGATTACATACAGACAGACAGACAGACGCACGACCAGTCACTTTTCGGAGCGCCCAAACACGGCAAGGGCTTCGCTATCGCTCAGCCAAATTATGAAAACGAGTTTCAGGATGACAAGTCTAAAAACATGAACAAAATTTTCCGACCTTGTGCTCAAAATTCAGACTGACTAGTGTGATCTCAAATTTCAGACTTTCTAGTCTCAAAAACCAATTCAAATATCTGACTACCAATTCAGACTGCGAAGTCTAACTGAACAAATTGTTCTGAAATTTCAGGATTTTTTTTTACAGTGTGGTGCGAAGCATGGGTTCGTAGGTGTTTACTTTCCGGGGGATAACATTTGAGCCAACTTTCATCAAGTTCTGACGACATGAGATTCAGGTCGTGCCAATCCCCTGGAATTTTCCCCATAACCTAAGTCGAACAACAAACATTGGGACGCTGGAGTATGAAAAATTTACCATGGCAGGACTACTGGCGCGTGATACGAACGCGGTGGGCTCGCGACGATGCCCGTTTGGGTCACTTTTGAGGTGTTTTTAGGCCCCCAAACACACATTTGACCCCCTAAAAAACTGTCTGAGGTGCAATTCCGGGCGAAACTCTTTTGCCCCTTTAAGAAGAAGGAATAAGGAGCATTTTCACCAATTTCCAAGGAAATCCAAGATGAGGTATTTTGGTGGTGTTGAAATGAAAATCGGAAACTTTGAGACACTTCACTGCAAAAACTATGCTCGCTAGAAACGTGTCCGAGCGCGGGATCTATTCCTTTTTTATGCTCTTTTTAGCGGTAGTCTCGTTTTTTCGATAGCTTGAAAATTGGCCGATATAGTTGAACTTTTCTGAAACTTGTCACTAATTTTAACGAAAACCATCAAAATGACCCATGCCCAGAACTCGGGAACGGCTAGACCGAATCGGCTCAAATTTTGCATACATCAACTAGACCCGAATTGGTGACGATCCACCAAAAATGAGCGAAATCGGTGACATCGAATCCGAAAAGTGTCTCATTTAAAAAAAATACCCAGAAACCGGTTACAGAGTGATGCTACACTTTGGAAAATATTCACAGTTAATTCTTAGGCTTTTTTGACAAAAATACAATTACATCATTCATTTGATTGGATTTAGTTTACCCTGCAAACAGTTTTTTGTTTCTCCTGAAAAATAATGAAAATTGAGTTATCCCCTTCTTCCGGTTCATGGATCAGATACCGCAGGAATGACACAGGCTGTCCTCTTGTCCGTCGGTGCCCCGCTGAGTTTCGCTAGTGTCCGGAAAAGGTCGGGTATGTGATCACGCAATGCGCTGCATCCGGTTTTAGGGAAATCCATGATGTAGAAGTTTTCTTTCCATTGGTTGTTCGCTCGTAGTGCCCAATCAATCCGTGACTGAAATGTGATGTAACTCTTTAGAGTCAGGGCGGGGAAAAATCAAACACCCAATTTTATTTTTTTTTTTTTTTTGACTGGATTTCCTAATTTTGAGACGAATACCGTTACACGTTGGTGTAGGGTAAGGTGCCCAGTAATGGCCGCTTTTAGGGCACTGATGCGCCTTCAACCCCTTTACTGAGTGTCCCGCACGTCGTACCGATATGAAAATTTTCAGGAAGGATAGAATACAGGTTAAGGTTGAAAACCAGCAAAAATAAATTTATTTTTTAATAAAATATTAACCAAAATATCAGTACAGTTTGCCAAGTGATGGCCACCTTTTGCCCAGTGATGGGAGCACTTTGTTTTCGTTTTTGACAGAGAACCCACTTTGAACTGGTTTGCACCGTGTTCGAAGGTAAGGTACATGGGTCGCTGTGTCTGAGGACGGTTTTTCCAGCGAATATCAGCTACATTCATGCGCTCATCCCACATTTTTACTTAATTGAGATGGAACCGCCCAGCTTCGCAACATCAACCTAAACCCTCATAAATTTGTTACCAAATTTTGAGGAGAAACGTGTTTGCCTTACCCAAAAATTGTCCGTAAAATTTAAATTGAATGTCACATTTCCCCACATTTTTTGAAGATCGAAAGGTCGGACTGGGTTGAAGTGGGAAAAGCGGACGAAATGCGAAATGGTTCTATCCGATGGGCACATCGTAGCCGAATGGACATAAGCGATGAACGGCCCCTAGAAACATACAACTTTGTGAGGATCGAACAGTCGGCCACAGAATTTCCAGTGCTTACGAACACCTGTGAGGTCAAAACAAAAGAAAACACAGAACACAAACTAAATGAACATTGTGCCTTGCTGGATGCAACTTTGTGCGCATTCAATTCCGAGGACAAAATCGTATCTGTTCAAAGACAAATTGTAGTTTTTGAGGTAAAATCTGTACCCACTACAAGGATGAAATTATTTTCAGATTTCAATGTGGACGAAGCCGTACGTATTGAGCCAGGAGCACTGCAAATCAAAGTGTTAGACAGTCACATGTGGCTCACACTGTTAAGCGTGAGACACATAGACTGTCCCGCTGTCCTTCCCTTGGATTTTATGCGTACAAAGTTGTCCATTTAAGCAAGTAGAAGGGGACCGTTCAGACTGACGAGACCGAACGTAGAAACATAACTTCCCTGGACGTACGGCATAAGTATTGATGTTTTTGCATCGGACGTGATCGGAGATCAGAAGCGGTACGAGAGTCCACATTACGATGGAGGGGAGGATTGATGACATGATGGACCGAGGAACTACCATGGAACAAAGAACTTCTGCACATATGGCTGGGTCTGACTAACTTCAGGTGGTTGGAGCAGTGTTAACCAATAAGAAAATATACATCTTGCGGATGGCCTCCGAGCGTGGGATCTAGGAGCTTTTGGGTACACATGGTTTTACACCAATATAAAAGAAGTCATGGCAGTTCCTGGCTTCGCGCAACATTAAACCCGAAGACAAGGTCGGAGGTAAGTTTAATCTTGTCACTATTTTACGTAGGCGATGATATGAGCAGTTGCCAAAATAAGGGTATCTTTCGTGTCTTTTGGCTCTATAATCGTTATTTTTCAACGTATTGAGATGCGGTTTGGTGCGTTGTATTGGGCTCAACGTCGCCCACTCTTATCCATCTTAAGTCACCACTTTTTCAATTCAGAAGATGTCGATAAAGTGCTCCAAAGGGTCATTTTGTAACGTTCCGGCATGTCCCCCGTCCATAAATTCAAAGTTTCGATGCTTATATTTCAGCTAATATGGAACGTAGAACGATTCTGAGAAGATATTCGGAAACTTTATTATTTTATCTATCAGATACATGTTACTGAACACGTTTTTACGAGCTCGATTTGGGTGCAATCTGTAAACGCAAAATGTCCTCCGTGGTTGACTTTGCGGAACGTTACATGTGAATTATCACGGTTTCTCGCGTTGCACTCCACTGATAGTTCTCGGCCTTGTCATCAGATTAATCTGTAGCATTTTTGCCGTCGAATGGTGCAAACGGGAACTCTGAGAAGTTAATAGAAAGCTCAGAATCTTGTTTTATAGGTTATGTTTCGGTAGTGTCCGACCATGATTTTAAAATGCTTTTCTGTTCCCCGGGCAAGTTATAGACCAACCAGAGACATGGTTCTTTCGGGACGTGTTGAGGAATCTTAAAACAGGTGCTCACACCAAATGGCGTATTTTAATTCATAGCAAGAGAGTTACTAGGCCTGTTTGAATGAAAATGTAACGTTCCGTATCCCGCTGTTTTCTGTAACGTTCCGTGTCTTTCCCCTACACTTTTGATAGGGGCTTTTTGGTCTTTCTGCAATATTGCACCGGGAGCTCGACTGCGTTCAGGTATAAGTCGTGGGACATCACTGAATAAATTGGCCGAGAAAAAAGCCGACTTTTCCACATTTTTTTTCTTGCGGTTCTATGGCCTTCAAAAGTGCCCCGAATTTTGGCAACTGCTCATATAGCAAATTGATGGCCATGTCTCCTTGAGCTGTATGTTTATAATAAAAGGTGACGTGGGAAATTTGAATTGCCATTGCGTGGGTGGAAACAATCGGCAAAAGAGGGTTCAGCGTAAAATGCCTACCCCGTTCAACGAGTTTATATTATTGCTGCAGCACACTTGCTTTAAGGGGGCAGTCTCGTCCCTGTACCCTTTTTTAGGGGGGTTTTCCCCCCCTCTTTTGATGACGATGATTTTTTAAATATACCTCTTAGAGACAAACGGTAAAAACCAAATGAAAGAACGGAATTTTTACAACATTTTCAAAAAAAAATATTTTGTTTTGTCTTCAGTAGTAAGGGAGTTATAGGGAATGGAACAAAAGCCGACAAAACATACAAAATTTCACTGCGCGACAATTTTCTCCGGAAGTTCTTAACTTTTTGGCAATCGGTTTGCGGCATCTTGAAGATGAAAAAATCCTCTTTACTTTAACCTACAATCGTCCATGTAGCCCAAGGGAAACCTAAATTAAAACCGTTCCTAAGTTTGTATAGGTTTTTGGTTACGTTTTAAAAAGTGTAATCCTTGGGCTATATGGACGATTGTAGGTTAAGATAAAGAGGATTTTTTCATCTTCAAGATGCCGCAAACCGATTGCCAAAAAGTTAAGAACTTCCGGAGAAAATTGTCGCGCAGTGAAATTTTGTATGTTTTGTCGGCTTTTGTTGCATTCCCTATAACTCCCTTACAACTGAAGACAAAACAAAATATTTTTTTTTGAAAATGTTGTAAAAATTCCGTTCTTCCATTTGGTTTTTACCGTTTGTCTCTAAGAGGTATATTTAAAAAATCATCGTCATCAAAAGAGGGGGGGGAAAAACCCCCCTAAAAAGGGTACAGGGACGAGACTGCCCCCTTAATTGGCTGAGCGATAGCGAAGCCTGTTACTCCAGTGCGGTTGAAAAGTTTTGTCTGTCTGTCTGTGTGTCTGTCTGTCTGTCTGTGTGTGTGTGTGTGTACACTACTCCTCCTGAACGGCTCGGCCGATCTGGCTGAGATTTTGCAGGGTTATTAGGTATGTTCTTGGCTCGGCACACGCGAAATTTCACCATCCTAGCTCAAGTGGTTCAGTTTTTATAGCCGAAAAACACCTAAAAAACGGCGAAAAATCGAGTTTTCTGTCGGTAGACCTCCCCTGTCTGGATGAAAGGGGGAGCCACGACAAGTTGAAAAGTTACAAGGGTCAAGATCGTGTAATTTGTAGATGAAGCACCTCTATCCAGAATGAAGGGGGGTCTGGGGGCCCCCAGCATGCAACAGTTCTGAAGTAACTGATGATGGACAAGCATTGTCTGCCGAAGGCAGCCTAGCGCCGCAGGCCAAGGTAGGTACGCCAGGCGCGGATTGGAGAAACAGGCAGCGACACATCGCGAAGCCTGTTACGACAAGACGCGGTCTGGCGTAAACCTACCTTGTTTATACTGAAAATCTCAAAGGAATTTAAATGCATGTCTATAGATTTTAATTGGTAAGCGTAGTCCTTAATATATTTCCCCCACTGTGACAAAAAGGTACGGACAATTCTGTTAATATTTTTGCCAAGATTCTGCGTGGCCCTCTTATCAATATTCTGCGTAGGCTCTTACAGTATCCTCCGTAGGACCTGGAAGACTGTATAGTCCTACGGAGATCACTGTAAGGTCCTAAGGAGAATATTGACAAGGGGGCTACGGAGAATTACCACAAGCTGATAACGGAATTTTCCGGAGCTTTTCGTCACACTGGCGCCACACTGGTTCCTGTTTGTGAGAAAATTAAATGAGTTCAGAATGAGATTTTACATGCAACTTAGCTCCTTAACTGCGGTCTCTCACATTCTTCGTGCATCGAGAAACTACTCGTTCGACATTCTGCACTCTACTCGCAGTATTTGTAGCATTTTGGCACGAAGCTGCGAGACGCTTCAGGCGAGCCCGCAAGCGTGTTTTGTGTTCAAAACGACCATTCATCCGCATGATGGCCATATCACGAAGCAGATTCATCCTGCAGACCGGGACATGCAGGACATTTGATGCACCTACAGTGCACGGTGAAAAGTTTTAAAAGTTCCTAAATGTAATTCTTAAAAACCCTCTTAAATTTTATTGCACTCTCCACAGGTATTCTGGAAGAAGGTAGTCACCAGCGACAGGTTAGTCCGCACCGTTCTCAACTCGGTTCTCAAACACGACCTTTCGATTTTGACTTCACTGCAAATCAAAGTCCACGGTAGGTAGCGTGGACCACGCTAGGAAACCCGATTTTGACCCTCGTTAATTTTCAACTTGTCGAGGCGGGGGGCGGAGCCCCCCAGACCCCCCTTTCTTCGAGACAGAAGTAATCTGGCTGCAGAAAACTAGATTTTTCGCCGTTTTTTAGGTGTTTTTCGGCTATTAAAACTGAACCAACTGAGCTAGGGTAATGAAATTTTGCGTGTGCCGAGCCAAGGCCATACCCATAAAGTGTGCGAAATCTCACCGAGATCGCCCGAGCCGTTCAGGAGGAGTAGTGCACACAGACAGACAGACAGACATGAAAAACTTTTCAACCCCACTGGAGTAACAGGCTTTGCTATTGCTCAGCCAATAACCTGAGACAGATTTGCATACGTTGCAGTCAAACGATCATCCCTTCTGAAGTTGTTTTCAAGATCACTCATGGAAAAATTGGTCTGAGCAGCTTTGGCAGGGCTGGAGATAAAATTATTTTTAATCGTGTAATCTCCCTTCTGCTTCTCCAACCAAGACCTCCACATGCGAAAGGAGCACGATAGCAGCTCTTCAAAAAATACAAGGTAGGTTTACGCCAGACCGCGTCTTGTCGTAACAGGCTTCGCGATATGTCGCTGCCTGTTCCTCCAATCCGCGCCTGGCGTACCTACCTTGGCCTGCGGCGCTAGCCTGCCTTCGGCAGGCAATGGCTTGTCCACCGTTGGTTACTTCTACCTTGTTGCATGCTGGGGGGCTCCGCCCCCAGACCCCCCTTCATTCTAGATAGAGTTGCTTCATCTACAGATAACACGATCTTGACCCTTGTCACTGTTTAACTTGTCGAGGCTGGGGGGCTCCGCCCCCCAGACCCCCTTTCTTTTAGACAGAAGTGACCTGCCTGCAGAAAACTCGATTTTTCGCCGTTTTTTAGATGTTTTTCGGCTATAAAAACCGAACCAGTTGAGCTAGGATAGTAAAATTTCGCGTGTGCCGAGCCAAGGACATATAAAAAAAGTGTGCAAAATCTCATTGAGATCGGCCGAGCCGTTCAGGAGGAGTAGTGCGGACAGACAGACAGACAGACAGACAAAACTTTTCAACCCCACTGGAGTAACAGGCTTCGCTATCGCTCAGCCAATGAAGGAAAGTGAGCAATTACTGCTCTCGGGGAAAACGAAGAATGAACTCTGACGATAGTGCCTCCAAGAGGTGTATTAGAAGTTCATGTGCATCCTGTTGTTCTCCAAATCTGCTGTGGGGAAAACACCTGTGAGCAGCAAAGAATTATCAGCACTAACTAGAGGAAATACATAACTTTCATTACGGTTTTTGGGACATTGAATTCACATTGAATTAAAATTAATGGCAAAAATATGAAGCCATTAAACCTGGTTGATAAACCAGAATACTCACTGGAAAGGTGCTGGATGAGATGGTTTAAATCATGAACGGTCATAGAGTGCATGTGGTCAAAAATTGAGTAAAGACAACATGAAACACAATTCTTGGAGGAGCAGGTAGACCTATGAGTTTCATCATGACGAAGCCACTGAATAAATAGTGGCAAGTGGAAAAGTGCCTTAAACAAAAAAAAGGAAGAATAGAAAAACTAGAGTATCAAATATTATATGAAAATTTAAAGAACAGAAACTTACTTGGATGGTCGAGTTCAAGTAACAAATTTGACTGATATTTCTCAGGCCCCAATGGGGGGAAGATGAGCAGCTCCAATTAGCTCCAACTGCAGGTATGCTCACCAACCCTTCTGGGTTTTCGGGCGGCTTCTTGGTGTTGGAGCACGTTAGTGTTGAGGTCCCAATTAATTGATGGTCAGCACTTACAATAGGAGGCTGCATATCAGGGACCATATAGAGTAATGTAAAGGCAGCGTCAAGCTTTCTTGGAGTAACTGCCAGCTGCAACAACACATAAATGTATACATTGATGACCCCAGCATCAGTTTCTATCTCATTTTCGCACAAGATAAAACTATACAATAACTCACTTGAAGTGATCCGCGTACTGCTTCGCCCTTCCCAGGGCTGCTGCTGAAGTCCATGTCAACATAACCTGTAAGCACCCGGGACACTGTGGCGAAAAGGTACGGAAAATTCTGTTAATTTTTTTGCCAGGATTCTCCGTAGCCCTCTTATCAATATTCTCCGTAGGCTCTTACAGAATTCTCCGTAGGACCGCACAGTCTTCTCCGTAGGACCTGGAAGACTGTATAGTCCTACGGAGATCACTGTAAGGTCCTACGAAGAGTACTGTGCGCTTCTACGGAAAATACTGTAAGAGCCTACGGAGAATACTGACAAGGGGGCTACGGAGAATTACCACAAGCCGTTTACAGAATTTTCCGTAGCTTTTTGCCACTGTGGATACTTGGACTAGCGGGATACATGCGTCAATAGGATGCGACACAAACACTGCAAGTACGTTACGAAATCAAAAAACAAAAATCCGGTGAAGGATTTAATAGAAGTCATATCTATCATTTTAAGCCACAAGCCGGAGGCAAACAGAATGCTAAATCAAGGACGCCACCAAAGGGTCTGAAAACTCAGCGAGTAACGCACAAATATGTCAATGACATCACCAAAATACTTATTGAAGCGACTACTACTCTGCTAAACTAGAGAAAGGCGCACTCAAACATTAAATAATTCGTAAAAAATGATAAAACAGAGCCAGAAACTAATGATCTTGTTCTTAGCGTTTTTTCTCGACTTTAATGTCATATTTTGTTTAAAACTGGAAGCCAACGGCTAGGGCTGACACTTACAAAGCAACAGATGATATCACTGCAGATGCAAAGGCGATACTAAAGTACATTTTTTGGCGATACTATTGGGTATCGCCAATAAACGGCCTTACAGAAAAGTATTGCCTTCAGAACGGCGATACAAAAAAGTATCGCCAACGTTTGGCAATACTTTTGGATATTGCCAAAACCACGGCATTAAACCCCTTGATTTGTTCGACGTTTATTGCCAAATCGTGGTAATACTCCAAAGTATCGCCAAATTTTGGCGATACTTTTGTGTATCGCCTTTTGAAGGCAATACTTTTCCGTATGGCCGTTAATTGGCGATACTTAATTGTATCGTCAAAAAAGGTACTAAAAGTATTGCCTTTGGATTTACAGTGGTAACAGGCTTCGCTATCGCTCAGCCAATCACGTTACACTTTGAAAGGATTTAAAACCACGGCTCATCTAATTACATGAATAGTTCTCAGAGTTGCCGCGATTTTCAGAGACTAACCCTTCAGGTTTTACTGAATAAGTCGAAATTATCTGACACCATATGTGATAATGGGTCAGAACACGATACAAAACAAGTTTAAACCGGTTTTAACGAATCGTCTAGTGCCAATTTCTATACTACGGTTTGACGTCACATGAGCTTTTGTTTACACACTAAATGTCATGGGACTTTTTTTGTCCCACGAATGATGCAATTTTGAGGACATCCGGTGGTGATGCAATTTTGTGTCCGCCAGGCGGGACAAATTGTCTAGTGAAAGTACAAGTTGCAACTGGCGCCGGACAAAATGTGTCACCAGACGGGAACAAAATTGAATCAGCGTCGGATGTGCTTAAAGTTGCATAAATCGTGGGACAAAAAAAGTCCCATGACATTTGATCCAGGAAGCGGAAGAAGGGAATAACTTGACTTATCCCCAAATTGAGTTTTTATTTTATTATTGTGCCTTAGAATGGTTTACATCATTACACCAAATTATTTGACTGAATTCCAAGCAGTTTAGGAGAAAATCCACATGGAAAAAGGGTATAACTCAACTTAACCCCTTTTACGGTCTAAATTTCATTGGAAAATGGAGATAACTCAACCTTAGTCTACATGAGTCCGTTTGACAAATTGGCAAAAGGATATAACTCAACTTGTGTTTTTATGAATCTTGTGTAAAAAGATTCAACTCAACTTAACCCCCCCTTAATTTTAAATTTCAAGTTGGAAAAAAGAGCTAAGTCCAAAAAATACACCAGAGTAACATACACTTTATGCAGACTATTGTTCCACTTGACTTGTCTCCAAATTCCACTTTGTTTAGGAAATATAAGGTGAGCTGACTCTGTTTTCCATTTCAACGGAAAGTGATAAGTCGCAGAAATCCTCTACGGAGTGACCTTACACTTTTGATTTGTTTTCCAAAATTTTACTAATGCTTTTTGAAATTATTAACATCTGCAACATTCATTTGTTTTGTTTTAGTTTTCCCTGCTAACAGTTTTTTGTTTCTCCTGAAAAATGGCCAAAATTGAGTTATCCCCTTCTTCCGCTTCCTGGATCATTTAGTGTGTACATTTCTCTGAGCAGCTTTGCCGCCTTAGTCATTGTGCCTTTAGCCTGTTATCAATATTGAATGTCCGTTTTTGTCCCCTCTCTCCTGAAAAATATTTCAGAAATGTTTGGGATTCTTACTAATGCGTTGTAGGAAAATCAGTATACAACGGGCTGAAGTAACAGGATTTCTACTAAAAAGTATGGGGAAAAACGAACACGAGTACAGGAAATCAAAGTCCTATACTCTGTTCGGATTTTTACTACAGCGCATTGGCGAAAGAACGGAAAGCATAGGAATTTTCCGAATCACGTATGGGATTGTCGTTTCTCATACCGAAGTTGGCACTTTTACCATACGACGGTGTAGTAGAAATGCCATTATTTTGTAGAGTGCACCCCCAGGCAGGAATCAATAACGTTTTCAAACAAAGTAACTGTTTAGTTTACATAGCTGGGTTATCTATAGTCTTTTATTTACCGAGTTAAATGGAAAGAATCCAGAATATGCGAATAGGGGAACAGTCACACCGAAAAGAGGCGCGGATACGGGGGCAGAAAGAGAGAGAGCCTCTCAATAGTCGCCTGAAAGGTGGGCAGAATGTGCTCCTCCTCCCCCCCGGCCGGGCTGCCTCTGGATCCGCCGCTGGTCGAAAAACGCACTGCAACGCACAACGGAAGTCACTGATAGTGAGGAACGAGCCAGGTCCACGCTAATACTAGAGTCATTTTGCACCTGGTTTGCACCTGGTTTGCACCTGCATGCTGAATTCAGCATGATTTTTAACCTATTTAAAGTTTTGCATAAAATTGTCCTCGAATTTCCATTAACTTATGCATTTTCACGCATTCTGCGAATTCCATGCATGCACGAAATCATGCAACTTAAACGTACAAAATTCTACGCAAGTAGTTGGTTTGGATTCTTTGTCCCATGTTAGTACCAGAACCTCATCTGTTTTCCTACCAGCGCTGACAGTGTGTCATTCCACGAGGAAGTTTTTTTTCTCTCGTCTGGGGCGATACTTGTGCAGATATAGATAAGCGGTATCCTCCCCCACCCATGTGACTGTGCCTCAGGCCTGCACCACAGAAGTGGCGTCGTTGCAGTGGACTGATTCCGAGAACGGCTTCCTTAGCAAATGTAGTTGTACAGTATTGCACATGTGCATGATGCATCATCATCAGCGCTGTTTGGCCTCAGCAGACCTCTAGCGTGTGCCCTCTCAAAATTGTGCATGCATGCACGTCCGTACGTCAAATCGCAATGATTTCAGTGGCGTGCAATAGCCCCCCCCCCCCCCCAAAAAAAAAAAAAAAAAAAAGGTCCCACCACCCCTCCCGAAGAGGCGACCTGTGCACGCCACTAACGTATTACAGTGAAATCTTGTACTTCTTCGTCTGAAAAGCACGCATGCGCAAATGGATACCGAACCGCGTGCTAAAAGCGTACAGAGGACGTGAGTGTGTTCGTCGCGCTGTCTCTGTGGCGCTCACGGCGCACGCCGTATGGGTGCGAGAGAGAGTGACGAGCAGTGCTCGGCCTGCAGGCTGGGCGCGGCGCTCGCTGACGTCACGTGTTTGCACGGCGCCGGGGGCTCCCCGCCTCTGGCGCACTTTTCCTGTTGCGGCTGCGTCCCGCGATTGGCCGATCCGCCGAGCCATTCCGCCGCCAGCACTTCTCGCTCTGTCTCTCTCGCACTCATGGACTGTGCCGTAGGAGTGAGAGAGAGAGCGACGAATCGCTCGACTGGCGTGCGAGACGGGGAAGGGGCGAGCTGCAGCCAGCGCGTCGGCCGGCCTGGGCCTGGGCCTGGCTCAGTGCGCAGCTGCGCGACGGCGAGGAAGGCCACTTCGCGAGGCTCGCGGCGGACACGCGGCTGCAAGGGGAATACCGCCAACGTTCGCTCTGCCCTCCAGCTTCCAACATGCGGATCATGAGGTACTTAGCACCCTCGATTCCCCACGGAGAAACCCTGCACGTCTATTGGACGTCGTCCATGCAAGGATAGTATTTAAAATTTATCCTTAAAGTCATTCAAGGAAGTAAATTGTTAGTACATTTTTTAAAAAAATTATTAGATTCAATTACTATAGACCCGTACTAAGTTTTCCTCGCACTCTCAGCACGTTATTGACTTTTTGCTCATTTTGTCAGTACTTACGCAAGTAATTTGTGCAACCACAATACGTACTTCTCCTTTTTTTAAAGAACTACATAAGAAATATAAAATAATTTACTGAGAATTTTGTTTTGTACATAATTTTACAAAGAAATTAGTCATGCTTACTTAGAAAATACAAAGTGTTATTGCTGTTTATACGAATACGTAATTAATGAGGAAAAAGCCAGTAACGTGCTGAGAGTGCGAGTAACGTGTTAACATTTGTGCACGTTAATGAGCAAATTTTTACAATTTATACAGACACACTCTGCAAACTCAAGTGTGTGCCAGGCATGCACTTCTTGGTGCATGCATGGCAGTCACACACTTCTTGGCGGATGCCTGGCAGTCACACACTTCTTGATGCATGGCTGGCAGGCACACTTCTTTGCTGCATGCCTCAGGCACATACTTGCTTGTATGCATGCATTGGCGACGGCAAGTGTGTGCCTGCCACTCGGCCTGCCAGGCATGCACTAAGAAGTGTGTGCCTGCCAGGCATGCAGCAGAAAGTGTGTGCCTGCGGGGATGCACCAAGAAGTGCATCCCTGGCAGGCACTTGAGTTTGCAGAGCATGTGCAGAAACATCGATGTATATTACTAAATTGTCTATTGAAGAATGGAAGAGTGTATGAAACGTAATGCACGTTCAATGTTGGCGCTAATCAACTAGGTAACAGACAGACTAACGATATATAGTTATTTGCACTGAGAGGTTATGCTGTCGTCATTCAGAGCTGTTTCTCCGTCTGGTACGGTTTTAATTGATCATAACACTGTAACCGCGATCTAGGATGTAAACTCAATTGGCATACTTTAGAAGGACGAGCAAATGATGAGAGACGTGCGCGTTACATCGAAATGACCCGAGTCATTGATCTACTGCCATGGTTGACGTCCATCTTTAAGCGTCATTTAAATTAGTAATTAGTTCACTTTTTTTTTGGGGGGGGACACTCTCAAACGAGGAATGGCGACTTTGCCAACTGTCACTTGACTTTTTGGTGCACGTGAAGGACGAAAAGTACATTTTATATCGGCTCAAAATTCTTGGAATAGTTCGCACAGATTTCTAGGCAATTGCGCCACATATCGGGCATCAAAGAGAGAACTGATAACAGTTAGTTTGAGCGAAATTGAAAAAAATAATTAAAGCACGAGAAGCATGAAAAAATGGTCACCCATTGTCGGTTCCAAAAGCCAAAATAGCCTTTGAAAAAGGCGGAAGCGCAGCCATGGCCTCTACGCTACAAAACGCGAGTCTAGGGCGTTTGAGCCTCGAAGCTACGTTGCCAGTTTAACATCTACACCCTACATATGGGTTTGAAAATAATGACCGACAATTGACTTTTACCTTAACATGAACTTTTTGTCTTGAACAGTGCAGGAGCTTACACTGCAAAAAAAATCCATCTTAATTTTAAGAAACTAGTTTGTGAAGCAGTTTACAAAGATTTTTTGCTATTAAAAGTAAGAAACTTTCTCCTCTTAAAACTAATGACAAAGTTTTTAAAATTCATATATTATGGTTTCTTAAAATTCATAAACAAATCTGACTAAAGTGGGAAAAAAGAACTTCTATACTGACGTCGTCAGATTTCTGAAATGCATCTTACATCGTGCCACCTTACAGTGTCGGTTGTCAAAATTTATTCGAAGCACGAAGACCTGTAATTTGTATGTCTTCCATCTTCCGACTGTGCCTCCACAGAGGAGGTGCCTGGACCTAACCTAATGGCCGACAGCAGACGCCAGCGAGTGGCAACATGGTTGCGCGTTTTTCTCAACTTCTGTGGAATATTTTGTTAAAAAATTTGAGCTAGCGGCTAGAGAAGACATTTACTAAGGCAACAGATGGTATCATTTGCCAAAAGAAGTTCTTTTAGAAATACAAATAGGAAATACTTATTCGGGAACGGACACAGCGCTCTAAGCGCCACCTAGCGGCAGGTCTGTGAAACATGACCTTGAACCCAGCGGCTGACTGTGGGCCATACCGTGTGAGAAGTGGCTTGGCGACAGTTTGCGTGAAGTAATCAAACTAAACCTTGGGTTTACGTTGAATGTGACAGCTATCACTGAAGCGTTCAATTTTAACTTCAATCAGTTAGTTTCAGAAATCTAGTTATGAAAAGTCATCAGTCATGTGGATTTTAAGAAACCAATTTTTTACTTTTGGCAGGCAATCTTAATTTTGACAACCCAGTTCCTAAATTTTAGAAGTGGTTTTGAAATTTACCAACTATTTATTACTTTTCATTTTAGTTTTGGTAAATGTAATAAAGTATAGCACTTTTCACAAACTTTTCTGAGTTTTCACATCATTTCAAAATGTTATTAAATTTAAGACATTTTCATGTCTTAAATTTCAGAATTTTTTTTGCAGTGTTAGGGTATACTTCGGAACAAACACGCTGACCAACGCGCTGCGCTACCATGCCGCTGCTTCTAGGACCAGTCTGGGTACTTAAATTGGAGTAAAAACACAATAGTCCTTGGAACCCCCGCAAAGAAGTTAAAACAAAATAGACCTTGGAACCCCCGCAAAGAAAAGCTGAAAAGCTGTGTGACCGTGTTACGCTGAAACAGCTCTGAAAGATCCCTTGTATATCGTAAAGTACCACTTACTTCAGTGCACTTCTGATAGGAATATGACCTCCACATGCAATCTTCACTGAAAAGATGCGTGACATGATAGGCAAGTGTTGCTTTTGCCTACCTTTCAGGTGGCTATCTGACATCTGAGATCCAAACCCGAATCCACCCGTGTCTAATGCTCTGCGTGCTCTTTGTTCACAGTGAAGAACCCTACATGTCGCTGCTCTCCTCTCCTCGACAAGGTCATGATGACGCAGCCTGGCCCTGCAAGTATTGGTTCCCGTGTACACATTGCACTTCGCTGCATCTTAGAGTGGATGCAAATGATAATGATGTTGGAGACCATTGGGACACAGCAAACTAAAGTCTGTGCTTGGCATCACACTCTAAATGTCTTGCAATGAAATTTGACATATGTCATTCATATGTTACAGTGAATTCGGCGCAAGCATAATACGAAGCAATATTCCTTCGTAATACGAATCCTTTTAGCTTTTTCATTGTAGGATACAAAGAAAAACATTCGTAATACGAAGAAACACCACCTTTGTATTATGCTTGCGCCATTTTCTTCGTTTTATGGGAAATTTCTCCGTAAGACATTTAGAGTGCACAGATACTTCTAAATGGCTTCTCACATACTTGTGGATGGCATCACTAATACCTGTGATAGGCATCACAACCCATACCAGACAAAACCCATTTCATGAACCCATTTAAATGGGCACTTTTCATGCACCCATGTATTTGGGGCCAACCCATTCTTATGGGTGTATGAAAAGTACCAATTTAAATGGGTTGCACACATAATGGGTTTGACCCGTCGCAAAGTGTCCAAATTCAGACCCCGTGTACAAAGGTTTCGTAGGGGTCATAATTTGCCCCAGATGAATTGAGGTGTGCAACCCATATTGTGTCACATTGTTCAGTTTACTTAATAACGGTCTCAGGATTTTTCCTGAACATAACCTTTTGAGGTTTTGGCTTTGAGAGATAATCATAAAGATGCAACTCTTAGGGCCGGCGTCAAATATGGTTTTAAAGTGCTCTGTAAGCAGTTCATTTTTTCGACCAAAAGAAACACGTCTAACATTCAGCCCGCCTAAGGATCTTTGACAATCAAGGCTTCAGTCGACCCCGTTTCTGGGTTGAGTTCAGAACTACGTAAACTTCGTCAGCGGGTCTTTGAGTAACAGCAATTTAAGAATTTAAAATATTTGATAAATAATTTCTTTTACCATTTGGATTTTTGCTAGACAACAACATGGGCGCTCCGATGATGCCGTATTATCCCGAGGGGGCTGCCTCGCTTGGGAATCCACACAACACCAATGCATCAAGATGGATACAGCAAGTCCTCGCCAGGCATAGGATTTGCTCCTTCGAGGTAAAAATGAACTTGGTCTTAACATGGCAGTAAGACGAGTTACGGTCGTAGCAAGCACGTCCAGGGAAGAGCTCCTAAAGGTAGCATAAACATATGTAGGGAAATCCAGTAAATTGACGAAATATTGTGGCGTCGGAGCCAATCGTAATTGGGAATTGTAAGGTACGTGAGGGAACTCCACAGAAAATAGCAAGGTGAGACTTATGATCCATGGGGCGATACTGAAATGTATGATCGAAAAAGGGTCATACTTCGATGTTTGACCAATCAGGGGTCACGCTTCTTCGTATCAATAATTAAAGTGTCTATCCTGAAGCTAAACAAGGGCGAGTCTTGCTGGCTGATGTCTGACCCTTTTGCGCTCATACATTTAAGTATCACTCTTGTTTCGGTCACACACCTTTTTTTTGGTGAAACTTTTTGTATCACCAAAAATTGTTCAGGTGTATCACCCTTTAAATTTCAGTGCCTTCGTAGAAACATGACACAAAGTTCCCAAAAATGGAGAAATTTATACGGCGTTTTGCGTTAAGGGGAGGTTCTGGTGAAAATCTTGCCATTTCCCAAATGGATTCCAGTGACATAATTTGTTCGGAATATAAAATCTTTCTTCGAGGAGACTAAAATTTGATTTTTGAAGGCACATCCCAGGCTCTGACCCAGTCGAAGAGTCTTTTTGAGCCTATTTGGCTGTATCTTAAAAAATCTCCTTTCGCATACTTTTGTCGAAAAGGCTGACCTTAACATTTTTCACTTCTTCGATTCATTTTCAAAAAATTCCGGCATGCATAGTCAAATTTCCATTATATTATTAACTGTAAGCTTTTTAAGCTGAAAAGTCCCTAAAATTTGTCTATTTTGTACATTTTTGATCAATTATAGTGAAATGCTTGGTTAGAAAGCTTGCAAATGAAAATGTTATTTTACATTTTGAGTTGTGCATGCCGGCATCTTTTAAAAATGAATCGAAGAAGTGAAAAATGTCAAGGCCAAGCTTTTACGACAAAATAGTATGCGCAAGAAGATTTTTAAAGTTACAGCCAAAATAGGCTCAGAAAGACTCTTCGACTGGGTTCAGGGCATAGAATGTGAGTCCCCAATGAAAATTTTTATTAATTACTTGGTAAGACATCAAATTTTTAACTAATTTACACAGTGGGACCTGTTTAGGAGAAGATAGCATTTTCACCAGAACCTCCCCTTAAATGTACTACATAAGTAGTTTCCACGTGCTGATTTACAGATGCGACAGGCTCTCGAATCACTCGGAGGATTCTCGACCGACGATCTCCGAATGCTTACCAGAGCAGATCTTGCTACTCGAACCAACAAACGAGTCGCTGAGGTCATATTTGAGGCTTTAGACAGCTACGGTAAGTGACTCGCACTAGATACAACCATGCAACACCACTGTAAGGGACTGAGATCATTGTGCGGGAGACAACCTAACTATGGCATGAAGAAGACACGCTTAAACTCGGGTTGACATGAAAGTTGCACTGTAAAATGGCATGACATGAATGAAATTCACGCTGAAAAACAGCTATATTTGAAAGACACGCCGTTTGCTGGCGTGACTTTAAAATGTGGATTTGTGCAGACAGTGAGTTTTACGGGAAAGGTCGTGCCGAAAATTGGAATGGCGGAGGATTTACGCCGAAAACGTATTCAATATCTCTGTTGGTAGTCCTGGTCCATTTACTTATTGCTGTCCTTCTCTACCGAGTTTACCTAGCAATGTACATTCAGTGAATAACAGGCGCGAATCCGGGACCCCCCCCCCCTTTTCAAGGCGGCGGAAAGGTAGGCAAAAAGTCGCACATTGCCCCTGTAGGTAGGCAACTTTCACGACATCGCCCCCCCCTGAACCCGTCCCTGGATCCGCCCTTGGCGAATAAATCATTCTCCGATCTATCAGCATACAAGTCGTGTCTCTTGAAGGGGAGGTTCTACTGAAAATATTGCATTTTTCAAATTGAGACCCAGTGTAAAAATTTGTTGCAGATGTATAGTAATACATAGTTAATGGTCAAACATGAAATTTAGAGCCCAATACCTCCCTCCAAATCCAGTCGAAGAGGTTTTTTCAGCCTATTGTAGCAATATCTTAAAAAATTCTCCTACGCAAAGCATTTTAACGTAAACTGATGTTCTGGACATTTTTCACTTCTTTGGCTCATATGCAATAAAGCGTGGCATCACCAAGACATGGGACCCAACAAATTTATTTTGTCGTTGCTTTTCAGAAAAAAAATCACTCAAATATTAAAAATTTTAACATTTTCTTGAAATTTTATTGACATGCTGTCTTAAAAACACAGCTTATGGTTTTGTAATGGTCCCAGTATCTTACTAATGCCACGGTTTATCAATTATGAACCAAAGAAGTGAAAAATGCCCAGAACATCAGTTTACGTTGAAATACTTTGCGTAGGAGAATTTTTCAAGTTACGACTGGAAATAGCAGAAAATTCCTCTTCGACTGGGTTGGGGGCTAGGTATTGCTCTCCAAACTTCAAATCTAACTATTTACTATGAAATACTTTAAATTTACAATGAATATTGATAATGGGACTCAATTTGAAGAAAGTAAGATTTTCAGTAGAACCTCCCCTTAATACTATCCCTGCCACCGTTCTGACAAAAATTACTGTGAATTCTGTGTCAAAACGATTTTACACTCTACCAAAATGTCCTGTAAATGCCGTTAATTTATTACCAGTTTTCACTGTAGGTCAATTCACAGCGTTTACTGTGATCTGCTCACGGGATTCACTGTGATCTTGTTCGCGGTGTTCACTGTGATCTGGTCCCCAGTAAACACTGTGAGTTTGACGCCGCTGAGCACCGAAGGACTGCAAATCAGGCTCCAATTCACGGCGTTTACTGTGGCCAGATCACAGTGAACACTGTTGCCGAGATCACAGTGAACGCCGTGAATTGCATAACAGCAAACATTGGTAATAAATTAACGGCGTTGACAGGACATTTTTTGTAGAGTGTAGGCATGACTTTTCTGCAAGGCCCTTTTTTTAGCGATACACTTGATACACTTTATTCTTTGAAAATGTTTCAGATTTGAGCCTGAGTGAAAGCAGCCTTGACTCACTCTCAAGTGGACCCCATTCTACGCACTTTGAGTACGCCTGTGAGTCTGGTTTGTCGTCGAACTACTTTCAAGGGTCACCAATTTGAGGTTCCTAGCTTCTTTCTTCAAAGCTAATCGTCATTTTTGTTCAGTAGGTTTGGATGACTTCCTTGACAAGACCGCACAGCAGGTTTTCACCGAGGTTACGAATGCGCCTCAGTCGACGGTGAGTTCACGTCCACAATGTACATTACACTGCCTATTCAAGTGTAAGACAGTCTCAAACTATGCAGCGCGAACCGCGATGTCTCACGCTTTCAAGAGTGAGCCACTTTTGTTCCACCACTTAGGCTACAAGTGTGAGACACGGTTTGTCCCACACTTACTGCCTATGGTTCCCTGTGGTTTAATGCCACAGGCGCTCGTAAGAGTGAGACAAACCGGGTCTCGCGCTTGCCACACTTGCACACTGTTAGAAATTAGCTCCGAAATTTTATGGTGAAAAACCCTATAATCACGTTCATGGAGACTCCATTCATTTTCCTTTTTTTTCGGAGAGATTTTCTCAGGGCTTATACAGATGTTCTTCGGAGCATTCCTTGGGTCCAGATAGGAGGTAAAATGCAAGTCTTTTCTCAGATATATTAAAGAGGACTTCGCTGAAGCAGTTTTTGGTCTGAAATGGTCAAAGAAGGGACAATCTCATTCGAGCTCATTTGACTTATATCCTGTAGCTTTCCCTTAATATTATGAAAACTGAGCTCAAGAAGTAGGGGTTCACCTTTCCCTCAAATTTTAACTGGTTGCAAACCCTTTTTTCGTGTTTCTGTGATAGTGAAGCGTGCATTTTTGTTCAAAATTCCGAATTTTTTCGGAGAAAGCTCAGAATTTGCATTTATGGAGAGCTCCATGCAGAAGTTTCGGAAAAACTCCATGATTTTTCCATTTTTTTCGGAATTTTCTGACAGTGCAAGCGTGGGACACGCGTGCCAAGGGGGAAATCACTCATGAAAATGGTCGACCGACTATTACATTTTGAATCATTACAGACAATTACACCTAATACGCAAATTACAGATATTACATCGATATTTCTGCTATTACAGTACCATTACAGTGCAATTACAGCAATTTCGGAAATTACAGCAATTACAACCATTTCGTCTATTACGCACCTATTACGCAATAACACAGGTATTACCTATCAATTACAGCTATTACACTACTATTACAAGGCTATTACGCAGCTAAAACGGCCTTGGAAATAGTTTTCAGCCTCCAGAGGGACTATTTTGTTCCGTGGGCATGGGGTATCGCTAGGTAGTACAGCAGTGGCAGCTCAGCTGGTCGCTGTTGTTAGCTGTCTCGGGGGATCTTTCATCCCCCCCCCCAAATACCTTTTATACCTTTTGTAAAAGAATCCGACCACCGCGGCCGGCCGGCGCTACCCCTCGCCCAGGTAGCTGCTGGAGGTAGCTGTCTGGGCGCGCGGGGTATCGCCGGGCCGGGCTGGTCGGATTCCTTTGGAAGTGGTTGTACTATCTATTTAAACAGTTACGGCTCTCAACTACCCCTCCTCATAAAATTCGGCCCTTGCATTAATCATTTTCCATGAGAAAAAATTTGGGGAAATTTTAATCTTGGCCGAAATATCATTTGACAAAAATGTCTATTGGCCACAGGAACCTTTGTCTTTCCAATCAATTAATAGCTTGTACCTATTAAACTAGATTAGGGTTTAGACTACCCCTCCTTACGGATTCAGCCTCTTAGTCAGGGGTGTAAGCGGTTGAACCTTGCACTTTCTGACCCCGGTCTGGCGCTTTGCACGGGTGTTCTAGAGACCCAAAAAAACGATTTGAGAGTTGGAGGCACCCTGGGGAACGCTGCAGGGACGGTGGGAAGCAAAAATCTACCTTTTGTATGAAAAATTCCTATTTAACGCCTAAAAATCACCCGAAAGCGCCGCTGCATGCGTATATCTTGTCAAATGTGGACCCGTTTCTGTCTTCTTGGCTTTACAAATTTTGCTTCAACATGGACCTTCACTTACCAAGGCGTAGAAGAGTGTCATATTGTCCTTGGGGAAATATCTTTCAGAATTGTGTACACCAAAATTAGCGTGAATGTCTTTGAGGTTGCTCGGAGTTCCAAGTCATTTCTTTTGATGAATGTTAGAGTTGTTGCTTGTTTTCTCGGGCCGTTCCCTTATCGAAACTGACACAGTTGACTCAAAACGCATCCTAAGAGAAGGATCATAATTGTTTGTGCTGCGCGAGAAATATTGTAATGTAAGCTCTGAGGGTAGGTAACTGAAGAGAAGACGTAGATGTTAACTGATTAAATGATGCTAAGACAGGATCCGATAGACTAGGGAGTGCTGAGAAATTCTCTACAAATCGAAAAGCGTACATTGAATGCTGTCGCTGCAGCATGCCTGCAAGCGCGCTCTAGCTAGCGCATGCCTGTCAAGCATGCACCAACAAGTGCATACCTGCCATACGCTTCCTGGAGCTGACAAGTCTCTATCCCTCATGCACTAGATGTATGCTCCAGTTAGTGTGTACATTAGGGTGGGCCGTGAAACACGATTTTTCGATATCGCAAACGTAATAGCGCGCCAAAGTTACTTCATGGCATTACAAACTCAACGCGATCTGGGGCAGGTCTGTAACTTAAAGCTTGACCCTCACGCATCGACGTTGAAAATTCGAAAATTCGACTTTTACGGGTTTTTCTAAAAACATCCATAGAAACTGAACCAGATGTCCAAATGATGTTTGCGAGACGGAAATGGAAACGTCTGATCATGCTTTATCAGTTTAAGACCACCGGGACCCTCTCCGAGCAGTAGGGGACCGATGGAAAAAAATTACAAAATTACAAATTTTTTTTCGTTTTTTACAAAATGCAAAAATTGCCTTCAGGGTTCGATACGGCCATCCTGACGTCACCGTACCCGAACCATACCCCGAATCATCTTCTCTAAGGGCCCCTTTCCCGTTTTAAGCGCACGGGGTACTCCGGGATCCGTTCACACGTTAGGATTTGGACGCCATAAAAACATGTTTTTCTAAAAATGCAAATTATCGGTACTCAGGGCACTCGTCTCGTCCGTATGAACTGTAGTGACTCAAAATCGATTACTAGATGGTGTCTTTGCGTCACAGGCACCTACAACCTATGCGATGGATAAGAATAACCTGTATAAACGTGCAGCGACCTTCTGTCGTTAATCCAGACGAGCCAAATACGTTTTAACCCTAGATTAACGAGATTTACAGTAAAAATAGCGTTCTAAACGTCTCTTCGTCCGATTGTCTATATACTGGTGGGTTCCTGCGACGCAAAGACACCATCTAGTAATCGATTCTGAGTCACTGCAGTTCATACGGACGGGACGAGTGCCCTACAGTGCCCTGAGTACCGATAATTTGCATTTTTAGTAAAACATGTGTTTTTGGCGTCCAAATCCTAACGTGTGAACGGATCCCGGAGTACCCCGTGCGCTTAAAACGGGAAAGGGGCCCTTAGAGAAGATGATTCGGGGTATGGTTCGGCTACGGTGACGTTAGGATGGCCGTATCAAACCCTGAAGGCAATTTTTGCATTTTGTAAAAAACGAAAAAAATTGTAATTTTGTAATTTTCTCCCAGCGGTCCCCTACTGCTCGGAGAGGGTCCCGGTGGTCTTTAACTGATAAAGCATGATCAGACGTTTCCATTTCCGTCTTGCAAACATCATTTGGACATCTGGTTCAGTTTCTATGGATGTTTTTAGAAAAACCCGTAAAAGTCGAATTTTCGAATTTTCAACGTCGATGCGCGAGGGTCAAGCTTTAAGTTACAGACCTGCCCCAGATCGCGTTGAGTTTGTAATGCCATGAAGTAACTTTGGCGCGCTATTACGTTTGCGATATCGAAAAATCGTGTTTCACGGCCCACCCTAGTGTACATGGCAGGTATGCACTTGCTCGTGCGTGCTTGCAGGCATGCTCCAGCTAGAGCATACAATGTACGCATGTCGTTTTGAAGAGATACACACTTCTATGGGAAAGCGCTTGGAAAAGCATAGAGTACTTGCATCGGCGCTCTTGAAAAAAACGCTTGGAACCTACGCGCTCCCAGAGATCCGTACTTGTCTTCGTCAACTATGGAAGTGTCCTTGTAACGGCACACACACCGGTGTACCAAGCAAACATTTTACCATTTGCACATTCTGTCGAACGGTTGGCAAAAACAAAACCCATTTCCGAAATCCATTTACATGGGCACTTTTCATGCACCCATTTAATTTAGTCCAACCCATTCTTACGGGTGCAACCCGTAACCCATGTAATGGGTGTCTGAAAAGTACTCATTGTATGGATTGCACCCATAACGGGTCTAAACCATTACAAAGTGTCCAAACTCGGACAAGGCTTGTCATTATTTCTTTTTCAAAGAAGGTTTGTCAACCGTGATGGTCGTCAGAAACGTAACTTTCGGCGCTTAACACAATGGTGGTGGTCTTGCAGTAGTTTACAAGTTACCCCTAATTGGTCGGTGGGTAGCGGATTTGCCTACCTTTGCATCACACTTTTGCCAAGCCTAGCAGGCGTTTCTTAAGCGAACCCAAAGAGCTGGGTCTCAATGGGTCCTAACCCATCCAGGATTAAATGGAAATGGATCAGAACCCATGGTCGAATGGGTTTTGTCTGCTACGGAATGAAAAAAAACAAAAAAACAACTGTACTTACAAGCTGTCAAGCAAAATAAACAAGCCCGCCCTTCCGTCGAACCGAGTTGCCAGCTCCGCTTCGCTGCGCCGGCAACTCGGTTCGACAGGGGGCCAGCCCAGCTTGGCCTGCAGGCGGCCTTTTCTCGGGCCTTCGGCCCTCGCATCAGACCCAACTTGGCCAGTCGAAGGCCCGGGCCTTCGGCCCACTCACATCACACACACACCGTGAGCGGGTAAAGCAAAGTTATCGATGTACCATCGTGACTTAGGCCCGCCCTTCTATTCACAATATGCAATAGTCCTTACTCCAACTGTCCTTAGAATATGCCCATTTCATTTGTCTCTTAGCCCTCATTCCGAAAATACCCATATTTGCCATGCTACTGCAACTCCTTGCAATAGAGGCACAGCAGGAGCGCAAAACGAGTCCGTCGCACTTTTTCCCATAACTCATGAAGGCGGGCTCCTGGACCCCCCTTCCGACCCCTCGTTGAAGAGGTCTTGCCAAGACCTATCCAAAACTTAAGTAAAAATTTTCAGTCGGTCGACCCCCTTTTTTCAAGATCCTGATGTGACTTATAGACGAAGTCGGGCTCCTGGACCCCCTTTCCGACCCCTCGTTGAAAAGGTCTTGCTGAGACCAATCGAAATCTGCAATAATTTTTTTTAGTCGGTCGTCCCCCTTTTTTGAAGATCCTGATCTGGCCAACTTGTAAAAGCGGCCGATGGGGTCGGGACCAGGTCCATTCATCTTGTCTCGTCGCCCCGATTCCAAAAATACCCCTATGTGACTTGCTAGCACCAATAATGGCGGAAATCCCCCTCCCGCTCATGTAAACCATGATGAACCTGCAGCAGCCCTTGTGCGACCCGGACTGGATTTGCACCACCGGATTATTTGTTTGGACGGTACTCCTGAAGTACCCTCCAAATCTGGTTACTCTAGCTCAACTCCTTCCTTGTACACAAACGCCAACAACAACAACACACAGACACAAAGGCAAATGCATAGGCCCTCCCCCTATTTTTTAAATAGAAGGGCGGGCCAACGAAAACTGCATTATTTCCCGGGCCTCGTCAATTTGGCACTGCCAATCCAAGTGTGAGACAGTCTCACACTTGTAGGTGTGGGACATTTTGTCTCACGCTTACAAGTGTGAGCCACGTTCGTCTCACGCTTGCAAGTGTGAGCAACGTTTGTCTCACGCCTGCAAGTGTTGGACAACGAAGTCGGACACTTCCAAGTGTGGGACACAACTTGTCCCACACTTGCTGCCTATGCTAGATTTGTGGTTCAATGCCACGGGTCCAGCGCCTGCAAGTGTAGGACAAACCGTGTCTCACACTTGCAAGTGTAAGACATCGATGTCTCACACTTTCCAGCGTGAGACAAACGTGGCTCACACATGTAAGCGTGAGAAAAATGTCTCACACCTATAGTCTCACACTTGGATTGGCCGTGTGCAAAGCCGTGTGCCATCCTTCAGAAGGATAAAAGATTTTTACTGTTTTCTCCACCTTGCGACAGTACGCACTTGTAGTTTCTGAACCAAAGAGTTGCCGTTACCAAACTGTGTCAAAAGGATTTCATAAAAAAGTGGCAACAGACATGGGCGTCTTTCATCAAAGTAAAATGAAAGAGTTCAACCCTTACCACACCAGAAAGGTGATAACAATATTCCTCGCGCAGCAAAAACATTATGATACTTCTCTAAGGGTGCGCTTCGTGCCAACTGTGTCAGTTTCGATAAGTGTTCGGCCCCAGAAAACAAGCATCAACCCCAACACACATCAAGAGAAATGACTTCGAACTTTCAGGCACCTCAAAGACATTGTAGCTAATTTTGGTGAGCTCATTAGTCAAAGATATTTCCTCAATGACATAATGACACTCTTCTACGTCTTGGTTACTGAAGGTCGATGATGAAGCAGAATTTGTCAAGCCAAAAAGACAGAAAAGGGTCCACATATGACGAGATATACGCATGCAGCGGCCATTTCGGGAATTGTAAGGCGAATCATACGAATATTTCCTACAAAAAGTAGATTTTCGCTTCCCAGCGGTTCCTGCAGCGTTTCCCAGAGTGCCTCCAACTCTAAAATCGTTATTTTGGGTCTCTAGAACACCCGTGCAAAGCGCCAGACCGGGGTCAGAAAGTGCAAGGTTGGTTCCAAATCTGTCGCTTACAGCCCTGACTATCTCGCCTGCCCCCACTAGAGTCCCGCCCTCCCTCCCCCACCCCACATGCCACTTTCGGCTTGCTTTCGGGTCGATCCGGACGTTGGGTATTACTTTTATTGCAGCCAAATGACTTTTTCGCTGACTTTCGCGAATTTTTTAGTCATTTTCTGTATTTTTCTTCCCACATATTACACCTATTACACAACCTATTACAGGCATTACAGGACCATTACAGGCATTACACCAATATTACAGCCATTACATCGGTATTACACATTACAGGGCCATTACAGGGCTATTACAGACCCTTCGACCGACCATTACACAAGTGATTTCCCCCTTGACGCGTGCCTCACACTTGTAAGCGTGAGATATCGTGGTTCGCACTAAATGGTGAGAGACTGACGTTCGTTTGAGCATTGTGTTCATTGTTTGGATGTGAATCGGCCAAAAATTAGCTTGTTCACATTTAAGTGTGTGTGACACAATGCTCAAACGAACGTGCCATTGTGTCACGTTAGTATCAACGTGATGTCGTGGTCCTGGAATGAGAGGGTTGTTTTTTAATACTTCCCACGCTTGTTTAATCGTTGTTGGGCATAGAAATGAATTTTGAAAGGTAGGGCAAGGTTTAATATTTCGATTTTTAGGTAAAATTACTAGAAATTCTTAAGCTTTCAGTGCAAATTGAGTGAGGTGGCGTCTATGACCGGAATTGCATTGGTCTATCATAAGACAACTCATATCAAACAAATCAGGCCTCAAAAGTCCCCATTTCGAGAAAAAATTGTTCTTTCAAATTTTCATTGTACTAATTTCACTAAAATTGACCAAAAAACAAAAAGTGCCACAGCTCAGCCAAATGTTAATATTTTTCAACCAAATTTTTTGGGGGGTGAATTTAGGTATAGACCAATGATTTAAGACTGTTTGGAGCAAGTTCTGAGGGGGTCGGGGTCAAACCCCGTTCAAGTTGATCTGGATTCGCCCTGTTGTTCTAAGGAAATTTTATTGTGCTTTTGCTCCAACTTTTCGTAAACCCTGGGAAACAAGGGCTGTGGCGTTGACGCGAGGCGTATGTTTTGTTGCAGTCATGGGATTCCGGAAACATGACTTCTGCATCAATCACAAACAGCACGGCTGCAACAGGCCGTCTCCTACCGCTAGGTAATTGACCGTATATATCTGCTGTCGTGAGAAATACCAGTAACTTTTTTTAGCCCTTCACTCACTGACAATACAAACGCTGAGAGTTCGAGTACAATGCGTTTAAACCCGTTTTTGTTGGCCTACTTGTACCGTATTACTTTCGCATTGCTCGAGAAGCCCAATGCCCCCTCATGCATTCGAATAGACTGTGCACTGCAAACCAAACTCCACTGTACAAGAAATGTCCTGTCAATGCCGTTAATTTATTACCAATGTTTGCTGTTATGCAATTCACGGCGTTTGCTGTGAACTAGTTCACGGCGTTCACTGTGATCTCGGTCACAGTGTTCACTGTGAACTGGCCACAGTAAACGCCGTGAATTGGAGCCTGATTTGCAGTACTTCGGTGCTCAGCGGCGTCAAACTCACAGTTTTTACTGTGGACCAGACCACAGTGAACACCGCGAACAAGATCACAGTGAATCGCGTGAGCAGATCACAGTAAACGCTGTGAACTGACCTACAGTGAAAACTGGTAATAAATTAACGGCATTGACAGGACATTGTTTTTTCAGTGTCTCACACACTTACAAATGCATGCTTGCAAGTACACACTTACAAACGCATGCTTGGCCAAGTACACACTTACAAATGCATGCTTGTCAAGCACATACTTACAAACGCCTATTCTTAGCATGCGCCAAGCATGCGTTTGAGAGTGTGTACTTGACAAGCATGTATTTGTAAGTGTGTACTTGGCCACGCATGCGTTTGTAAGAGTGTACTTGCAAGCATGCATTTTGTAAGTGTGTACTTAGTAGAGAGTTAGGTTTGTGGTGTGCATACTATTTTCAGTTGAAACCAACTTCTTTTATTTCCTTTTAAGTTCGTTATTTTAGAAACAAAGTAGCAGTTAGGAGAGCAAAAAGTTTTTCGTGCAAAGTAACAGCACCGTTTTACTTCCGATTAAAATCACCAGTCAAACTTCATTCGCAGTACACTCTGAAAACCTTATAAACTGTTTTAGGCCTTACAAAGAAAAGTAGCTAAATATTTGGAGAATACATAAGCTTACAAAGAAAATACCTCGTAATTTATTTACGAAATGATTCCTCGTATGACACCTTATATAGGCTAAAAATACTAAGTATTGTAGCATCTAGAAAGTAAATTTAATCCAAGACCGTGATATGCCTACTGCAAGCTGTCCCTTGGCAACGGAACTAACGCATACACTGCCCACACAGAAGCGGCGGCGCCCGCAGAGGCCCGCGGTACCCTGAGGACCCGGACCATCTCGGAGGACTCAACATGTTCTTCAGAAGCACCACCACGACGGCGCGGCGGTCGTCAGAAGCGCTCCACCAATCCCAACTCAGGGCGCCGCCCCAACGGCCGCGCACGGCAGGCGGCTCCAGCAGGACGCTTGTGGCAGTTTCTGTTGCGTCTACTGAATGATGCGCAGTACAGCCCAGCGGTCATCCGCTGGGAGGACAAGGAAAACGGGGTTTTCTGTTTCGTGCACGGGCATCGGGTGGCTGAGATGTGGGGCCAGCACAAGGGCAATCAGGCCATGAATTATGAGAAGATGACCCGCACCATGAGGTAGGTTAACATACATTGTATGCAGAGTATCCTCTTAATATGGTATGCTAAAGCCAATGCGCTGTACTCGCCATGTATACAGTACATGCTGCTTACGTTGCATGGCTTTGAGTGTAGTCAATGCTGCTCTTACCTCAGTTTTTGTAGCGCTATGGTGCCTCGCTAGGAGACACCTAAAGTAGGCTTATTTCAAGGCGCCTTGGACGCTTAAGTTTTGACAAACTTTTGGTCACTATAAATGCAGTACAAGATAGATACGTCCATACACCTTTGTGGTTGCATTGCATGGCAAATGCAAGGTGGCGGCATAGGCCACACTGCATTGGCAAGGTGCTTGGTCCCCTACACTGCAAGAAAAAACCACAACAAAAGAACCACAACAAAAGTACACAAATTTCTGGCAATTTTTTTATTGGGAATTTATTGTACTTTCAAAGAACAACTTTTATTGTACAAAGTACAATGGGACCAGCATGCCAAGTGCTGTGCAGCCCAGGCCTCGTTGTGGTTTGTACAAATTCTCGTTGTACTTTCTACAATCGCCGTTGTACTTTTGGGGTATAGTTTTTGTTGTACTTTTGTTGTACTATTCACACTTCTTCCTGCAGTTTAAGACCTTCGGCCTCGGCAATAGCTCGCGCCTTGTTTCATCCAGGACTGGACCAAAGGACCAACTGGACCAACATGTTTACAATTCAGCTGATAGGGATTCTGAAAACGAGAAAGGACCATTTTGTTGACACTTGAGCTAAAAGTCACTAACATTTGGTCATGCTTAGCATCAGCAACCTCTCGAGTGGCCCAAAACGAATTAGAGTTACAACGCTACCTCAATTTGGGTTTTTATTTGTTCTTTGTCTTTAACCTGTTGTTTTTTATTCGCTTGTTTTAGGACCTACAAGAACGAGGCATTCGAACCTCATCCTAAGCGACTTGTGTACAAGTTCGGAAGAATAGCCATGGCGCCTGGTGCCTGAGTGCACTCACTTCGTTGAACTGAAGTTTATCGATGGAAGGCCGTGTGCCTTGCAGAACGTTGGACGAATGAATCTGAACTTAGGTTTTGGCATCACGTACTCGGCTGAGACCCGATGTTATCTCGTGCCGTAGGGCCAAGACTGAAACATTAAAGGCCTCTTAGAGAATAATCCTATCTACTAGTGCGGATTCAAGACAAACTTCTACCCGGTGAACCCGTTTTCATACTAACGTCCATGTTTTATCCTTGGCTTTCGTTTTCCCGATACAGTAGCCACGTAAGTCAATTTATGGATTCGGCAGAAAGCTTGCTACTAAGGTTACGTTTCCGAAGATGTACGTTTCGATGGAAACCACCCACGCATGATTTTAAGCGAACAAGAACGTAGTGTAGGCCCTAGATTAGGTCATCACAAACGGACAGACATAAGGGGGCTCATACATATTAAAAGCACTTTGTAATTTGGTGTTAAGGGTTAAGGTTTTATTATTTCTGTATTAAAACCCTTTTAGATAATTGAGTAAGCTTCATTTTGACATAAAGTGAAGTGATTTTGGACACTTTTTTGGAAATTTAGTAGAAACGTTTAAAATTTTGGTTCTCGTAGGGCTTTGTTCGCATACTTGCTCAGATCTGTGGGAAAAAAAATAAGCCAGACTTATCCCTAGTAGTGTCATAGAATTGACTGGAGTGGGCTTTTCATCTGCAACAGTTTTAAAAGAAAAGGTAAATAAATAAATTTTAAAAAATGTTCAAAAACTGTGATTTTTTTTCTCTTGAAAACTACAGTCAACTCTGGTTAGCTGTCCCGGTTTTGCCTCTGGTTAGTTGTCGCGGAGTCATCCCTACCAACTCGGCTCGGCCAGCGCGGCCTGACGGGCGCATCTGAGGCCTTTCCATGTGGTCGAGTGGCCAAGCCCTTTCCCACATGGAAGTTGATGTTGATGTTTTCAAAAAAAAAAAAAAAAAAAAAAAAAAAGTGGAGCAGTGGTCAAGGCCTCTGCTTCGCAACTGATGGATCCGAGGTTCAACTCCCGGCAACATTCACCCAAGAAACACAATCAACACAACTTCTGTTACCCATGGGGTGGGAGGGAGGAAGAGTCCCCTCAAAACAGGGCTCCGAAATTATTTTTCTTAAATTTTGACCGCAAAATTCAAACTGCAGTCTCTTTTCTTTTTTAAAGCAAGTCTACCTGTGTAAATAAACTACAGTAAAACTGTACTTTGAACTATATAGTCAACTGGGACAAACTGGGGTCTAAAACTATAGTTGTCCGAAATAACTGGTAGTTTTTTTGCAGTTTAACTTTAGTTTTTTACACTTCAACTGCAGTTTTTTACACTTCCACTGCAATAATAGAATACATTAAAAGCATTCTAAGTATAAAAAAAGTTATTTTAAAGTAAAGTTTACTTTTACAAAAAATCTATATTTTTCCACTGTAGTCTCAACTACAGATCCTTGCACGCGGGATGGGACGGCATTCCGAGGGTTATTGAAAGGTCCCTACTGCACCTAAAAATCTGAAATTTGGTGGGAGTGTAGCCAAAGGGTCAATGAACAAGTGATGAACACCTCACAAGGGAACCTATTCAGGGGGTACACTCAGATTTCGATCAAACTTTTTTTTTTCGTAAGAATAACATATAAGATTAAGAATGCACCCCAAAGTTGGTGCCAAGATACATATCCACACCCCTCCTGACTTTTTTAAACCGAAAAAAGGGGTAAAATGGCCCATGATTTTACATGCAACGAGCAGATTTTCAGTCGTAATTGGGCAGTCGCACCAAATTTGTGCAAAATATGATAATATATGAAACAGACCGAAATTTTCTCTCATTTTCGTCTCAAGGGGACCAAACAATGAAGGAAATGACAAAAAAGTCGACTTCAAATTTTCCGGTTCGATGTCCGAAAATGACCCATACAATGAAAAAAGGCTTATTTTACCCCTTTTTTACGTTTTAAAAAATTGGTAAAGGGTGTAGATATATATCTTGGCACCAACTTTCGGGTGCATTCTTAATCTTATATGTTATTCTTACGAAAAAAAAAGTTTGGTCGTAATCTGACTGTACCCCCTGAATAGGTTCCCTTGTCAGTACCTCAAATTGAAATTGGAAGGGGGAAATTCACAAATAAACCTCGAAATTTGTCTCATATTACCCCGTTCTACGGTATTTACCAGGTTTTGGAGTTATTCTTCCTTTGGTAACCTTCCTGGTGATCTGTCCTCATTTAAATCATTGGCTGAGCGATAGCGAAGCCTGTTACTCCAGTGGGGTTGAAAAACTTTTTCTGTCTGTCTGTCTGTCTGTCTGTGTGTGTGTGTGTGTACACTACTCCTCCTGAACGGCTCGGCCGATCTGGCTGAGATTTTGCGGGCTTGTTAGGTATGTTCTTGGCTCGGCACACGCGAAATCTCACTATCCTAGCTCACGTGGTTCTGTTTTTATAGGCGAAAAACACCTTAAAAACGGCGAAAAATCGAGTTTCCTGGAGGCAGATCAATTCTGTCTTGAAGAAAGGGGGGTCTGGGGGGCGGAGCCCCCCAGCTTCGACGAGTTAAAAAGTTACAAGGGTCAAGATCGTGTTATCTGTAGATGAAGGAACTCTATCTAGAATAAGGGGGGCCCCCCACCATGCAACAAGTAAGAAGCAACCGCCGACGGACAAGCTAATGCCTGCCGAAGGCAGGCTAGCGCCGCAGGCCAAGGTAGGTAGGTACGCCAGGCGCGGATTGGTGGAACAGGCCGCGAGACATCGCGAAGCCTGTTACGACAAGACGCAGTCTGGCGTAAACCTACCTTGTTTAATTGGATCAAATTTCATTGGTGATGTTTCGACACTCCACGCCTGGCGTATACAGCTTACCTTGGCCTGCAGCGCTAGCCTGCCTTCGGCAGGCTGCTTTGCTAGACAGACCGTAGAAATGGGCGTGATCCCCTCAAAAAATTGCATTTGGTCATCAAAATGTACACTAATGGGACTTAAGGCGGGACCGGGGTGAAACTTGAAGGGATCGGATCGGGATGAAAATTGGCACACAGGTTCAGGACATAATAAGGACACGCGCCACAAAAAATTTTTGAGCTGGCTCAATTTTGAACAAAGTTATTGAACTTTCAAAAACTCAAAACTAGATCAACTCGATCCAAAGAACCACTGGTCCTAGAAAAAAACCAGTTACAGAATTCGAAAGGGGAGGTCAGGATCTAGGTCAAGAGGTATGCGCGAAACATGTGTCACAAAATTTTAGCCTTAAAATCGGGTGTCGAAAGGTGTCCAATTTTTGACCAATGTTCAGCCAGTCATTTCGGACACTTGCTGTTTGTTTCAAGAATCGCCATATACATGTTGACCTAGGCCCTGGCCTCCCCTTTCGAAATCTGTAAGCCACTTTTTTCTAGGCCCAGCCCTTCTTGAGATCGAGTTGATCTGCTGAGACCCTGTTTTTGCCGCATTTTCCTTGTTTTGAACTTGGCGGTCGTTTTGCGGTGCTGTGGAAGGTGGCGCGGCGGAAAGTATCGGAACTCCGTGCAGGCCGGTGGAGGCGGGGCGACACATTTATGACTGACAGCTGACCTGCAGCCGGGCATTGTTCGCGCCGCGTCCCCCCTCTCCCTCTCCCCCCGCGCTAAGCCGGAGCCGCAGACGAGGACCTGGAGAGCGAGCCGGGCCGCCTCGGACTTGGATCCAGCCAGGCCACGAACGAGCTCCCCAGGACTTGCACGCGTCGCACTGGCCAGAATTTGGCAAAAAGGGGCCTCGTGAGTGGAAAGGGGTGACACGTTCCACCCACGCTGTCTGATGCGAGGATTTGAAGGTCGTAAGAGAAATTTTATCTCCGATTACAAATCGTTGTTCAACTGGTGTCAAAATGACCGTAAAAGAAAAAGGAATTTGATAGTACCCAACCGCCACAACTCAGAAGTCACATTCAAATTTTAAATTTGGAAACTGGAGCGCGCCGGACTCCAGGGTGAGCCGCGCGCCTCGCCAGTGGGCCGCTGCTTCCCCCTCCATGCCCCGCCTCGGCCGTCTCGCTTGCACTGTGCGGGTGAGACAGAGACGGACAATGACATCTGTTTGAGCGCACGGCGTGGCCCGGGCTGCACCGGCCGCGCCGCACTGTCGCCGCACTGTCTGGCCATCGACACTGCCAAAACGCACCGCGCTGTCCGTCACTGGCCAGAATGCACGGCAGGTATAGGGATTTCCACCCAGAACTAGGACCCTTTTATTTTTTGGAAGTACCTGACTGTGGTGACATCTCTCGGCAAAGTGCTACATTACCAGAACGAAAATGGCAAGGAGGAGTATTCGCAAAAGGAGACTCCCGTCAATACACTTTTTAAGTTCCTTTAGCCGTCGCGGGTGAACGGTCACCGGGGTCCCGCCTTAACTTTGGGTCGGGGGTCCGAATGGGTTCTAATTTCGTCATCAGCACCCTCAAAAACATAGAAAACGGCATGAAACTTGACAAAAAGTTGAAAGTACCTATAAAGTTGTCTTTTCTCTGCCGTTTTGAAGTGTTTTTTGTCTGAAATGACCAAACAGATTGAGATAGAAAGCTAAATTTTGGTGTGTGGCGAGCCCAGGACATACCTAATGACCCTGCAAAATCTCAGTCAGATCAGCCGAGCCGTTCAGGAGGAGTAGTGCACGCACGCACACAACGCAAACAGTAAAAGTTTTTTAACCCCACTGGAGGAACGCGCTTCGTTGTCGTTCAGCCAATTAAAAACCTCAAATTTAGCTTTGAACATCGCCCCCCTGAACCCGTCCTGGATCCGCCCTTGGCGAATAATCATTCTCCGATCTATCAGCATACAAGTCGTGTCTCTTGAAGGGGAGGTTCTACTGAAATATTGCATTTTTCAAATTGAGACCCAGTGTAAAAATTTGTTGCAGATGTATAGTAATACATAGTTAATGGTCAAACATAAATTTAGAGCCCAATACCTCCCGCCAAATCCAGTCGAAGAGGTTTTTTCAGCCTATTGTAGCAATATCTTAAAAATTCTCCTACGCAAAGCATTTAAACGTAAACTGATGTTCTGGACATTTTTCACTTCTTGGCTCTATGCAATAAAGCGTGGCATCACCAAGACATGGGACCCAACAAATTATTTTGTCGTTGCTTTTCAGAAAAAAATCACTCAAATATTAAAAATTTTAACATTTTCTTGAAATTTTATTGACATGCTGTCTAAAAACACAGCTTATGGTTTTGTAATGGTCCCAGTATCTTACTAATGCCACGGTTTTCAATTATGAACCAAAGAAGTGAAAAATGCCCAGAACATCAGTTTACGTTGAAATACTTTGCGAGGAGAATTTTTCAAGTTACGACTGGAAATAGCAGAAAATTCCTCTTCGACTGGGTTGGGGCTAGGTATTGCTCTCCAAACTTCAATCTAACTATTTACTATGAACTACTTTAAATTTACAATGAATATTGATAATGGGACTCAATTTGAAGAAAGTAAGATTTTCAGTAGAACCTCCCCTTAATACTATCCCTGCCACCGTTCTGACAAAAATACTGTGAATTCTGTGTCAAAACGATTTTAACACTCTACCAAAATGTCCTGTAAATGCCGTTAATTTATTACCAGTTTTCACTGTAGGTCAATTCACAGCGTTTACTGTGATCTGCTCACGGGATTCACTGTGATCTTGTTCGCGGTGTTCACTGTGATCTGGTCCCCAGTAAACACTGTGAGTTTGACGCCGCTGGACACCGAAGGACTGCAAATCAGGCTCCAATTCACGGCGTTTACTGTGGCCAGATCACAGTGAACACTGTTGCCGAGATCACAGTGAACGCCGTGAATTGCATAACAGCAAACATTGGTAATAAATTAACGGCGTTGACAGGACATTTTTTGTAGAGTGTAGGCATGACTTTTCTGCTGCAAGGCCCTTTTTTTAGCGATACACTTGATCCTTTATTCTTTGAAAATGTTTCAGATTTGAGCCTGTGAAAGCAGCCTTGACTCACTCTCAAGTGGACCCCCATTCTACGCACTTTGAGTACGCCTGTGAGTCTGGTTTGTCGTCGAACTACTTTCAAGGGTCACCAATTTGAGGTTCCTAGCTTCTTTCTTCAAAGCTAATCGTCATTTTGTTCAGTAGGTTTGGATGACTTCCTTGACAAGACCGCACAGCAGTTTTCACCGAGGTTACGAATGCGCCTCGTCGACGGTGAGTTCACGTCCACAATGTACATTACACTGCCTATTCAAGTGTAAGACAGTCTCAAACTATGCAGCGCGAACCGCGATGGTCCACGCTTTCAAGAGTGAGCCACTTTTGTTCCACCACTTAGGCTACAAGTGTGAGACACGTTTGTCCCACACTTACTGCCTATGGTTCCCTGTGGTTTAATGCCACAGGCGCTCGTAGAGTGAGACAAACCGGGTCTCGCGCTTGTCACACTTGCACACTGTTAGAAATTAGCTCCGAAATTTATGGTGAAAAACCCTATAATCACGTTCATGGAGACTCCATTCATTTTCCTTTTTTTTTTTCGGAGAGATTTTCTCAGGGCTTATACAGATGTTCTTCGGAGCATCCTTGGGTCCAGATAGGAGGTAAAATGCAAGTCTTTTCTCAGATATATTAAAGAGGACTTCGCTGAAGCAGTTTTTGGTCTGAAATGGTCAAAAGGGGCAATCTCATTCGAGCTCATTTGACTTATATCCTGTAGCTTTCCCTTAATATTATGAAAACTGAGCTCAAGAAGTAGGGGTTCACCTTTCCCTCAAATTTTAACTGGTTGCAAACCCTTTTTTTCGTGTTTCTGTGATAGTGAGCGTGCATTTTTGTTCAAAATTCCGAATTTTTTCGGAGAAAGCTCAGAATTTGCATTTATGGAGAGCTCCATGCAGAAGTTTCGGAAAAACTCCATGATTTTTCCATTTTTTTTCGGAATTTTCTGACAGTGCAACGTGGGACACGCGTGCCAAGGGGGAAATCACTCATGAAAATGGTCGACCGACTATTACATTTGAATCATTACAGACAATTACACCTAATACGCAAATTACAGTATTACATCGATATTTCTGCTATTACAGTACCATTACAGTGCAATTACAGCAATTTCGGAAATTACAGCAATTACAACCATTTCGTCTATTACGCACCTATTACGCAATAACACAGGTATTACCTATCATTACAGCTATTACACTACTATTACAAGGCTATTACGCAGCTAAAACGGCCTTGGAAATAGTTTTCAGCCTCCAGAGGGACTATTTTGTTCCGTGGGCATGGGGTATCGCTAGGTAGTACAGCAGTGGCAGCTCAGCTGGTCGCTGTTTGTTAGCTGTCTCGGGGATCTTTCATCCCCCCCCCCAAATACCTTTTATACCTTTTGTAAAGATCCGACCACCGCGGCCGGCCGGCGCTACCCCTCGCCCAGGTAGCTGCTGGAGGTAGCTGTCTGGGCGCGCGGGGTATCGCCGGGCCGGGCTGGTCGGATTCCTTTGGAAGTGGTTGTACTATCTATTTTAAACAGTTACGGCTCTCAACTACCCCTCCTCATAAAATTCGGCCCTTGCATTAATCATTTTCCATGAGAAAATTGGGAATTTGAATCTTGGCCGAAATATCATTTGACAGAATGTCTATTGGCCACAGGAACCTTTGTCTTTCCAATCAATTAATAGCTTGTACCTATTAAACTAGATTAGGGTTAGACTACCCCTCCTTACGGATTCACCTCTTAGTCAGGGGTGTAAGCGTTGAACCTTGCACTTTCTGACCCCGGTCTGGCGCTTTGCACGGGTGTTCTAGAGACCCAAATAACGATTTGAGAGTTGGAGGCACCCTGGGGAACGCTGCAGGGACCGGTGGGAAGCAAAAATCTACCTTTTGTATGAAAAATTCCTATTTAACGCCTAAAAATCACCCGAAAGCGCCGCTGCATGCGTATATCTTGTCAAATGTGGACCCGTTTCTGTCTTCTTGGCTTTACAAATTTTGCTTCAACATGGGACCTTCATTACCAAGGCGTAGAAGAGTGTCATATTGTCCTTGGGGAATATCTTTCAGAATTGTGTACACCAAAATTAGCGTGAATGTCTTTGAGGTTGCTCGGAGTTCCAAGTCATTCTTTTGATGAATGTTAGAGTTGTTGCTTGTTTTCTCGGGCCGTTCCCTTATCGAAACTGACACAGTTGACTCAAAACGCATCCTAAGAGAAGGATCATAATTGTTTGTGCTGCGCGAGAAATATGTAATGTAAGCTCTGAGGGTAGGTAACTGAAGAGAAGACGTAGATGTTAACTGATTAAATGATGCTAAGACAGGATCCGATAGACTAGGAGTGCTGAGAAATTCTCTAACAATCGAAAAGCGTACATTGAATGCTGTCGCTGCAGCATGCCTGCAAGCGCGCTCTAGCTAGCGCATGCCTGTCAAGCATGCACCAACAAGTGCATACCTGCCATACGCTTCTGGAGCTGACAAGTCTCTATCCCTCATGCACTAGATGTATTCTCCAGTTAGTGTGTCATTAGGGTGGGCCGTGAAACACGATTTTTCGATATCGCAAACGTAATAGCGCGCCAAAGTTTACTTCATGGCATTACAAACTCAACGCGATCTGGGGCAGGTCTGTAACTTAAAGCTTGACCCTCACGCATCGACGTTGAAAATTCGAAAATTCGACTTTTACGGGTTTTTTCTAAAAACATCCATAGAAACTGAACCAGATGTCCAAATGATGTTTGCGAGACGGAAATGGAAACGTCTGATCATGCTTTATCATTTAAGACCACCGGGACCCTCTCCGAGCAGTAGGGGACCGATGGAAAAAAATTACAAAATTACAAATTTTTTTTCGTTTTTTACAAAATGCAAAAATTGCCTTCAGGTTCGATACGGCCATCCTGACGTCACCGTACCCGAACCATACCCCGAATCATCTTCTCTAAGGGCCCCTTTCCCGTTTTAAGCGCACGGGGTACTCCGGATCCGTTCACACGTTAGGATTTGGACGCCATAATACATGTTTACTAAAAATGCAAATTATCGGTACTCAGGGCACTCGTCTCGTCCGTATGAACTGTATTGACTCAAAATCGATACTAGATGGTGTCTTTGCGTCACAGGCACCTACAACCTATGCGATGGATAAGAATAACCTGTATAAACGTGCAGCGACCTTCTGTCGTTAATCCAGACGAGCCAAATACGTTTTAAACCTAGATTAACGAGATTTACAGTAAAATAGCGTTCTAACGTCTCTTCGTCCGATTGTCTATATACTGGTGGGTTCCTGCGACGCAAAGACACCATCTAGTAATCGATTCTGAGTCACTGCAGTTCATACGGACGGGACGAGTGCCCTACAGTGCCCTGAGTACCGATAATTTGCATTTTTAGTAAACATGTGTTTTTGGCGTCCAAATCCTAACGTGTGAACGGATCCCGGAGTACCCCGTGCGCTTAAAACGGGAAAGGGGCCCTTAGAGAAGATGATTCGGGGTATGGTTCGGCTACGGTGACGTTAGGATGGCCGTATCAAACCCTGAAGGCAATTTTTGCATTTTGTAAAAAACGAAAAAAATTGTAATTTTGTATTTTCTCCCAGCGGTCCCCTACTGCTCGGAGAGGGTCCCGGTGGTCTTTAACTGATAAAGCATGATCAGACGTTTCCATTTCCGTCTTGCAACATCATTTGGACATCTGGTTCAGTTTCTATGGATGTTTTTAGAAAAACCCGTAAAGTCGAATTTTCGAATTTTCAACGTCGATGCGCGAGGGTCAAGCTTTAAGTTACAGACCTGCCCCAGATCGCGTTGAGTTTTGTAATGCCATGAAGTAACTTTGGCGCGCTATTACGTTTGCGATATCGAAAAATCGTGTTTCACGGCCCACCCTAGTGTACATGGCAGGTATGCACTTGCTCGTGCGTGCTTGCAGGCATGCTCCAGCTAGAGCATACAATGTACGCATGTCGTTTTGAAGAGATACACATTCTATGGGAAAGCGCTTGGAAAGCATAGATACTTGCATCGCGCTCTTGAAAAAAAAAACGCTTGGAACCTACGCGCTCCCAGAGATCCGTACTTGTCTTCGTCAACTATGGAAGTGTCCTTGTAACGGCACACACACCGGTGTACCAAGCAAACATTTTACCATTTGCACATTCTGTCGAACGGTTGGCAAAAACAAACCCATTTCCGAAATCCATTTACATGGGCACTTTTCATGCACCCATTTAATTTAGTCCAACCCATTCTTACGGGTGCAACCCGTAACCCATGTAATGGGTGTCTGAAAAGTACTCATTGTATGGATTGCACCCATAACGGGTCTAACCATTACAAAGTGTCCAAACTCGGACAAGGCTTGTCATTATTTCTTTTTCAAAGAAGGTTTGTCAACCGTGATGGTCGTCAGAAACGTAACTTTCGGCGCTTAACACAATGGTGGTGGTCTTGCAGTAGTTTACAAGTTACCCCTAATTGGTCGGTGGGTAGCGGATTTGCCTACCTTGCATCACACTTTTGCCAAGCCTAGCAGGCGTTTCTTAAGCGAACCCAAAGAGCTGGGTCTCAATGGGTCCTAACCCATCCAGGATTAAATGGAAATGGATCAGAACCCATGGTCGAATGGGTTTTGTCTGCTACGGAATGAAAAAAAAAAAAAACAACTGTACTTACAAGCTGTCAGCAAAATAAACAAGCCCGCCCTTCCGTCGAACCGAGTTGCCAGCTCCGCTTCGCTGCGCCGGCAACTCGGTTCGACAGGGGCCAGCCCAGCTTGGGCTGCAGGCGGCCTTTTCTCGGGCCTTCGGCCCTCGCATCAGACCCACTTGGCCAGTCGAAGGCCCGGGCCTTCGCCCACTCACATCACACACACACCGTGAGCGGGTAAAGCAAAGTTATCGATGTACCATCGTGACTTAGGCCCGCCCTTCTATTCACAATATGCAATAGTCCTTACTCCAACTGTCCTTAGAATATGCCCATTTCATTTGTCTCTTAGCCCTCATTCCGAAATACCCATATTTGCCATGCTACTGCAACTCCTTGCAATAGAGGCACAGCAGGAGCGCAAAACGAGTCCGTCGCACTTTTTCCCATAACTCATGAAGGCGGGCTCCTGGACCCCCTTTCCGACCCTCGTTGAAGAGGTCTTGCCAAGACCTATCCAAAACTTAGTAAAAATTTTCAGTCGGTCGACCCCCTTTTTTCAAGATCCTGATGTGACTTATAGACGAAGTCGGGCTCCTGGACCCCCTTTCCGACCCCTCGTTGAAAAGGTCTTGCTGAGACCAATCGAAATCTGCAATAATTTTTTTTAGTCGGTCGTCCCCCTTTTTTGAAGATCCTGATCTGGCCAACTTGTAAAAGCGGCCGATGGGGTCGGGACCAGGTCCATTCATCTTGTCTCGTCGCCCCGATTCCAAAAATACCCCTATGTGACTTGCTAGCACCAATAAGGGCGGAAATCCCCCTCCCGCTCATGTAAACCATGATGAACCTGCAGCAGCCCTTGTGCGACCCGGACTGGATTTGCACCACCGGATTATGTGTTTGGACGGTACTCTGATTACCCTCCAAATCGGTTTACTCTAGCTCAACTCCTTCCTTGTACACGACGCCAACAACAACAACACACAGACACAAAGGCAAATGCATAGGCCCTCCCCCTTATTTTAAAATAGAAGGCGGGCCAACGAAAACTGCATTATTTCCCGGCCTCGTCAATTTGGCACTGCCAATCCAAGTGTGAGACAGTCTCACACTTGTAGGTGTGGGACATTTTGTCTCACGCTTACAAGTGTGAGCCACGTTCGTCTCACGCTTGCAAGTGTGAGCAACGTTTGTCTCACGCCTGCAAGTGTTGGACAACGAAGTCGGACACTTCCAAGTGTGGGACACAACTTGTCCCACACTTGCTGCCTATGCTAGATTTGTGGTTCAATGCCACGGGTCCAGCGCCTGCAAGTGTAGGACAAACCGTGTCTCACACTTGCAAGTGTAAGACATCGATGTCTCACACTTTCCAGCGTGAGACAAACGTGGCTCACACATGTAGCGTGAGAAAAATGTCTCCACCTATAGTCTCACACTTGGATTGGCCGTGTGCAAAGCCGTGTGCCATCCTTCAGAAGGATAAAAGATTTTTACTGTTTTTCTCTCCACCTTGCGACAGTACGCACTTGTATAGTTTCTGAACCAAAGAGTTGCCGTTACCAAACTTGGTCAAATGATTTCATAAAAAAGTGGCAACAGACATGGGCGTCTTTCATCAAAGTAAAATTGAAGAGTTCACCCTTACCACACCAGAAAGGTGATAACAATATCCTCGCGCAGCAAAAACATTATAATACTTCTCTAAGGGTGCGCTTCGTGCCAACTGTGTCAGTTTCGATAAGTGTTCGGCCCCAGAAAAACAAGCTCACCCAACCCACCACATCAAGAGAAATGACTTCGAACTTTCAGGCACCTCAAAGACATTGTAGCTAATTTGGTGATCCATTAGTCAAAGATATTTCCTCAATGACATAATGACACTCTTCTACGTCTTGGTTACTGAAGTCGATTGATGAAGCAGAATTTGTCAAGCCAAAAAGACAGAAAAGGGTCCACATATGACGAGATATACGCATGCAGCGGCCATTTCGGGAAATTGTAGGCGAATCATACGAATATTTCCTACAAAAAGTAGATTTTCGCTTCCCAGCGGTTCCTGCAGCGTTTCCCAGAGTGCCTCCAACTCTAAAATCGTTATTTTGGGTCTCTAGAACACCGTGCAAAGCGCCAGACCGGGTCAGAAAGTGCAAGGTTGGTTCCAAATCTGTCGCTTACAGCCCTGACTATCTCGCCTGCCCCCACTAGAGTCCCGCCTCCTCCCCCACCCCCACATGCACTTTCGGCTTGCTTTCGGGTCGATCCGGACGTTGGGTATTACTTTTATTGCAGCCAAATGACTTTTTCGCTGACTTTCGCGAATTTTTTAGTCTTTTCTGTATTTTTCTTCCCACATATTACACCTATACACACCTATTACAGGCATTACAGGACCATTACAGGCATTACACCAATATTACAGCCATTACATCGGTATTACCTTACAGGGCCATTACAGGGCTATTACAGACCCCTTCGACCACCATTACACAAGTGATTTCCCCCTTGACGCGTGCCTCACACTTGTAAGCGTGAGATATCGTGGTTCGCACTAAATGGTGAGAGACTGACGTTCGTTTGAGCATTGTGTTCATTGTTTGGATGTGAATCGGCCAAAAATTAGCTTGTTCACATTTAAGTGTGTGTGACACAATGCTCAAACGAACGTGCCATTGTGTCACGTTAGTATCAACGTGATGTCGTGGTCCTGGAATGAGAGGGTTGTTTTTTAATACTTCCCACGCTTGTTTAATCGTTGTTGGGCATAGAAATGAATTTTGAAAGGTAGGGCAAGGTTTTATATTTCGATTTTTAGGTAAAATTACTAGAAATTCTTAAGCTTTCAGTGCAAATTGAGTGAGGTGGCGTCTATGACCGGAATTGCATTGGTCTATCATAAGACAACTCATATCAAACAAATCAGGCCTCAAAAGTCCCCATTTCGAGAAAAAATTGTTCTTTCAAATTTTCATTGTACTAATTTCACTAAAATTGACCAAAAAACAAAAAGTGCCACAGCTCAGCCAAATGTTAATATTTTTCAACCAAATTTTTTGGGGGGTGAATTTAGGTATAGACCAATGATTTAAGACTGTTTGGAGCAAGTTCTGAGGGGGTCGGGGTCAAACCCCGTTCAAGTTGATCTGGATTCGCCCTGTGTTTCTAAGGAATTTTATTGTGCTTTGCTCCAACTTTTCGTAAACCCTGGAAAACAAGGGCTGTGCGTTGACGCGAGGCGTATGTTTTGTTGCAGTCATGGGATTCCGGAAACATGACTTCTGCATCAATCACAAACAGCACGGCTGCAACAGGCCGTCTCCTACCGCTAGGTAATTGACCGTATATTCTGCTGTCGTGAGAAATCCAGTAACTTTTTTTAGCCCTTCACTCACTGACAATACAAACGCTGAGTTCGAGTACAATGCGTTTAAACCCGTTTTTGTTGGCCTACTTGTACCGTATTACTTTCGCATTGCTCGAGAAGCCCAATGCCCCCTCATGCATTCGAATAGACTGTGTATGTGCACTGCAAACCAAACTCCACTGTACAAGAAATGTCCTGTCAATGCCGTTAATTTATTACCAATGTTTGCTGTTATGCAATTCACGGCGTTTGCTGTGAACTAGTTCACGGCGTTCACTGTGATCTCGGTCACAGTGTTCACTGTGAACTGGCCACAGTAAACGCCGTGAATTGGAGCCTGATTTGCAGTACTTCGGTGCTCAGCGGCGTCAAACTCACAGTTTTTACTGTGGACCAGACCACAGTGAACACCGCGAACAAGATCACAGTGAATCGCGTGAGCAGATCACAGTAAACGCTGTGAACTGACCTACAGTGAAAACTGGTAATAAATTAACGGCATTGACAGGACATTGTTTTTTCAGTGTCTCACACACTTACAAATGCATGCTTGCAAGTACACACTTACAAACGCATGCTTGGCCAAGTACACACTTACAAATGCATGCTTGTCAAGCACATACTTACAAACGCCTATTCTTAGCATGCGCCAAGCATGCGTTTGAGAGTGTGTACTTGACAAGCATGTATTTGTAAGTGTGTACTTGGCCACGCATGCGTTTGTAAGAGTGTACTTGCAAGCATGCATTTTGTAAGTGTGTACTTAGTAGAGAGTTAGGTTTGTGGTGTGCATACTATTTTCAGTTGAAACCAACTTCTTTTATTTCCTTTTAAGTTCGTTATTTTAGAAACAAAGTAGCAGTTCTCAGGAGAGCAAAAAGTTTTTCGTGCAAAGTAACAGCACCGTTTTACTTCCGATTAAAATCACCAGTCAAACTTCATTCGCAGTACACTCTGAAAACCTTATAAACTGTTTTAGGCCTTACAAAGAAAAGTAGCTCGTTTTAACAAAATATTTGGAGAATACATAAGCTTACAAAGAAAATACCTCGTAATTTATTTACGAAATGATTCCTCGTATGACACCTTATATAGGCTAAAAATACTAAGTATTGTAGCATCTAGAAAGTAAATTTAATCCAAGACCGTGATATGCCTACTGCAAGCTGTCCCTTGGCAACGGAACTAACGCATACACTGCCCACACAGAAGCGGCGGCGCCCGCAGAGGCCCGCGGTACCCTGAGGACCCGGACCATCTCGGAGGACTCAACATGTTCTTCAGAAGCACCACCACGACGGCGCGGCGGTCGTCAGAAGCGCTCCACCAATCCCAACTCAGGGCGCCGCCCCAACGGCCGCGCACGGCAGGCGGCTCCAGCAGGACGCTTGTGGCAGTTTCTGTTGCGTCTACTGAATGATGCGCAGTACAGCCCAGCGGTCATCCGCTGGGAGGACAAGGAAAACGGGGTTTTCTGTTTCGTGCACGGGCATCGGGTGGCTGAGATGTGGGGCCAGCACAAGGGCAATCAGGCCATGAATTATGAGAAGATGACCCGCACCATGAGTAGGTTAACATACATTGTATGCAGAGTATCCTCTTAATATGGTATGCTAAAGCCAATGCGCTGTACTCGCCATGTATACAGTACATGCTGCTTACGTTGCATGGCTTTGAGTGTAGTCAATGCTGCTCTTACCTCAGTTTTTGTAGCGCTATGGTGCCTCGCTAGGAGACACCTAAAGTAGGCTTATTTCAAGGCGCCTTGGACGCTTAAGTTTTGACAAACTTTTGGTCACTATAATGCAGTACAAGATAGATACGTCCATACACCTTTGTGGTTGCATTGCATGGCAAATAAGGTGGCGGCATAGGCCACACATGCATTGGCAAGGTGCTTGGTCCCCTACACTGCAAGAAAAAACCACAACAAAAGAACCACAACAAAAGTACACAAATTTCTGGCAATTTTTTTATTGGGAATTTATTGTACTTTCAAAGAACAACTTTTATTGTACAAAGTACAATGGGACCAGCATGCCAAGTGCTGTGCAGCCCAGGCCTCGTTGTGGTTTGTACAAATTCTCGTTGTACTTTCTACAATCGCCGTTGTACTTTTGGGGTATAGTTTTTGTTGTACTTTTGTTGTACTATTCACACTTCTTCCTGCAGTTTAAGACCTTCGGCCTCGGCAATAGCTCGCGCCTTGTTTCATCCAGGACTGGACCAAAGGACCAACTGGACCAACATGTTTACAATTCAGCTGATAGGGATTCTGAAAACGAGAAAGGACCATTTTGTTGACACTTGAGCTAAAAGTCACTAACATTTGGTCATGCTTAGCATCAGCAACCTCTCGAGTGGCCCAAAACGAATTAGAGTTACAACGCTACCTCAATTTGGGTTTTTATTTGTTCTTTGTCTTTAACCTGTTGTTTTTTATTCGCTTGTTTAGGACCTACAAGAACGAGGCATTCGAACCTCATCCTAAGCGACTTGTGTACAAGTTCGGAAGAATAGCCATGGCGCCTGGTGCCTGAGTGGCACTCACTTCGTTGAACTGAAGTTTATCGATGGAAGGCCGTGTGCCTTGCAGAACGTTGGACGAATGAATCTGAACTTAGGTTTTGGCATCACGTACTCGGCTGAGACCCGATGTTATCTCGTGCCGTAGGCCAAGACTGAAACATTAAAGGCCTCTTAGAGAATAATCCTATCTACTAGTGCGGATTCAAGACAAACTTCTACCCGTGAACCCGTTTTCATACTAACGTCCATGTTTTATCCTTGGCTTTCGTTTTCAATACACAGTAGCACGTAAGTCAATTTATGGATTCGGCAGAAAGCTTGCTACTAGGTTACGTTTCCGAGATGTACGTTTCGATGGAAACCACCCACGCATGATTTTAAGCGAACAAGAACGTAGTGTAGGCCCTAGATTAGGTCATCACAAACGGACAGACATAAGGGGCTCATACATATTAAAAGCACTTTGTAATTTGGTGTTAAGGGTTAAGGTTTATTTATTTCTGTATTAAAACCCTTTTAGATAATTGAGTAAGCTTCATTTTGACATAAAGTGAAGTGATTTTGGACACTTTTTTGGAAATTTAGTAGAAACGTTTAAAATTTTGGTTCTCGTAGGGCTTTGTTCGCATACTTGCTCAGATCTGTGGGAAAAAAAATAAGCCAGACTTATCCCTAGTAGTGTCATAGAATTGACTGGAGTGGGCTTTTCATCTGCAACAGTTTTAAAAGAAAAGGTAAATAAATAAATTTTAAAAAATGTTCAAAAACTGTGATTTTTTTTTCTTGAAAACTACAGTCAACTCTGGTTAGCTGTCCCCGTTTTGCCTCTGGTTAGTTGTCGCGGAGTCATCCCTACCAACTCGGCTCGGCCAGCGCGGCCTGACGGGCGCATCTGAGGCCTTTCCATGTGGTCGAGTGGCCAAGCCCTTTCCCACATGGAAGTTGATGTGATGTTTTCAAAAAAAAAAAAAAAAAAAAAAAAAAGTGGAGCAGTGGTCAAGGCCTCTGCTTCGCAACTGATGGGTCCGAGGTTCAACTCCCGGCAACATTCACCCAAGAAACACAATCAACACAACTTCTGTTACCCATGGGGTGGGAGGGAGGAAGAGTCCCCTCAAAACAGGGCTCCAAAATTATTTTTCTTAAATTTTGACCGCAAAATTCAAACTGCAGTCTCTTTTCTTTTTTAAAGCAAGTCTACCTGTGTAAATAAACTACAGTAAAACTGTACTTTGAACTATATAGTCAACTGGGACAAACTGGGGTCTAAAACTATAGTTGTCCGAAATAACTGGTAGTTTTTTTGCAGTTTAACTTTAGTTTTTTACACTTCAACTGCAGTTTTTACACTTCCACTGCAATAATAGAATACATTAAAAGCATTCTAAGTATAAAAAAAGTTATTTTAAAGTAAAGTTTACTTTTACAAAAAATCTATATTTTCCACTGTGGTCTCAACTACAGATCCTTCCACGCGGGATGGGACGGCATTCGGAGGGTTATTGAAAGGTCCCTACTGCACCTAAAAATCTGAAATTTGGTGGGAGTGTAGCCAAAGGGTCAATGAACAAGTGATGAACACCTCACAAGGGAACCTATTCAGGGGGTACACTCAGATTTCGATCAAACTTTTTTTTTCGTAAGAATAAACATTAAGATTAAGAATGCACCCCAAAGTTGGTGCCAAGATACATATCCACACCCCTCCTGACTTTTTTAAACCGAAAAAAGGGGTAAAATGGCCCATGATTTTACATGCAACGAGATTTTCAGTCGTAATTGGGCAGTCGCACCAAATTTGTGCAAAATATGATAATATATGAAACAGACCGAAATTTTCTCTCATTTTCGTCTCAAGGGGACCAAACAATGAAGGAAATGACAAAAAAGTCGACTTCAAATTTTCCGGTTCGATGTCCGAAAATGACCCATACAATGAAAAAAGCTTATTTTACCCCTTTTTTACGTTTTAAAAATTGGTAAAGGGTGTAGATATATATCTTGGCACCAACTTTCGGGTGCATTCTTAATCTTATTGTTATTCTTACGAAAAAAAAAAGTTTGGTCGTAATCTGACTGTACCCCCTGAATAGGTTCCTTGTCAGTACCTCAAATTGAAATTGGAAGGGGGAAATTCACAAATAAACCTCGAAATTTGTCTCATATTACCCGTTCTACGGTATTTACCAGGTTTTGGAGTTATTCTTCCTTTGGTAACCTTCCTGGTGATCTGTCCTCATTTAAATCATTGGCTGAGCGATAGCGAAGCCTGTTACTCCAGTGGGTTGAAAAACTTTTCTGTCTGTCTGTCTGTCTGTCTGTCTGTGTGTGTGTGTGTACACTACTCCTCCTGAACGGCTCGGCCGATCTGGCTGAGATTTTGCGGGCTTGTTAGGTGTTCTTGGCTCGGCACACGCGAAATCTCACTATCCTAGCTCACGTGGTTCTGTTTTATAGGCGAAAACACCTTTAAAACGGCGAAAAATCGAGTTTCCTGGAGGCAGATCAATTCTGTCTTGAAGAAAGGGGGTCTCGGGGGGCGGAGCCCCCAGCTTCGACGAGTTAAAAAGTTACAAGGGTCAAGATCGTGTTATCTGTAGATGAAGGAACTCTATCTAGAATAAGGGGGCCCCCCACCATGCAACAAGTAAGAAGCAACCGCCGACGGACAAGCTAATGCCTGCCGAAGGCAGGCTAGCGCCGCAGGCCAAGGTAGGTAGGTACGCCAGGCGCGGATTGGTGGAACAGGCCGCGAGACATCGCGAAGCCTGTTACGACAAGACGCAGTCTGGCGTAAACCTACCTTGTTTAATTGGATCAAATTTCATTGGTGATGTTTCGACACTCCACGCCTGGCGTATACAGCTTACCTTGGCCTGCAGCGCTAGCCTGCCTTCGGCAGGCTGCTTTGCTAGACAGACCGTAGAAATGGGCGTGATCCCCTCAAAAAATTGCATTTGGTCATCAAAATGTACACTAATGGGACTTAAGGCGGGACGGGGGTGAAACTTGAAGGGATCGGATCGGGATGAAAATTGGCACACAGGTTCAGGACATAATAAGGACACGCGCCACAAAAAATTTTTAGCTGGCTCAATTTTGAACAAAGTTATTGAACTTTCAAAAACTCAAAACTAGATCAACTCGATCCAAAGAACCACTGGTCCTAGAAAAAAACCAGTTACAGAATTCGAAAGGGGAGTCAGGATCTAGGTCAAGAGGTATGCGCGAAACATGTGTCACAAAATTTTAGCCTTAAAATCGGGTGTCGAAAGGTGTCCAATTTTTGACCAATGTTCAGCCAGTCATTTCGGACACTTGCTGTTTGTTTCAAGAATCGCCATATACATGTTGACCTAGGCCCTGGCCTCCCCTTTCGAAATCTGTAAGCCACTTTTTTCTAGGCCCAGCCCTTCTTGAGATCGAGTTGATCTGCTGAGACCCTGTTTTTGCCGCATTTTCCTTGTTTTGAACTTGGCGGTCGTTTTGCGGTGCTGTGGCTGTGGAAGGTGGCGCGGCGGAAAGTATCGGATCCTCCGTGCAGGCCGGTGGAGGCGGGGCGACACATTTATGACTGACAGCTGACCTGCAGCCGGGCATTGTTCGCGCCGCGTCCCCCCCCCCCTCTCCCCCCGCGCTAAGCCGGAGCCGCAGACGAGGACCTGAGAGCGAGCCGGCCGCCTCGGACTTGGATCCAGCCAGGCCACGAACGAGCTCCCCAGACTTGCACGCGTCGCACTGGCCAGAATTTGGCAAAAAGGGCCTCGTGAGTGGAAAGGGGTGACACGTTCCACCCACGCTGTCTGATGCGAGGATTTGAAGGTCGTAAGAGAAATTTTATCCCCGATTACAAATCGTTGTTCAACTGGTGTCAAAATGACCGTAAAAGAAAAAGGAATTTGATAGTACCCAACCGCCACAACTCAGAAGTCACATTCAAATTTTAAATTTGGAAACTGGAGCGCGCCGGACTCCAGGGTGAGCCGCGCGCCTCGCCAGTGGGCCGCTGCTTCCCCCTCCATGCCCCGCCTCGGCCGTCTCGCTTGCACTGTGCGGGTGAGACAGAGACGGACAATGACATCTGTTTGAGCGCACGGCGTGGCCCGGGCTGCACCGGCCGCGCCGCACTGTCGCCGCACTGTCTGGCCATCGACACTGCCAAAACGCACCGCGCTGTCCGTCACTGGCCAGAATGCACGGCAGGTATAGGGATTTCCACCCAGAACTAGGACCCTTTTATTTTTTGGAAGTACCTGACTGTGGTGACATCTCTCGGCAAAGTGCTACATTACCAGAACGAAAATGGCAAGGAGTATTCGCAAAAGGAGACTCCCGTCAATACACTTTTTAAGTTCCTTTAGCCGTCGCGGGTGAACGGTCACCGGGGTCCCGCCTTAACTTTGGGTCGGGGGTCCGAATGGGTTCTAATTTCGTCATCAGCACCCTCAAAAACATAGAAAACGGCATGAAACTTGACAAAAAGTTGAAAGTACCTATAAAGTTGTCTTTTCTCTGCCGTTTTGAAGTGTTTTTTGTCTGAAATGACCAAACAGATTGAGATAGAAAGCTAAATTTTGGTGTGTGGCGAGCCCAGGACATACCTAATGCATCGCCCCCCTGAACCCGTCCTGGATCCGCCCTTGGCGAATAATCATTCTCCGATCTATCAGCATACAAGTCGTGTCTCTTGAAGGGGAGGTTCTACTGAAATATTGCATTTTTCAAATTGAGACCCAGTGTAAAAATTTGTTGCAGATGTATAGTAATACATAGTTAATGGTCAAACATAAATTTAGAGCCCAATACCTCCCGCCAAATCCAGTCGAAGAGGTTTTTTCAGCCTATTGTAGCAATATCTTAAAAATTCTCCTACGCAAAGCATTTAAACGTAAACTGATGTTCTGGACATTTTTCACTTCTTGGCTCTATGCAATAAAGCGTGGCATCACCAAGACATGGGACCCAACAAATTATTTTGTCGTTGCTTTTCAGAAAAAAATCACTCAAATATTAAAAATTTTAACATTTTCTTGAAATTTTATTGACATGCTGTCTAAAAACACAGCTTATGGTTTTGTAATGGTCCCAGTATCTTACTAATGCCACGGTTTTCAATTATGAACCAAAGAAGTGAAAAATGCCCAGAACATCAGTTTACGTTGAAATACTTTGCGAGGAGAATTTTTCAAGTTACGACTGGAAATAGCAGAAAATTCCTCTTCGACTGGGTTGGGGCTAGGTATTGCTCTCCAAACTTCAATCTAACTATTTACTATGAACTACTTTAAATTTACAATGAATATTGATAATGGGACTCAATTTGAAGAAAGTAAGATTTTCAGTAGAACCTCCCCTTAATACTATCCCTGCCACCGTTCTGACAAAAATACTGTGAATTCTGTGTCAAAACGATTTTAACACTCTACCAAAATGTCCTGTAAATGCCGTTAATTTATTACCAGTTTTCACTGTAGGTCAATTCACAGCGTTTACTGTGATCTGCTCACGGGATTCACTGTGATCTTGTTCGCGGTGTTCACTGTGATCTGGTCCCCAGTAAACACTGTGAGTTTGACGCCGCTGGACACCGAAGGACTGCAAATCAGGCTCCAATTCACGGCGTTTACTGTGGCCAGATCACAGTGAACACTGTTGCCGAGATCACAGTGAACGCCGTGAATTGCATAACAGCAAACATTGGTAATAAATTAACGGCGTTGACAGGACATTTTTTGTAGAGTGTAGGCATGACTTTTCTGCTGCAAGGCCCTTTTTTTAGCGATACACTTGATCCTTTATTCTTTGAAAATGTTTCAGATTTGAGCCTGTGAAAGCAGCCTTGACTCACTCTCAAGTGGACCCCCATTCTACGCACTTTGAGTACGCCTGTGAGTCTGGTTTGTCGTCGAACTACTTTCAAGGGTCACCAATTTGAGGTTCCTAGCTTCTTTCTTCAAAGCTAATCGTCATTTTGTTCAGTAGGTTTGGATGACTTCCTTGACAAGACCGCACAGCAGTTTTCACCGAGGTTACGAATGCGCCTCGTCGACGGTGAGTTCACGTCCACAATGTACATTACACTGCCTATTCAAGTGTAAGACAGTCTCAAACTATGCAGCGCGAACCGCGATGGTCCACGCTTTCAAGAGTGAGCCACTTTTGTTCCACCACTTAGGCTACAAGTGTGAGACACGTTTGTCCCACACTTACTGCCTATGGTTCCCTGTGGTTTAATGCCACAGGCGCTCGTAGAGTGAGACAAACCGGGTCTCGCGCTTGTCACACTTGCACACTGTTAGAAATTAGCTCCGAAATTTATGGTGAAAAACCCTATAATCACGTTCATGGAGACTCCATTCATTTTCCTTTTTTTTTTTCGGAGAGATTTTCTCAGGGCTTATACAGATGTTCTTCGGAGCATCCTTGGGTCCAGATAGGAGGTAAAATGCAAGTCTTTTCTCAGATATATTAAAGAGGACTTCGCTGAAGCAGTTTTTGGTCTGAAATGGTCAAAAGGGGCAATCTCATTCGAGCTCATTTGACTTATATCCTGTAGCTTTCCCTTAATATTATGAAAACTGAGCTCAAGAAGTAGGGGTTCACCTTTCCCTCAAATTTTAACTGGTTGCAAACCCTTTTTTTCGTGTTTCTGTGATAGTGAGCGTGCATTTTTGTTCAAAATTCCGAATTTTTTCGGAGAAAGCTCAGAATTTGCATTTATGGAGAGCTCCATGCAGAAGTTTCGGAAAAACTCCATGATTTTTCCATTTTTTTTCGGAATTTTCTGACAGTGCAACGTGGGACACGCGTGCCAAGGGGGAAATCACTCATGAAAATGGTCGACCGACTATTACATTTGAATCATTACAGACAATTACACCTAATACGCAAATTACAGTATTACATCGATATTTCTGCTATTACAGTACCATTACAGTGCAATTACAGCAATTTCGGAAATTACAGCAATTACAACCATTTCGTCTATTACGCACCTATTACGCAATAACACAGGTATTACCTATCATTACAGCTATTACACTACTATTACAAGGCTATTACGCAGCTAAAACGGCCTTGGAAATAGTTTTCAGCCTCCAGAGGGACTATTTTGTTCCGTGGGCATGGGGTATCGCTAGGTAGTACAGCAGTGGCAGCTCAGCTGGTCGCTGTTTGTTAGCTGTCTCGGGGATCTTTCATCCCCCCCCCCAAATACCTTTTATACCTTTTGTAAAGATCCGACCACCGCGGCCGGCCGGCGCTACCCCTCGCCCAGGTAGCTGCTGGAGGTAGCTGTCTGGGCGCGCGGGGTATCGCCGGGCCGGGCTGGTCGGATTCCTTTGGAAGTGGTTGTACTATCTATTTTAAACAGTTACGGCTCTCAACTACCCCTCCTCATAAAATTCGGCCCTTGCATTAATCATTTTCCATGAGAAAATTGGGAATTTGAATCTTGGCCGAAATATCATTTGACAGAATGTCTATTGGCCACAGGAACCTTTGTCTTTCCAATCAATTAATAGCTTGTACCTATTAAACTAGATTAGGGTTAGACTACCCCTCCTTACGGATTCACCTCTTAGTCAGGGGTGTAAGCGTTGAACCTTGCACTTTCTGACCCCGGTCTGGCGCTTTGCACGGGTGTTCTAGAGACCCAAATAACGATTTGAGAGTTGGAGGCACCCTGGGGAACGCTGCAGGGACCGGTGGGAAGCAAAAATCTACCTTTTGTATGAAAAATTCCTATTTAACGCCTAAAAATCACCCGAAAGCGCCGCTGCATGCGTATATCTTGTCAAATGTGGACCCGTTTCTGTCTTCTTGGCTTTACAAATTTTGCTTCAACATGGGACCTTCATTACCAAGGCGTAGAAGAGTGTCATATTGTCCTTGGGGAATATCTTTCAGAATTGTGTACACCAAAATTAGCGTGAATGTCTTTGAGGTTGCTCGGAGTTCCAAGTCATTCTTTTGATGAATGTTAGAGTTGTTGCTTGTTTTCTCGGGCCGTTCCCTTATCGAAACTGACACAGTTGACTCAAAACGCATCCTAAGAGAAGGATCATAATTGTTTGTGCTGCGCGAGAAATATGTAATGTAAGCTCTGAGGGTAGGTAACTGAAGAGAAGACGTAGATGTTAACTGATTAAATGATGCTAAGACAGGATCCGATAGACTAGGAGTGCTGAGAAATTCTCTAACAATCGAAAAGCGTACATTGAATGCTGTCGCTGCAGCATGCCTGCAAGCGCGCTCTAGCTAGCGCATGCCTGTCAAGCATGCACCAACAAGTGCATACCTGCCATACGCTTCTGGAGCTGACAAGTCTCTATCCCTCATGCACTAGATGTATTCTCCAGTTAGTGTGTCATTAGGGTGGGCCGTGAAACACGATTTTTCGATATCGCAAACGTAATAGCGCGCCAAAGTTTACTTCATGGCATTACAAACTCAACGCGATCTGGGGCAGGTCTGTAACTTAAAGCTTGACCCTCACGCATCGACGTTGAAAATTCGAAAATTCGACTTTTACGGGTTTTTTCTAAAAACATCCATAGAAACTGAACCAGATGTCCAAATGATGTTTGCGAGACGGAAATGGAAACGTCTGATCATGCTTTATCATTTAAGACCACCGGGACCCTCTCCGAGCAGTAGGGGACCGATGGAAAAAAATTACAAAATTACAAATTTTTTTTCGTTTTTTACAAAATGCAAAAATTGCCTTCAGGTTCGATACGGCCATCCTGACGTCACCGTACCCGAACCATACCCCGAATCATCTTCTCTAAGGGCCCCTTTCCCGTTTTAAGCGCACGGGGTACTCCGGATCCGTTCACACGTTAGGATTTGGACGCCATAATACATGTTTACTAAAAATGCAAATTATCGGTACTCAGGGCACTCGTCTCGTCCGTATGAACTGTATTGACTCAAAATCGATACTAGATGGTGTCTTTGCGTCACAGGCACCTACAACCTATGCGATGGATAAGAATAACCTGTATAAACGTGCAGCGACCTTCTGTCGTTAATCCAGACGAGCCAAATACGTTTTAAACCTAGATTAACGAGATTTACAGTAAAATAGCGTTCTAACGTCTCTTCGTCCGATTGTCTATATACTGGTGGGTTCCTGCGACGCAAAGACACCATCTAGTAATCGATTCTGAGTCACTGCAGTTCATACGGACGGGACGAGTGCCCTACAGTGCCCTGAGTACCGATAATTTGCATTTTTAGTAAACATGTGTTTTTGGCGTCCAAATCCTAACGTGTGAACGGATCCCGGAGTACCCCGTGCGCTTAAAACGGGAAAGGGGCCCTTAGAGAAGATGATTCGGGGTATGGTTCGGCTACGGTGACGTTAGGATGGCCGTATCAAACCCTGAAGGCAATTTTTGCATTTTGTAAAAAACGAAAAAAATTGTAATTTTGTATTTTCTCCCAGCGGTCCCCTACTGCTCGGAGAGGGTCCCGGTGGTCTTTAACTGATAAAGCATGATCAGACGTTTCCATTTCCGTCTTGCAACATCATTTGGACATCTGGTTCAGTTTCTATGGATGTTTTTAGAAAAACCCGTAAAGTCGAATTTTCGAATTTTCAACGTCGATGCGCGAGGGTCAAGCTTTAAGTTACAGACCTGCCCCAGATCGCGTTGAGTTTTGTAATGCCATGAAGTAACTTTGGCGCGCTATTACGTTTGCGATATCGAAAAATCGTGGATTGTCCACCCCTAGACTGGGCGACAAAGGTGCCCAGAAACTGGGCGACATTTGGCACCCTAAAAAGTGGGGCGGGCGACAAAGGCGCCCAGTTTCTGGACTCCCTACATTTAGAGTGTACTTATTTTGATTCGTCTTTCTGACAAAGTTGGCTTTTATTGCCAAAGTTCTGAAATTTAAAAAAAAATTGTTTTTTTTTTCTGGTGGGCCACGATAGAAAAAACTTGGAGGCTGGAACTGGGCAAGCACGTTTTGGACCGCGATGGTTTGACGTGGAAATTCCCCCACTCCCTTCCCCCTTTTCAGTTTGACGAGTTGCCGTGTGTATCTGTGTTGTTACACGTTTATTGGCCCTTCGGCTACACTTAACCATGCATGGAGCCCATTACCATTCTGCTTATTTACTCCTTTTTATGTACGGGGGAGGTCTCCTATTGACCACTGGTTGGCTGGGCGCAAGCTTCGGTGAGAGGTCCGGGAGGGTCTGTAGAATCGCCTCGTGACGTACTCCTTAGAATCCACGCATCTCTTTGTGTTTGTTCGAAGAGCACACGCACCTATTTGCCCGCTGTGCTGTGCTGTGCGTGCCGCCAGCTGTTAGGTCCGCGCCGCCTACACCGTCAGGCTGCCCGGGTTAATCGGCCCATTAGCCTGTGGGCCGTTGTCTCTCTCGCACACGTGTAGAACGCCCGGGAGTGGGAAAGAGAGACATTAACAACTGCTATGTTCAGACCTCGCCTGCTGTAGGGCCTGTGGGGCCACGCGATGCCCCCGTCCTAGTAATGGGTAATTGGGCCTTAAGTCACCCCGCTGTGTCTCTCTCACACTCGAGTGCCGTTGTGGTGCGAGAAGGACGGCGCGACGAACGCAGCGTTTGGCATCGGCCCACGGCGCGTCAAATATTCAGTCGGCGTGTGTGTCTCGCACACGCCGCTCACGCGCCGGGAAGGTCACAGGCCACAGCGTTCGCAGCGGGCGGACGTTTTGACAACAAACCGAAATCGCCGGGACCACGGATGCGTGCACACTCAGCCGCCGACGCCGAGGCAAGAAGGCTCCTGCGGTCGGCAGGATGCCCCGGGAGGCACGCCCCGTCAGGCTCAGCGACTACCTGGAGAGGCGCCGCACAGAGATGTGCCCCGCCAAGGGCGCCGGCCTGTACCGCCGCGTCTGGAACACCCTGCAGGGCACCAAGGTACCACGGGGCGGGGGGATCCGGGACACTCGTAGCCTGAAGGCCAGAATTTGTTTGTTTTTACGTTTCCAAGCTACAGCAGATCTCGCAAAATCAGCATTTTGAACTTAAACGAAAGTGCCCTGAAACGTTTTAGAGGCGACATGGGCCAACGAAGTTCCAAAGTACCTAAAAAGTTATCGATTTAAAGTGTCAAATGAACAAGTTTCAGATCCAATTCAATTTGTTCCTTATCAATGTTACTTGACTTTATTTCGTTTCAATTTACTCAGTAAAATATGATATACATTGTTTAAGAGGGATCTTCAATATATAAGGCTACACTGGGGCGTTGCTTCTGAGGTTGAATATACACTGAAAATCAAATAGTGATACATCTCACTCTCATTTCGGTGAGGACGGCTTCCTCCCCCAAATTTGGGCGAGAATCCTTCCTCACACAACTTTGGGCGATAAAGTATACCTCGCCAAAAATTGGGTATTGATCAAGACTCTTTTATTCTCATCTTTTATTATCAGCTTAAATGAGAAAAATTGGTACATGAAAGTAAATAAGTAATTTAGAAGCGACCACTGGTAGCCGACGAATGTGACGTCACATTCGTTGGAGTGCGAATTTTGTCACGGTCGTTTGAATATGATGTGAATAGAACGTTTGAATAGAACGTGGATCAACATTCAACCGAATGTAACATCATAGGTATTCAAACGAACGTGACAAAATGCACTCGTACGAATATGACGTCACATTCGTCATTGTACAATAATTTGAGACGGCCCCTGCCTGCCTGCGGCAGGTGTCGGTGATGATCTCGGCGGTGACGGCGTCCCTGGCCGTCGGCGACTGCCTGACCAAGGACTCGTACCTGGACGCCAGCCTGGGCATCCGCATCACGGTGGGCGTCGTGTCGTGCACCACGGCGCAGTACCTGTACGCGTGGCGCCGCGCCGCGTTCGGCAGCACACTGCGAGGCATGGCGGCCGTGGCCAGGGCCCTGGAGGGCACGGCGGACGTTGTTCAGATGGTGAAACGACGGCCCCTATTCGAAAGTTCTTTTCTGGGCGCTCCTAGTGAAAGAATCTTATCTGCAACGCACGCGAAGTTTGACCATATGGGACGGAGGAGGGTAAGCGAAACACGTTTCTACACGTACTATTAATTCCTTCGATCTTTCATCTTCATGTTTGTGTGACTATACAATCCCAAATTATTTTGATTTGCAGCTACCTGAAATGATGAAACTTGGTGAAATTCGCTTGCTTTGCAGATAAGATTCTCTGAATAGGAGCGCCCAGATAAGATCTTTTGAATAGGACCCCTCGAAAAGTCGTATGGCGCTTATTTAAATATCATTTTCTAAATATCTAGTTTTCCTGAAAAACCAACAAGACCAAAACAAATTTGAAGAAAAATAAAAATGGCCTGCGGTAGATTTTAGAGCCTCTTGTTGACTGATATTTTCAAATTTGCCAAAGCTATCTTTTCCTATGAATAAAATGGATATAATTGCCAGAATCTGAAAACTGGGTAGCTAATCCTTTGTCGTGAGAATTTAGGAGAAACGACTAAAAGTTTACGTAAATCTCAATAACTCAGAAACTTAAAGTAGGTGGTGCCCCCAACTTTGTAATTAAATTCATCTAATAGTGGTTCAATTTTGGAGATAGATATTTCTAAGACACGCTAGCTTTACTTTATAGTATCCGTAAATGAAATAACGACACTGAAATTCAATGGGTGAGACATCTGACCGATTATCCAAGTTGCGATACTTTCAACACAAAAACGTGCGATGATATCCAAAATGTGATTCCCACGAATCATTGCTCCTGAGATGCAATGACTTCTGTATCGCACAAAATTCTGCAATGATCATTGCAACTTTCTGCAATAAAGATCGGGATTATTGCAAAAAAATGCGATGATGACAACACAAAATCTGTGCTGTAGTCGCTACGTGTGTTGGAGAGTAGGGCCAACGAACAAGTAAGTGAGTATGGGGCGATTTGTAACAGATTTTGGAATTCTCTATACAAAATTAAGAACATTCTGTATATCGGTGTCAAACTTGTGCCAGTTGAGCAGTCTGGCCCTTCATCTAGACTGTGCAGCTCCATTGGATCAACCTGGAGTCCGTAATCTTTGAAATCTAAGACGCTTTCCAAACCCTTGCATGCTGTTACGAATCGCCCCAGCATGGGGTGATTTGTAACAGCCTTGGGGCCTTTCATAACATCCTACACATTAAATGAAACACCGTCGGGAATGTCATCCCCTCCAGCAATTGTTCTTCGGATGTCCTGCAGACGCCTTAAAATCTACATTACAAGCTGCCGTTGACCGCCTCAGCATTAACTGACCGGCTATGTCAACCCTAACCTCACTTTTTTCAACTTTGGAGGAAAGAATAGAATAACTCGCTTTAAAACGCATTTTGAGCTGTGTAAATGTATTTGAATTAGGCAGCAGATGATTCGAGAAATAATTCAAGCATTTAATTGCAAAAACTACTTAGATTCTTGTTTTTATACGGGTCTGTTACGAATCACCCCAAATGCCTGTTACGCAAGAAATCCGTCCCTAACTGTCACTGGACAAAGTAAAAGCAACTTTTGCCATGTGGTTACATAGTAAAGGGGTCACGCTTCAAGGGCCCAACGGTACTCCGATGGTGATTCATACCTGGGGAGCCTCAGACAGAAACTTCCTAGAACTCAAAATAAAAGATTTGCCTGTTTTCGGTGTACCCTATATTTCAGACGCCCTCCAAAACTATACCTGAGCACCGATCACATCCGCTTCGATTGTTGAGGGACCCTGTACTTGAAGCGAAAGAGGGGCCATACTCAGATTTTCCTCTGCTCCCTCCACTTAAATTAATAAACGCATTTGTTACGAATCGCCCCTGTTACAAATCGCCCCATACTCCCTTAAGCACGATTGTGTCTGGTTTGGAACTGGCGAGATTCTGTCTAGAGTGGGCCAGCGAGGAGGGGGGGGGAGGTGCCATATCGACAGTAGAGAATCGATGTATCGATAGTAGATATGAGGATACAGCACCCCTCCCCCTTTACTGGACGACCCTAAATCCCACGTTTATTTAACAAAAATAATACTTTTTTTTACAAATCAGTAATTAGAACTAAATATGAAACTGATTCAAGTCAGATAATGAAGCTTAATGCAAGCTGAGGTCCATAGGTAGGTATTGAGCGTGGTCCAGGCGTAGTTTTGCGGGTAGCGTCTTCTTGCGTTCCGGTCTTCTCTCTGGTTCCGCCTCTGGTGGTGGCCGAGTCCTGGCGGACCCTCCGCGGGGTCCCGCCTGGCTCGGCCGCCCACCGGCCCTGCTGTTACGCCCCCCCGGGCCGTCTTGACGGAGGTTTCTTTGACGTTCAGCCGAAGCGCCCCAGGCGGACCCTCCGCGGGGTCCCGCCCTGGCTGTCCCCGCCTCCTCCCCCCTGGAGTGGCTGGACTTGTCATTTGAAGAGCCAGGCTGGGATAAGGGTTTGTGCCTCCTCCTCACATTCCTCAGCTGATTTCTTATCTTGCGCTCTTCGGGGGTGTGATCCTTGCGGCCTGTCGCGCCGCTCTCCTGTTGGTGATTGGGGCCGTGGCCGCGGCTGCCACTGTTGGAAGCCTGTCCCACGGCAGCAGGGGCAGTGGATACAGTTCGGCCCGGGGCGGACCGTGACCTCACGGAGTCCTGCTGCGGCACCCGGATTATGATGGACTGCGGCCTCCCTGTCGGCGTTGTTTGCGGGGCTGAAGTCCGTGCTGGCTGGGGGTGTCCTTCCGGCGCGAGCAGGGGGGCATACCCGGCGGTCCTTGGAGGCTGGCTCGCGACCACGACGACGGGGCTGGTCGCGGCGTCGACCTGCGCGCGGCGGCCCGGCGGTGTCACAGGGGGCGGCGCCGGCCAGGCAATTGGCGAAGTCGCCACTGATCGTAACTGAGGTTGAGGTTGTTGCCGTGGTGGCGAAAGAGCTGTTGGTGACGGTGGCCGTGGCGGTCGACTGGACGGAGACCCTGCCACGGGGGGCGGGTACTCCGGCCTGGCCGGCTGGTCCACTGGCGGCGTCGGCGTTGGCGGCGGCGTGGGTTGAGCCAGGGGTCTCAGACACGCGGCCCGCGGGCCGCTCAGGCGCTGCTCGGGCCGCAGTGCGGCCCGCAGCGGGCCGCAATGGGAAAGATAGGCGAGAGACACAAGTCCAGGCCGGGCCGGCGACGGCGGCTGGCTCGTCTCCCTGCTGTCGAATGTGTCGAGCGGCCGGCAGTGATGCTGTCTCTCTCGCACTCCCACGGTTATATGGGAGGGACAAGGACAGACAGTGTGCTCGCGCGGCCGACTTGAGCCGAGGCGGCAGAGCGCTGGCTCATCGCCGCCGGGCCGCCGGTTCGAGCCCGGTGTGTCGCCCGCTGGCATCTATCCTTGTCTTTCCCATAGGAGTCAGTGAGAGCAAGAGAGATGGACGATGTGCTCGCTTCGTTTGGACGAAGGCGAGCAAAGCCAGCGCCGGTCAGCGCCGATTTCACACCTCCCCGGCCTACTCGCCTGATCTCCCATCTCTCTCTTTTCTCCCGGTGCGCGGTGCGGCCCGCGGTCTTCCGCCAGTTTGAGACCCCTGGGTTGAGCGACTCGCGGAGTCGGACATACTGGCTGGACTGGGGGTGGTGGGGCGATGCGCGCTGCCTGTTCCACTGCGTCCTCGGCCACCGAGGTCCAGGGATCCAGGTCTTCGACGAGTTCCCACCATGACGCCCTGCTGCCCTGGGCGTTTGTCTCGTCCAGGAGCAAGGACTCGTCGTCGTTCAGCAGTAATTCGTCCCCCGAGTCACTGTCCATTCGACGAAGTTGACTGCGCCGACGAATTACCCAGCCTGAATTGTCCTTGTTGAGGTTAAATCAAGCTGGTTCGTAGCTGAAGTCGGTGCGCCGTTGAGGTCTCGCCGTGAATTCACCTCGTCGCCAAATGCTGTAGTCGCTACGTGTGTTGGAGAGTAGGGCCAAGGAACAAGTAAGCACGATTGTGTCTGGTTTGGAACTGGCGAGATTCTGTCTAGAGTGGGCCAGCGAGGAGGGGGGGGAGGTGCCATATCGACAGTAGAGAATCGATGTATCGATGTATCGATAGTAGATATGAGGATACAGCTGACAATCTGGAATCATTACAGTTGTTTGCAATGGTCATAGCAAAATTCTGCGATACTGTAGCTCATCACACCTTTTTGCAATGATCATCACAGAAAAGTGCGATGAAATTTGTATTCCGCAGAAAGTGCGGTCTGTATTGCAAGTGGAATAACAGTGCCGTGATACACTATAAAGTATGACCGTTTTTCGGTCTTACATTTCAGTATGACCCTTTTTCGGTCGTACATTTCAGTAAGACCGTTTAAGGAGTCAAAAGTCTGACCTTTCCATTTTCAGGGGATGCACTAAATTCTTCGAAGTTTACAAGAAACAATTTGACGGATTTAGTTTTAATTATGAGAAAGATCTTTACCATGCGATGTTGGTGCAGCCTTTCACCGTAAGAGATTTACAGTGCGACGAGTCACTGCCGAAGGCCCTGGGAGCATACTTTGACGCCGTTCCCGCTAGTGAAAAAGCTAAATGTCTAAAAACAGGATCCAACCGCCTTGAATTTACGTTTATGAACACAGGAAGACACTAAAATATTGTTCAAAAATTAATTCGTAATAATGAATTATTAGAATGCTTGTAACACTGTGGCAAAAAGCTACGGAAAATTCTGTAAACAGCTTGTGGTAAATTCTCCGTAGCCCCCTTGTCAATATTCTCCGTAGGACCTGACAGTATTCTCTGTAGGACCGTACAGTCATCCACTGGTAGCTAACGAATGTGTCGTCGTATTCGTTCGAATGTGAATTTTGAATATAATGTCACATTCATTTGAATGTTGATCCACGTTCAAACGAATGTGACATCTTATTCAAACGAACGTGACAAAATTCACACTCCAACGAATATGACGTCACATTCGATAGCTACCAGTGGATCTATAGTGAATGCTGCCAAGTCCTACGGAGGATACTGGAAGATCCTACGGAGACTATTGATAAATGGGCTGCGGAGATCTTCGCAAAAAAAAAGAAAAAAGAAAAACAAATTTTCCGTACCTTCTTGCCACAGCCAAACTCGTCCGGTGGAGCGAGCGGCTGTCTGAAAAGCTGACTATCGATCGAGTCCAATGGCGCCGACCTTGCAGAGGAGCTGGAGCTGACGGCGCGCTACTGCAACCGCCTGCAGCGAGCCTGGGACGTGTACTCCATTGGCATCGTCTTCACCGTCCTGTTCCCCACCATCGTCTTCGGCGACCTCAGCATGCCCGTCTGGCCGAGGCCTGAAGACACGCCCCTGCCGAGCGTCGCGTTCCCCTCGCTCTAGTGGCGCAGGTATAGCCATCATCATGAAAATACAGCGCATACTCTGCAACCCAATGTGAAAGGGACGACGTAGGGTACAAGGGACATTTTCAAATTTGCCGCAATCACGGTGGACATAGGCCTGGAGTAAGGAAGGTGGGGCACCATGTGACGGGTTGGTTCAATTGGCCGCCGACCCCGTAATACAATCACATTACATCCATAAGTCATGTGAATGATTCGTCACCTTTAATTCTGTTGAAATTCTAATTTATCTGTTTGTTGCTGAGTTATCCCAAAGTGATGGGCCAAAGTGTCACTTCGACCCGCAGTACCCTTCGACAGCCTTAGTGCACCATGTGACAGTGGCCTTTTGTCAGGGTTTAAGTCCTATTCAGCGTACATATACTCTACAAACTCAAGTTTGTACATGGTACACTCCACCTGGAGTGTACATGCATGTACACTTCAACCTGGAGTGTACTTGGCATGTTCACTCCAGGGTGGCGTGTACTTGCCAAGCGAGCGATTCTCACGTTTCGGGGTAGTTTCGTTTCTTCTGACTCCTGTGCCCAAACGAGCGCAGATATCGACATGGGGTTTGTTTCTGATGTTAGGGAGGGCCTTTGCCCACTAAACGCACACATTTCGAAAAGTTCACGTTCGTTGGATTGGTCTACGCAGCGTTTGGAATACCCTAAATGTAACTTCCGTGATTGTCTAAAGAGAACATACTCGAATTTTACGCCCCCAGTGTGGCGGTGTGGTTCGAAAATGCTGCCCAACTGTCGATGGGGATTCGAAGCTTGGCATGTCTCGAGCTAATTTCAACCGAAGACCAATACGCCAGACTTCTTTCAAAGGTACCTGTGCTGCAACGAAAAATGTCCACCGTATATTCAATTTCACTCCACAAATTTCGAAAAGGCAGCTCTGGACTTCTCCCCAAGCCAAACTTTTAACTTTCCATGACACAAGCCATCAAAGTTGAGTCCCTGGGATATAATAGGGTACTTTCGTAGATCCCTGAACCGGAAGCACACAGACGCCATGTTGGCGGAAGTAGATCCAAACTTGACATGGGAAAGAGACGTTCGTCAAAGGTATCGGCCACACTTGAACATAAACAGTCGTTTGATACTTGTTTGCAGTGCATATGTGTTTCGCGAGCAACATTTGTACAGCTCGGCCATAGTTTTGGATCCGAAGAGAGGTTAGTTTCCGGCCAATTTGGCGTCTGCTGGTCTGCTTGCTTCCGGTTCAGGATTCTACGAAAGTACCCTATTGCATGCATGGGTCGCGGAAATCTAAGATGCTGTACACGGTCTCAAAGCGGGCTAGAGCATTATGAAATGGCGTGTATCAACAATAGGGTACTTCGGAGGAAACCCAGACCGGAAGTCCGCGACTGAACGGGAGAAACAAAAGAGCGTCGCGCGGCCGTGCTGAGCGGTGGTGGGGGTCGAAATCGCCGGAGTGGGGGGCAGGCGGCGCGCGCACGTTACCTCCAATCTGCCCATTCCGTCCCCCACCACCGCGACGCTCTTTAGTTTCTCCTGTTGTGCCGTTGACTTCCGGTCTGGATTTCCTCCGAAGTACTCTATTACCTGTAACTTCCGTGGCACCCTTTACCGAATGTTGCAGCAGCACTAGGTGAAAAAATTTTCCGCTTAAATGTCGGGCTTAGAGTATCATTTGACCGTGGAACGACTTTTAAGCCACAGCAAGCCCGAGTCCACTCTACCAAAAATGTCCTGTCAATGCCGTTAATTTATTACCAGTTTTCACTGTAGGTCAATTCACAGCGTTTACTGTGATCTGCTCACGCGATTCACTGTGATCTTGTTCACGGTGTTCACTGTGATCTGGTTCACAGTAAACACTGTGAGTTTGACGCCGCTGAGCACCGAAGTGCTGCAAATCAGGCTCCAATTCACGGCGTTTACTGTGGCCAGATCACAGTGAACACTATAATCGAGATCACAGTGAACGCCGTGAACTAGTTCACAGTAAACGCCGTGAATTGCACAACAGCAAACATTGGTAATAAATTAACGGCGTTGACGGGACATTTTTTGTAGAGTGTCAGCCGTTAAAGCACACTAAGTAACTTCCGTGATAACGTAATTTCCGTGATCAAAACACCCACTAAAACGTATGGGAATACCTTATGGCTCATGTTTTTAGGAAGGTAGTACAAGGTCTTTACTATAAATACCATTGCCATAACTCTAGTATCATCCAGGACCCCAATAATCAGAAAATCTTTATTGGATATTTCTCACTTTCGGCAAATCAGAGACGCCAAAACTACCCCGAAACGTGAGAACCACTCAAGTACACGCCAGGTGGCGCATACCTTCAGGTACACTGTTGCTGGCTCCATGTTGCAGGTATGAGCCACCTCGCATGTACTTGGCAAGCACACGACCTGGAGTGTACATGCCGAGGAGTGTACTATGTACACACTTGAGTTTGTAGAGTACGCAAAGAATGAATAAAGAAGTCTTCCAGCTTTTTATTTTCGGTGAGTTTATCAATTTATCATCTTCGGTTCCCGAGCAATGAAGGTTTTAGTTATTTGTGTACAAATCTCATAGACTGAACACATTCAACTGAGTGAATCGTGGAATCCCATAGCGAATGACAGTGGTGTCACATGGTGCCCAGATCAGCAGTTTTAGGGGAAACAGCAATAACGCTCAAAGTTTATGCCGTAGAGAATCGAGCCGAAGAATTATGCGCTTAAGATGTAAAAAGGTAAAAAGCGGACGCGGCGGGAAATAGAAAAAGTTTCCAATGAGCTATTGTAAGACTGTTTCCAATTCTGATCGCTACCATTCACGTCCTTATCGAAGGAGAGTCCAGGGATCCTTAACTTATACACTGTAAAAATTAATATCCGGAATAAACGACGGGTCCTTCGGCAAAAAAATTGCCAACGGTTCCTCCATTAATTTACGAAGCTCTTCGTATATTTACAAAAACCTTCGTTAATTTTTTGAAAGATCTCTGCCGATTTTCCAATCACAATGGAAATTTACGAAGCACCTTCGTAAATCTACAAAGATCCTTCGTAAATTTACAGGGAACCTTCGTTTATAAACAAAGAACCTTCGTTAATATACAGAGATTCTTCGTAATTATACGTCTGGAATTAACGACGGATCCTTCGGCAAAAAAATTGCCAACACTTCCTTCGTTTATTTACGAAGATCCGCCGTAGATTTACGAAGACCCGTCGCAGATTAACGAAGCCCGTCGTAAATTTACGAAGCCCTTCGTAAATTTACAACAGATTTTGTAAATTTACGATTTTTCTTCGTAAATTTACAAAGAACCTTCGTAAATTAACGACGAACCTACGTTGATTTACAAAAGTCCCTGTAGGAAAGAAACATTTACAGTGCACTTTTGGACATTCCCAAAAACCCTTCGGAAAATATTCCGTCGTAAATTCACAACATACTTTTTACAGTGTACGTCATAAGGGCATCATAACGTTATCATAAGAGTTAAAGTTATTATCCTTAACTTCTAGCATCTTTTCAAAAGGGTAGGTTGTTTTTTTATGTCTCAAATTTGTGTGGATATACTTTTGCAAGTACTTTCAGAAGTCCGTACCCTTAACCTTTCGCGAACATCGTCTTATGTTACGTTATGAAAGCAGTGTTAGTTCAATGTTAAGTTAGATTAAGGATCCCTGGGCGAGTCACGACCTATTGCACGTCGATGCTCCCTCATGATACCTTCCTGTGAGTCTTCTTACCGCTGTTGGATAGCAAGCCGTTTGGGAGAAAAAGCCAAGTGGTGGCCGTGTCACATGGTACCCCACCTTCCCTTGAGACGTTTTCAGAAGGTAGTGACCGGGCCCGACTCTCTTCCGTCAAGGCAGATGGCTGACGATGTCTGTTGTGAGGGCGAGGTTGGGTGCGTCCGACTTTACCCGGCTGAGACGCACTTGGAAAAAAGGGGAGAAAGAGAGGAAAGGGAAGAAAATGAAGATAAAGGGGAGAACGAGTAAAGACAAGTGGAAAAATAGGAAAGACTGGATTCGAAGTGCAGAGCTTTCTGCTCCAACATGAAACTGTTTCCACTGTGTGGATCAAAGTAAACACTTACCGTGTACGGATTTGGGTTGGTTCGGCGAGATGTGGGAATTTGAGGCGCGGGATTTCCAAGATTTCAATGTGCGGCATTTCGGATGAAATTTTGCAGGCTCATTCAAGATGGCTCTAGAGTGGTCCCCAAGAAATATCAAAGCTTAATTCGTTCCAGTTTTGTTTCAAATGGCTTAAATGTTGAAAGCGTACTTTGGGTCGATGTTTATTACACGCGCGTCGACGTTTGTTACATTTGCGTCGACGTTTGTAACACGCGCGTCGACGTTTGTTACACGCGCGTCGACGTTCGTTACATTCAAGTGGTTTGGGTGGAATTTCAAAGTGGACAAAACTGACATCTATTTATAGAAATCGATTCGTCTGATCAGGACAAACAAAAAATCCTAACATATGCAATAGGCTTGGATGCGAAACAAACAAGTATTTAAGCTTCAAAAGTGCAGTAACAGGCGTCGACGCCGGGGTCCTGGCTGATTACATCCGATTACATCATTACACTTTATAAATACCATCTATTTCGCAAGGAAATACCAAATTTGCTTGTACGTAACAGACGCTGTATGGTGTAAATATGTCAAATGAAGCGGCAAACATGACCTTGTCCCAGTATTTGAAAATGTTTATCCGGGCGAGGTCGAAATTACGCGTTGGCGATTACAGGTTTATGATAGCGAGTTACGGCAAAGCGACCTATTATCCTTGTTTTGAACCTACCATACTCCTGTAGAAGTATTTCCACCGTTGCAGTTTTATTTAATATCAATTTCGAAGCCGACTAGGGTTGGCGCTTGGTTCGGTGCAGGCACAAAACACGCTTAGAGCCGCGAAATACAAATGCCGGTAGCAAGTGACGCAATTTGCAGACAAAACTTTTCTTCCACTTTACGAACGAACGAATCGACTCAAGGTTTCGGGACTTAGGTTAAAATGTAGACTAAAAGGTCCACTCTCGAAAACACACAAAACTTTGGGTGTTTTAACGGCGTTATAAGGAATTAGACTTCACATTGTGTTTCAATCGGGGATTCGGACACCGACAAAACGGCCATTTTTGTACCTTTCCGGCGCTATATGTGGTACAAGAAGTCAAACATTTTGACTGAATACATGTACATGCCTTTCTCTGAAGGTGTTTTGTTGTTACATAAGGGGTATTTGCTGATAGGAAGTCCGTGCAAGTGGTAATTGAGCTAAACATCTTTGATTTTAAAATTTCCACATTTTGACGAACCAACCCATTTAAAAGATCGACCAGATATTCAACCCTTCTTTCAAGAAATTATTCAATTTTGGGAATTTTAAAAAGGGAATGTTTTGCTTTTTTACCAACCTCTTTTTTCTGTGGACAAATGAATGGCTCAAGTCCGCACTAAAATTTGTCGGCAAGTCATCAAAAAATCAATTCCATGCAAGACGACTCATATAACGTGTCAACCAGGAACGCATGAACGCGACAAAATTTTTTGTCCACTGAGTAAAGCAGTTAAGTTGAGCGTATAAGGCACACTGCCAATCCAAGTGTGAGACATTTCGTCTCACGCTTACAAGTGTTAGCCACGTTTGTCTCACGCATGCAAGTGTGCCCGACAACGTTGTCTCACACTTGCAAGTGTGAGACACAGCTTGTCCCACACTTGTTGCCTATGCTCGCTCTGTGGTTCAATGCCACAGGTCCCACGCCTGCAAATGTAGGACAAACCGTCTCTCACTTGCAAGAGTGAGACAAACGTGGCTCACACATGTAACCGTGGGACAAAATGTCCCACACCTACAAAGGTGAGACTGTCTCACACTTGGATTGGCAGTGCAACGACAACTGATCATTGATCTTAATGTTCTTTCTTTCCAAATGATAAAGAAACTACGCCGAACCACTTACTGAGTTTCGAGGTATTTAATCTGTTAAATCTAAATCCTACACCTACTTTTAACTAAGAACTTTGCATATACCGTGTTTGGCGGCCATTTTATCACAACGCCCCCCCCCTCCCCCCCCGTTAAACTACTAGTAAGGTTTTCAGAGAGAGAGAGATTCCGGTTCCTCAGAGCGGCTTCCCGTGGCAGGTCATCACGGGCGCCTTCTGCCCCATCGCCATCTACACGCTGGTGGGGTGGATGATGGTGGCGCAGGCGTCGTGCAGCGCGCTGTATCGCTGCGCGGGCGTGGTGGTGGAGCGGGCACGCGGCGCTCCGGAGCTGCGCTGGTGCGCGCGCGTGCACGGCCACCTGTCCGACGTGAGCTACAGCCTGGACCGCCTCACCTCGGCCAACATGCTTATGCTCCTCTTCGCCATCCTCGTCCTGCCCATCCAGAGCACTTACGACGCCCTGCAGGGCCGCATCGACGCCTTCCTGCTGTCCTCCTTTTTCACCATCCTGGCCGTGTTCGTGCCGCTCTGTTTCGGCAGCCAGGTTGGAAATCTTGAGCAGAAAGTCAATCGAAGAGGCCACCGCACTCACGAAATCTTGTGTCCACTTTCAGCACCTGCAAGCCCTTGAAATCCAAAATCTTACCTGTGTTACAATTTCTTGTTTTAAACTGTGAAAAATAAAAAGTTGTCGGATTTTGTCCATATTGGGCTTGTTTTTGTTGTTTTGCCATGCAGAATGCAAAACGACATCAAGCGCATCGCTTTTCGTGAAAAAAAAAAAATTCCAATGCTTACGCATTGCACGGTGTTCCGGTTGTGGAAATCATTTTGAAATCTGTCATCTAAACGTGAATTACGTTAATTTTACCGTTATTTACGTAACTTTGAATTCTACGGGTATTTTTACATCCCCAAAAGTGATTCAGTTAACACAATGACCATCTCAGTCCATCTCACGATCTCGCGATTTACAGTGCTCATGTTCGTCAAACGAAAGTCATCCGCGTTCCGAAAACACCCCTCCCGAGTTTAAAAAGTTTGTCAAACCAACCGTCGTGCTGCTTACAGAATTGGGGAAAACATGAGAATAGAACCGCAGCCTTTAAAAGCAAGCCAAACAATCCAACCTCAGCAACAATGGAGGGGCAGTTTCAATGCGCGACTACTCGTTTTTTCAGCCTCACGATTTTCGAAAGGGCGCAGACGCCGAGAAAATTGATGCCAACCCCCGAAAACTAATTCATTGCGTCTTTTCTGTTACGAACTAATGACTAATGACAGACTTCGAAGATGTTTTAATGTCGGGTCACCGTGCAATGAGTGAGCATTGGCATTTTCGAATTTTACGGCGTTTTCATTTCTTTTTATCAGCGACTTTAAATTTTGACAGTTGGTACGATGGCACCGTGTCGTTGTCATAGAGATTTTTTCTTCATGTTTTACCCATTTTCTCAGAAGACAGACGATTTCTTGTCACTTTGATGAGGCAGGAGGTTTAGTTTTGAGGAGTGGCACATTTTTCCTTCGAAACGTTTCTGGAAAATGTAAACGGATAAGGGTGCTTGATTGTTGCAAATTTATGTTTAAGTCGTTTACGGAAAATTTCCACGATAAATTTTTTAGATTTTCTGGACTATTTATTGTATTATGAAAAGGGTTAATATGGCGGGAGCGAAATGTCCATTCTGGGGGGTCCGTAGAAGAAGAATTCTGAGCCGTCCCGAGCAATAGGGGTCCTCCTTCGTCGGAACCCCTAAAAATATTTTCCCTAAAGTCATAGGGGAAATGAATACGGAGTTCGAGTTTACATCAATTGACGCCTACGGAGTTTACATGTTGAAACAAATACCTGGGTTGCAGCCGTATTTGTTGAAACAGTAGCACGCGCATACACAGCTGACTAAAGGATCACCAAAGCACTGTTTTTATCCACATTTTGAAAGTTTGTCGCACAGGGGATACGTAGTGAACCGCTACTACGGCTAGGGTCTACGGCTCCCCTCATTGTCTTGTAGTTTTAGCTATGTTTAAAGGTACACTGTAAATCCAAAGGCAATACTTTAAGTACCTTTTTTGGCGATACAATTGAGTATCGCCAATATAGGGCCTTACAGAAAAGTATTGCTTTCAAAACGGCGATACACAAAAGTAATTTTGGCGATACTTGGGAGTATTGCCACGATTTAGCAATAAACGTCGAACAAATCAAGGGGACAAGACCTTGGTTTAATGCCGTGGTTTTGGCATTATCCAAAAGTATTGCCAAATTTTGGCGATACTTTTTTGTACCCAGGTGATTTTATTTTTAATAAAATTTTATAAAGGTTCTTATAAACATTTATAAATGTTTATTAACTTTTAATTAAAATGTACAAACTTGTATTAAAATTTATAAGGGATCCTGTATAAACCTTTATAAAACCCTGTATAAACTTTTATAAAACCCTTTATAAAACTTTATACACCCCTGTATAAAACTTAATACATGACCAATCGCTTCATTCAACCATATGCAGATTGCATATCGCTGTATATAATTATATACAGTCATGTATAAGATTTAATAAAGGTGTTTATAAAATTTTATAAAGATCTTTATAAAATGTTATGAAATTTTATTTTAAGATTTAATAAAGGTGTTTATAAAATTTTATAAAGATCTTTATAAAATGTTATGAAATTTTATACGAATGCCCTTATAAAAGCTTACTTTATCATATTAAACTCCAATAAATTTTTATAAGGACCTTTATTAAATTTAATAAAAAATAAAATCACCTGGGTATCGCCGTTCTAAAGGCATTACTTTTCCATAAGGCCGTTTCTTGACGATACTCATTTGTATCGCCAAAGAATGTACTTGAGCATCGCCGTTGCATTTGCAGTGTATCATCCATTGAAAAGGCTGAAGGCGCATCTGCCGCAGGGGCTGTCGGACGCGAGTGTCGAGGTGGGCCGGCGCGCGTACGCGGCCGAGTGGCCGGCCGAAGACGCCGCGGCCCGCGTCATGCGCTCCCTCATTATGGTGCGCGCCGCCAAGCCGGCCACCATCTCCTGCCGCGGCCTCGGCGTGCTCGGCCTGCCCGCCTGCGAGTCCGTCCTCAAGTCCTGGTTCTCCTACCTGCAGATGGTCCTCAACACCATGAAGAAGAAGTGACAGATGCGGGACGTTTGTTTTTGTATCCGCGCAGCAGTGGTATAGACATATGAATGAACTCATTTGTGTTAAATGTCAGGCTTTTTGAACCACGAACAAATACATAAAATAGTTTGGTCCTTTTGGCCCGTCCTGTGTGTTTATTTATTGACTGAGCGACAGCGAAGCCCGTTATTCCTGTGGGGTTAGGCCTGAACTTCTTGTTGCAAATTGCACACTCGAAAGGCTTTTTCCCTGTATGGGTGCGAAGATGCCTCATTTAGTCTTGGTCTTTATGGGCTAGGTGGCTCTTGGTACAGGTATGTTATGGCTAATGTCAGGACCCTGGCTATTCCTATCATTAGCCGGCTAATGTTAGGATTAACCAAGCCAAATGGCTAATGTCTTGCAGGCTTCTTAAAAGTCAACATTAGCCGGCTAATATCGACAGTAGCCGGCTAATGTGGGCGTAAATAGACATTAGCCGCTCGGGCTGGCTGAGTGGCTGGCTAATGTCAAATTTGGTGGGGTGGGGCAGGGGCGCGCCGCGGCAAGTACCATTGTAGGCGGCTACCTCGCACCCCGCCGCTGAGAATTGTTTGGGGAAAACTGGGCAAAAATGGCAACTCAAAATTATCCGGAGAAAGAGGCATTTTACAAGAAACTTGAGGCCAAAATAGAAAAAAAACGAATGGACAACGCACATTATTTTGATCAAGACCAATACAACAAATTCATCCGGGAAACGAAAGAAGCAGCTCTCCGACGCCACGGCACGCGGGACTTCAGGCGGCTCCACCGCTTCAACGTCATGGAGCTGGACGGAGAGGAGCGGCTCATCGTCCCAGTCAAGAAAATTGGGGACCAGCCGCGCTTCTACGCCCGCATTGACGAACTGTATGACATCATCAAGGAAGCACACAGCGACATGCACAAAGGAAAAGGGCGAATCATCGCGGCATGCAAGCCGAAGTGGAAGAACATCACACAGGAGGCCATCCTTCTCTTCCTCTCCCTGTGTCCCGGCTGCCTGACCAAGGTAAGGGCTCAGAAACGGGGTCTGACTGTCAAGCCGATGGTTTTCAAGCAAAGCAACGCCCGAGTTCAGGTCGACTTGATAGACATGCAATCTAGCCCGGATGGTCCTTACAAGTACATAATGAATGTGCAGGACCATCTTACAAAGTTTACCCACTTGCGACCTTTGGAAAGAAAAACACAAGAAAACGTGGCCAATGGATTGCTGGAAATATTTCTGTCGTTTGGTGCACCCCATGTTCTGCAAACAGATAATGGGCGAGAATTCACTAACCATGTCATTAAGTCACTATCTGAGACCTGGCCTGAACTGAAAATGGTACACGGAGCGCCTAGGCATTCCCAAAGCCAGGGCTCCGTGGAGAGATCGAATCAAGACGTTCAAGTGATGCTGAACCAGTGGATGGAGACGAACCAGACTACCCGTTGGGCCCTTGGACTAAACTTCGTGGCGAACCAAAAAAACCGATCGATTCATCAAGGCATAGGAAGAAGTCCCGCAGAAGCCATGTTCGGGCGTCCAATGGAGGTGGGGCTGACATCGAGATACCCCAGTGGCCTTGTCCAGCAGCTGGAAACGGAGGAAGAATTGGAGGAGTTCTTGGCCAACATTAAAATTCATGATGGAAAGAGACGTACAGGTATTACTTAAGTAGTCCCTCGGTCTAAAGTGCCTCACGTAGGTCCTTCTTAACACTTGCGTTCTAACAGGTGCCAGCTCCCGTACCAATCGTACTCCTGCCTCCACCCGATCAACCCCTGCCTCCACCCGATCAACCCCTGCCTCCACCCGATTGACTCGAGCATCCACCCGTCCATCGACTCGATTCGGTAGTCTCTACATTTTTTTTTTAACTTTATAGTATGTAGGGTATAGTTTATTCATCAGTAAAATATTACAGGTGCTACCCCCCCTACGAAGCGTGGTTCGCGTGCCAAGCCAGTAGTTCCCAGAGCCACCCCAACAACCCCTACCTCAACGCGCTCCACTCCCGCAACCAGCCGGCCCACCCCTTCATCCACCCAGCCTTCACCGTCCCAGCAGCGTTTAGGTAGTTCAGTTAGCGCTTGTTTTTCGACTATCTTCAAAGTTACTTTGAAACGCGATTTTCCCTCAGGAAAAAGCCCTTTCGGACGTGCTTCGCGGGCCTCAGTGACCTTCACGCCGACTTCCACGAGAGCTTACCCTGACACACCAATCTCAACGCCTCGATTCCGGGGTTTCGGGGTCATGGAGTCGCCGGATGAGTCTGAGGGTGGTGGTCCTGCTCCAAGGTGTGTGACGTGCGACCAGATATGCCCGATGGACACCTGTGCGACCTGCGCTCGACCGCTGCACGACACCTGCGCGGTTCGCGGGGCCTGCTCCCTCTGCGAGCGCAGCCACAACATCGCTGAACATCAATCAGCAGCGCGCCGCGGACTGGAGAAGCAGGCGGACAAAATGCTGAAGACATCCCAGCAGAAATTCCCGCCTGCCAAAGTCGGAGACACGGTGTCAATTCCGGTGCCAGAAGTCGACAGGGGCCGTGGTGACGCTCGGAGCGTGGTGGGAGTGATCATGGAGGTGAAGGATGGGCTGTACAAGGTCGGCACGAGGAGCGGGGTGCTGGAGCGTCACCTAAGCAGAAATATGTTTAGCGTCGCCAAGGAGCAGTTTCTGAAAATTGTTGATGTGCCTGACAAGAAGGTAGCCCTGCGCCGCATCGCCATACAAACCAGCACGACAGGTGGCGGCCAGGGCTACCAGAAATGTCAGTGCCTCACAGGATGCATCAATAACAGATGTGGATGCAGGAAGACAGGAGAGCTCTGCAAAAGCCACTGCCACCCCGGCCGCGGTTGTACCAGGGTTGGTTCGGCGAGATGTGGGAATTTGAGGCGCGGGATTTCCAAGATTTCAATGTGCGGCATTTCGGATGAAATTTTGCAGGCTCATTCAAGATGGCTCTAGAGTGGTCCCCAAGAAATATCAAAGCTTAATTCGTTCCAGTTTTGTTTCAAATGGCTTAAATGTTGAAAGCGTACTTTGGGTCGATGTTTATTACACGCGCGTCGACGTTTGTTACATTTGCGTCGACGTTTGTAACACGCGCGTCGACGTTTGTTACACGCGCGTCGACGTTCGTTACATTCAAGTGGTTTTGGGTGGAATTTCAAAGTGGACAAAACTGACATCTATTTATAGAAATCGATTCGTCTGATCAGGACAAACAAAAAATCCTAACATATGCAATAGGCTTGGATGCGAAACAAACAAGTATTTAAGCTTCAAAAGTGCAGTAACAGGCGTCGACGCCGGGGTCCTGGCTGATTACATCCGATTACATCATTACACTTTATAAATACCATCTATTTCGCAAGGAAATACCAAATTTGCTTGTACGTAACAGACGCTGTATGGTGTAAATATGTCAAATGAAGCGGCAAACATGACCTTGTCCCAGTATTTGAAAATGTTTATCCGGGCGAGGTCGAAATTACGCGTTGGCGATTACAGGTTTATGATAGCGAGTTACGGCAAAGCGACCTATTATCCTTGTTTTGAACCTACCATACTCCTGTAGAAGTATTTCCACCGTTGCAGTTTTTTTTTAATATCAATTTCGAAGCCGACTAGGGTTGGCGCTTGGTTCGGTGCAGGCACAAAACACGCTTAGAGCCGCGAAATACAAATGCCGGTAGCAAGTGACGCAATTTGCAGACAAAACTTTTCTTCCACTTTACGAACGAACGAATCGACTCAAGGTTTCGGGACTTAGGTTAAAATGTAGACTAAAAGGTCCACTCTCGAAAACACACAAAACTTTGGGTGTTTTAACGGCGTTATAAGGAATTAGACTTCACATTGTGTTTCAATCGGGGATTCGGACACCGACAAAACGGCCATTTTTGTACCTTTCCGGCGCTATATGTGGTACAAGAAGTCAAACATTTTGACTGAATACATGTACATGCCTTTCTCTGAAGGTGTTTTGTTGTTACATAGGGGTATTTGCTGATAGGAAGTCCGTGCAAGTGGTAATTGAGCTAAACATCTTTGATTTTAAAATTTCCACATTTTGACGAACCAATCCACCAACAAATAAAAGTTTGCCATTTTTGCCCCTTTATTTCCCCACTCAATTCCTCACCAAATTTGACATTAGCCAGCCACTCAGCCAGCCCGAGCGGCTAATGTCTATTTACGCCCACATTAGCCGGCTACTGTCGATATTAGCCGGCTAATGTTGACTTTTAAGAAGCCTGCAAGACATTAGCCATTTGGCTTGGTTAATCCTAACATTAGCCGGCTAATGATAGGAATAGCCGGGGTCCTGACATTAGCCATAACAGGTACACAAAAATACATTTTAGTGGAAATCCTTAACAATTGGTCGGATTCAAAAGAGATACCAGGCACTCCGGAACGTACTGCTCATTGGGAAGGAAAGTACGGGGTCCCAGCAGAGATAGATTTTCTTCTTTTATGGCCCAAGATCGTGCCGGGGGGAGCGACACGGCACTTTTGAGCGCTGCGTGCGGTAGCGAGGCCCAGCCCCCCACCACCGCCCCAGCCAGTGCCGGCCTGTTGTGAGCCTAGCTCACCTCTCAGAAAAACACTGATTTTGCACGTTATTTGGTGGCAAGTCAGTCTCATTTGTAGTTAGTTCCCTCGTTCATTTCGTTATCTCTCAGCACAGAAGACATTTTCTTTGAGCCAGAATCGCAGAGCACTTTTACTAATGCGAGCCGCTGCAACTGGCCGCGGCGCCGCGCCGCGTAGACGCTTCGCTTTAGCAATCGCTTTAGCCAAAGTGCTCAGCGGTTTTGGCACTAAGATAATTTCTTTTGTGCTTGATCGATTGATAACGAAATGAACGAGGGACCTGAATACAAACGACACTGACTTGCCGAGAAGCTAAATTACTGCTGAGAGCCGAAGTTGGGTTGGGGTACCTAACTCTTCACAAGGTAGGTGTACGCCAGACCGTGTCTTGTCGTAACAGGCTTCGCGATGCTACGTCAGTTCTGACAATCCACGCATGGCGTTAACACCTGGGCGGAGGCCTGCGCCGCTGGTCTGCCTTCGGCAGTCTCTCTCGCCATACATTGCCCCACTAAGAAACTTGATCGCACATCAAAGCAGGATTCGGTTCAAAGTATTATGCTGGGGGGCTACACCCCCCTTTCATTGCAAATCCGGTGGTAAGTTTACTTGCCACAAATTTGGCAAGCCGTTTTGAATGCCAAAATTTGGCAAGCTTGGCCCGGAAAGTCTTCCAAGCTTGCCAAAATTTGGCAAGCTTATGAATTTTTCCGACTAAAGCTTGCCAAAGTTTGGCATTCAAAACGGCTTGCCAAATTTGTGGCAAGTAAATTTACCACCAGATTTGCAGTGTTCATGTACGGGATGAGGGACATTCCATGTGAAGTCAACCAGGCATGCTCCAGGTCGAGCATACTATGTACGCTTTTGGATGTGTAGAGCATGACATTTGTGGTTTGACTCCCCTTAAATTCTGGCTAACTTTTGTCCCATAAGGTCTTGAACCAGGGTCGGATGTTGAAATGGATGCTTTTCTCATTTTCAGCACCCTCCAAAACAAATGAAATGATGTAAAACTTAACATGACAACATATGTCGGTAAAAAGTTATTATTTTTTGCCATTTTTGAAGCGTTTTTTGGCTGTAATGACCACATGTATTCAGATAGAAGGCCGAATTTTGGTGTTTTGGCGAGCCAAGGTTATGCCCAATGACCACCCTGCAAAATCTCAGCAGAATCGGCCGAGCCGTTTATGAGGAATAGTGTGGACACACAGACAGAGACATGAAAAACTTTTCAACCCCACTGGAGTAACAGGCTTCGCTATCGCTCAGCCAATTATTGAAACTTACTGCTTAGTTGATTTATGACTAGAGTTGGCCTAATCACCCTATTAGAAAGAATTTTTTAATGTCTCTGCCAGGCAGCATGTCACGCAGCATCGATCAATGAGGGTGCATATCTTAAAATGATTAGAGTCTCTTTGCAGAAATTCTGCGGAGAGAGAGAGAGGCACGTGAAATGGGGCCTACAAAAAAACAAACAATGAAATTACTACTCTATAACAACAACAAGATGCATTGGCAACATAATTCAGATATGTGTCCAAAAAAAGGAGACAAATATAATAGACACAGACACGCAGTATGTTATCTGTAGCACAGCATTGGCAAAGCAAGTGTGTCCAAGGTTGGCCATTCCCGCTCCGGGGCATCCAAATTTGGGCTGCCCATTGAGTTGGTTCAGCTGAAACAACACAACCTTGGCAACTGGCAGGACCACAGGGAATCCAGGGACCTCTAAACGCTGTCTCTTGTCAGGGGGTGAAGTCACTGCAGGTGAACACTGCCTCATGACAGGCCGCCAGACGGCAAGAAGAGAAAATAAAAACAAATTACAATAATTTCAAAACAAGCAGAAAATACTAGTAGCAGCATAGTAGTGTTATTAACATCTTGGAGCATAAAAGTTCTGGAGACGCAGCATTTGTGGCATCAGCAGGTGCAGTATCAACAGGCGCAGTATTAGCAGGAACCGCCACTTCGACCTCAGGGACGTCGGGATCATCAACATCCTCGTATAGCCCTGGATGAACAAGAAAAATTGAATGATTAATTTTGACACAAAGGAGGATCATTTCAAAATGGATCGCCTTTAAGTTTCTACAAATGCAACACATATAAGTAAGAATCTACAACAAGAACAAACCAAAGACACATACTCACCTGATTTCTACTTTCCTAGAGGGAGCAACACAACCACATTAGCGAATGGCGAATGCCGATGGCTAGGATACTCATCATTTGACCTTCACAATGTCAACAACTAAATGAGACATGAGCGAGACAAGAAGATATCAGAGTGTGGAAAACAAGAGTGCTCTGCTCTATCCAAAACAAGACCGAAAAAAGGAGCCCACGACTATCTTATTTATATATAGGTTGTTGATGATGATTTAGGAGAGAAGGTATCCAGAACACAATGTAGATAGTGGATCAGAGTAGAAGTGTGTTTCGAAAATTCAGAGCTTTTAAGGGTTGAAGGGAAGAACTCGGAATAAGTGTAGGATCGATATCTCGATTACTTCGATGGTCTGCTAGGCATAGATGCACTAAAACCAACAGTCGTCTCCTGGGTTTAGTTCGTCCATGGTTGACCACAACTTTCCATCGTATCGAAATCAGTTTCACAGCACAGGCTAGTCAGTCACAATTGAAGATAATAAAAAGTATTTGTGTTACTTGTAGAGCCATCGATTGTATAAAGGTGGCAAAAGACCACCTATACTCTTTACTAAGCACTACTCCGTACAGTTACAATGAACAAATTACAAATGAGAAGCATTTGTACGTGAACGAAAATTCTCTGCACATACTCTTCGGAATTAGTTACGTCCTGTTACAAATTTTACTCTTTCGAAGTCTGATTGATAACATAACTGTTGCCGGATTTTTTCCCACAGTGAGGGGAAAAGCACTTAGCATTTGTGCAGCAAAGACACACACATGCACACACACGCGCGCGCGCAAGACACAGGCCACTGCCAAAAGGTTAGTCATGGGAATAAACCATGAGCCTACAAAGCCGACAAAACACGATTAAATCGGAACATACTCACTTTATATCGATTCACTAAGTCACGCTTAACGTAGCCATCGAAACATAAAGTACCAAATGATAATTCTGAAACGCAAAGGGATGGAATGTGAGGTGAAAAATAGATGACGCAACAGTGACGTACAGCGAGATTAGGTCGCCTCGCCGGGGCCGACATCGGCACGCAGCGCTCATTGCACATCGGAATACGGATTTCGGTAAAATCATAGCGCAGATTTTAAATGAAATGCTCCAGTTCAAGTGAACTGGAGAACAAAGAAATTTGGCGTGCAATGTCGGCGCCGTGCGGTGGCCTGACCTACAGTCTGTCTCAGGTCGGAACGAGCCTGGAGACGGTCGCGTTGTTGCAGCGGTAGTGCGGCTCCCTGCTATTGACACTCTAAAAAAAATTTTGTCCTGTCAACGCCGTTATTTATTACCATAATGTTTGCTGTTATGCAATTCACGGCGTTTGCTGTGAACTAGTTCACGGCGTTTACTGTGATCTCGGTTACAGTGAGCAAAATCAACTAAGACGGGCCACTTCTTCCGGTGACCCTCTCCGATTTGCCTGATTTTTTGTAGGTTTAATAACCACTAAAGGAGAGTCTAAACCCAAAAATTTTTAGGTCCCCGAAAATTTATTCCCGAGATATGGCCAACTTTTGTTTAACTTTTGAAAAAAAAACACGAATTTGGGTATTTTGGACTAATTTTACACTTTTCATAGTAGAGGGCAAAAATTTTGGTCACTTTATGTAAAATTGGCCAAGGAACAAAATATGACCTCAGTTTTGACCTCCGACGAATACCTGAAGAGAAAACCCCCCCAAAAACATCCTAAAAACATATAAAAAAACAGTTTTTTCTTGGGGTTTCTGGGAAAAATATGTGGAAAAAAATTTCTGCTGATCTTATCTTGTAGAAAATGACGCGATGAATCGAATGAGACCACGCGCAGATTTTTATGTCAAACCTTTTTAGGAGATATAGCGGGTTTAAATATGAAAATTTTGCCATTTATTTGTTTTAAAAAAAGCAGGTTTTGAGCATTGTTTGACGTTTTTTCCTCCTTGGTGCGTGTAGGCGTTCTTATCTTTTTGTAAAAAAACGCGCTGAATCCCAATGCGACCACGCATAGAGTTGTATCTCAAACCGTTTAGGAGATATAGTGGTTTAAAGTATGGGGTCGGAAGAGCTCCTGCAAACACCCCACAAGGCAGAGCCGCCAAACACGCCTGTTGGGGGGGCGGACTACATTGCCCATACTTTGAATCGCTATATCTCCTAAACGGTTTTTAGATACAGGTCTGTGCGTGGTTTCATTCGATTCAGCGCGTCTTTTTCCACGAGATAAGAACACCCCCACGCACCAAGGAGGCAAAAACGTCAAACAATGCTCAAAACCTGCTTTTTTAACAAATAAATGGCAAAATTTTTCATATTTTGAACCGCTATATCTCCTAAAGGGTTTTTGACATAAAAATCTGCGCGTGGTCTCATTCGATTCATCGCGTCATTTTCTACAAGATAAGATCAGCAAAAATTTTTGTCCACATATTTTTCCCAAAAACCCCAAGAAAAAACTGTTTTTTTAAAATTTTTTAGGATTTTTTTGGGGGGTTTACTTTTCAGGTATTCGTCGGAGGTCAAATCTGGGTCATATTCTTGTTCCTTGGCCTTTTTTACATAAAGTGACCAAATTTTAGCCCTCTACTATGAAAAGTGTAAAATTAGTCCAAAATCCCCAAATTCGTGTTTTTTTTTTCAAAAGTTAAACAAAAGGGTTGACCATATCTCGGGCAATAAATTTTGCGAGACCTAAATTTTGGCTTTAGACTCTCTTTAGTGAGTTATTAAGCCTACAAAAAATCAGGCAAATCGGAGAGGGTCCCCGGGAAGAAGTGGTCCGTTTTAGTTGTTTTTGCTCAGTGTTCACTGTGATCTGGCCCAGTAACGCCGTGAATTGGAGCCTGATTTGCGTACTTGGGTGCTCAGCGGCGTCAAACTCACAGTGTTTACTAGGGACCAGATCACAGTGAACACTGTAACCGAGATCACAGTGAACGCCGTGAACTAGTTCACAGCAAACGCTGTGAATTGACCTACAGTGAAAACTGGTAATAAATTAACGGCATTTACAGGACTTTTTTGGTGGGTGGAGGGTGGCAGCGGCCGGTGCCGGATCCCCGCTGCGAAGGGTCTGTCCCTTTTCATTTCGGAGGTGTTGCTGCAGTTGCTGAGGAGGCAAGTGAACCTCGCCAGGCCCGTTCCGACCTGAGACAGACTGTAGGCTACGTCACTCACAAGAGATTAGATTGTATTTACTCACCAATCCTTCAAAGGAGTCTTCCCCTACTCCTTCGTACAGCGCACCGCTGACATCTAGCGAAATTGTATCGCCGGTAATGTTAACCACGTCAATTTCTTCGTCACTCATCTTCAAAGCTACCACTCGCTCAGGACTCTGGACACCAAATGACGCTGCACTATTCCATACGCGCGGAGTCGAGAGAACGGGAGGGGGATCACTCTACCAAAAATGTCCTGTAAATGCCGTTAATTTATTACCAGTTTTCACTGTAGGTCAATTCACAGCGTTTACTGTGATCTGCTCACGGGATTCATTGTGATCTTGTTCGCGGTGTTCACTGTGATCTGGTCCCCAGTAAACACTGTGAGTTTGACGCCGCTGAGCACCGAAGGACTGCAAATCAGGCTCCAATTCACGGCGTTTACTGTGGCCAGATCACAGTGAACACTGTAACCGAGATCACAGTGAACGCCGTGAATTGCATAACAGCAAACATTGGTAATAAATTAACGGCGTTGACAGGACATTTTTTGGAGAGTGATGCATAGGGCGGAGAACGGAAGGGATGCGCGCGCCACTTCCTCGCGCATAAAAAATTGAATTCGAATTATTGTTTCAGACTTAGAATGAGTTGCGCTGCGGTACAAGGGGGTTCCCCCGGCACGGCAAGGTCACCGTCATCATGGAGGGAGCCTCACTCGACCGCCGGCAGCATGATGACGCACTTGTTGGCGGCAAAAGTCGTCCCCCGTGCGGCGACGGAGTTCCATCGCCCACCGCTAGATGGTGCGCGTCAACACCGTCAGCGCGGGCCGCACTCTTAAAACCTTACGAAGTATTTTGAGCATACGTATATCAAACTTAAATACTTTGTTATACGAAGAAATAGTTCGTAACTTACGAAGTATTTTCTTTGTAAGCTTATGTATGCTCAAAATACTTTGTTATACAAACTACTTTTCTTTGAAAGGGCCCAAAAAATAGTTTGAAAGGGTTTTTTCTCAGTGCGGCTCATCACGGCGCGGTTCCCCCGGCGGCGGCGCGAACATTCAAATGCGGCGCGGAGCGAGCCCCGGCGGTTGGGCCCCGATACAGCGCGGCGGACAAGATCAGACCTGCTTAGGTTACACGCGTTGAAGATGGCGGCTTAGGTTAGGCTGGGTTAGACCCGCCCAAGATGGCCCCCCCTTTGGGGTTAGGTTGGGTTAGGCCCGCCCTAGATAGATAGCGGCTCGGGGGGAGGGGAGGGGGATGTTACAATATCCCATCAATATGGCGGCTGTTATAATACCCCATCGTTACTTCTATTGTGAGTGCAAAGAGAACATTTCTGGTGGTTGATGTGGGTGCTAGTGGACGTAGAGGAGATGGAAATGTGTTTCACAGTTCAGTATTTGGAAATTGTCTCAAGAAAAGCCAACTGAACCTCCCTCCACCCTGCCCTCTTGTAGGAATACCTGGAAACCTGCCTTTCGTCTTCATTGGAGACGGAGCTTTTGAAAGGTCCGAAAATCTGGTAAACCCCTTTACAAAGGGGGCATTCCATCCCAAATCGGCCACTTTTGTAGGTCACCATTTCGGATCACGATGAAAATTTTTTTTGGGGGTAGACCTTATAAAAAAAACATTCTGTGCAAAATCTCAGCCAGATCGGTCCAGTAGTTCCTGAGAAAAGCGCCCTCAAAGTTTTAGTCAAAACTTCATTTAGGTGGTTTGAGCAAATTCGCACTTTTTCACGTTTTGGCCGATAACTCCGTCACTATTCAAGCTACGATGATTCCCCGCACGGTTTCTGAAAGGGAAAACTGTGAGGATTCAGAAAATGTACTTGGATTTGAGATATGACTAGGTAAAGGTGGTGAAAAGTGCGAAAAATCGCAGAAAATTGGTTTTTTTGGACCAATTTTCAGTGAGATTTCCGGCCTATGCCCTATCGTGAAAATCCAAACCAAATAGCGGAAATTGTAGTCCATACCATGCCCAAACACGCTACGATCTCGGAATTGTTGGGTGTGGGTCTAGTTTCAGAGCTGCAGCGGCTTGAAAATTCGTAAAAATAGGTCAAATTCTGTTTTTGGCCATAGTGCACGCGGGCAGTTTTTTTTTTTAACAGGCTCCACGCGGCATGGGTAGCTTTGTTCAGATACCTCTTTTTGACCTTAGTTGAAGATTTAAGGTTCCCCATTTGAACAATGCAATCGATATTGTTCGAACAAGTGTCCTGGATCCACGAAAAACGAAAGCTGGGAACGCCTGCAGGGGGGCCCCTATGCCGACCGGTCTTGCCTACCGCACAGGCGCTCGGGCCACTTCGGTCGGCCATTGTCTTTCTCTCTCTCCCTCTCTCTACCCCCTCCCCTTTTCCCTCTTCCCCCGCGGCTATCCCGTCCAGGTAAGGCAGGCCGTCGACGGTGTCCGAGACCAAGTCGCGGCTGGCTCTCCGTACACCGACTACAAAATTTTATTGCACCTCTCGATACGAGGGGGTATGCGCTCTCTGAACCTGTGTACCGACTATTGCGCTATTACGCTCTATTACGCCACAAATTAATCGGAATTGAGCTAAAATCGGCCTAAAACACACCAAAATTGATAAAATTTTGACAAATTTTGGCTATTACGCTATTACAGAGATAGAGTGAAACCCACTATTACGCGAGTGCATACCCCCTCGTCTCAAAAGGTCTCGTCAAGACCTTTTCAACGAGTGGTCGGAAGGGGGGTCCAGGAGTCCGACTTCAGCAGTTGCGTTCATCAGGATCTTGGAAAAAGAGGGTCAACCGACCGAAAAAAAAGATAGCAGTTTTTGATGGCAGGGTCGACATGGGCCCCGTCCCGATTTAGCCCCGGTGACCTGAGCCCCGGACAGAGCCTCGGCCGAGCCCCCACTCGAGCCTTGACTCCAGACCCGACTGAGCCCCGATGGCCAGAGCCCCGATCTGAGCCCCATTTAAGCCCCACATGAGCCCCGCGCCAAAAAAAGTTGCAAAATGACGCAAAAACGCCACTAAAAAAGTTCAAAAATGGAAGTTTTGTTTCGTGGGGCTCAAATGGGCCTCAGGTCGGGGCTCAAACCGGGCTCAATCGGGGGTCTGGCCATCGGGGCTCAGTCGGGGCTCGAGTCAGGGCTCAAGTCGGGCCAAAAGGGGCTCTGACCGGGGCTCAGATCATCGGGGCTCAATCGGGATGGGGCTCATGTCGACCCTTTCCTTTTTGATACGTACCAAAAGTTCGGGATTGCCCGGGGAAAAAAGTACGGGATTCCCTGTAAAAAAAGTACGGTGTTGCCTGTAAAAAAAAAGGGACGGTATTGCCTGTAAAAAAACGACGGTATTCCCCGTTAAAAAAAATATGGTGAAGTCTGAAGTAATCAGTACAGGATTTACCCTGATCTTTTCTCGCAGTGTACCCCCCGCAGACGTTCCCAGCTTTCGTTTTTCGTGGATCCAGGACACTTGTTCGAACAATATCGATTGCATTGTTCAAAAGGGGAACCTTAAATCTTCAACTAAAGGGCAGAAAGGGGTATCTGAACAAAGCTACCCATGCCGCGTGGGGCCTGTTCTAAAAAAAACTGCCCGCGTGCACTTTGGCCAAAAACAAAATTTGACCTATTTATACGAATTTTCCCCGATCGTCTCCCGAAACGCCCGGCGCGGTCATCGGCCGAGAGTCGTTTCCGTCGCTCTGTCTCTCTCGCACCCACGGGCTGTGCCCTGCCGTATAGGTGCGAGAGAGACAGACCGACGAAAACGACCCTCGGAATCGGTCTGCAGAGCCCTGTGCTGCGTTGGTGTACGGAGAGCCAGCCGCGACTTGGTCTCGGACCCGTCGACGGCCTGACTTCCTGGACGGAATGGCCGGGGGGGGGGGGGGGGGGGGGCGTAGAGAGAAAAAAGACACTGCCATAGCTGGCCGACCGAAGTGGCCCGAGCGCCTGTGCAGTAGGCAAGACCGGACGGCGTACGGGCGAGCCAGTTGGGTTGCCTACCCCCTGCAGGCGTTCCTAGCTTTCGTTTTTCGTGGATCCAGGACACTTGTTCGAACAATATCGATTGCATTGTTCAAATGGGGAACCTTAAATCTTCAACTAAGGTCAAAAAGGGGTATCTGAACAAAGCTACCCATGCCGCGTGGAGCCTGTTCAATAAAAAACTGCCCGCGTGCACTTTGGCCAAAAACAGAATTTGACCTATTTTTACGAATTTTCAAGTCGCTGCAGCTCCGAAACTAGACCCACACCCAACAATTCCGAGATCGTAGCGTGTTTGGGCATGGTATGGACTACAATTTCCGCTATTCGGTTTGGATTTTCACGATATGGGCATAGGCCGGAAATCTCACTGAAAATTGGTCCAAAAAAACCAATTTTCTGCGATTTTTCACTTTTTTCACCACCTTTACCTAGTCGTATCTCAAATCTAAGTATATTTTCTGAATCCTCACAGTATTCCCTTTCAGAAACCATACCGGGAATCATCGTAGCTTGAATAGTGACGGAGTTATCGGCCAAAGCGTGAAAAAGTGCGAATTTGCTCAAACCACCTAAATGAAGTTTTGACTAAAACTTTGAGGGCGCTTATCTCAGGAACTACTCGACCGATCTGGCTGAGATTTTGCACAGAATGTTTTTTTGATAAGGTCTACCCACAAAAAAATTTTCATCGTGATCCGAAATGGTGACCTACAAAAGTGGCCGATTTGGGATGGAATGCCCCAAAGAAAAGTGGTCTTTCAAGTGTACTTGAGCGAATCTTCAACACTCGTTTTTCGGGTGCACGACACTGCATTAAGGATGCGTTTGTTATCTTGTACAAAAGATATGGAGTTTTTCAGGAGTCAATGGAAATGTCAAAAACTTGTGCCAGGAACTTGCTTGTGTTCCTCTGCATAACTTCCATTTGATGAATGAGGAATTAGGGGCGGTCATGGTGACGCCAATGTTTGTTATGGAGGTTCTCTATATCAGAAAAGTTAGCCCGTCCAAAGTTAGGAAGAATGCCGTCAAGAAAATCAAATTCGGACAAACGCTAGGGATCCTACATCGGCCGTTTTTGCTCAGCTTAGGCAACCCGCAACACAGACTTTTTTTGTCAAAATTCGAGCTTCTAGCCCAGGTAAGAGCATTCCTCTGGAGCGGATCAAGTCTGGCGGTGTCTAAAATCGTTCCGAGGTCGGATGAGAACCACGACGACGCCAGGTGACTAGCAGGAACCGAGAAAGTAGGGGTAGGTTGGGGAAGATATGTACAAAACGCGTACTTTGCACTATACAGAAGTTCCAAATGAGGATTCAACTACTCTGCTCTCGTGAACTTGTAATCCAATGCCTTCCCGATGAAATGGATCACTGTTCGTTGATTATAGTTCCCCACATTACGTACAACATGCTCAAATGTATGTGATTTCGGAACTCCTCGAAAAGGGTAAGAAAAGTACACCACCGGGAAAGAAAAGTACAACGAAAAGAATTGCGAGTTCGAACCAGGAGACCACCAATCTTGGCTCAATACAGGTTTACCCCTAAAGTGGAGAGCTTTCACTTGCCATTAGTTCAAGTTTCGTCAAAATCGGTCAATTGGTTCTGATTCTACATGGACTCATCACAGAAGGTCCAAGAAGCCTTTTCTTAGAGATAAGTGGGTACAGCATTTTTGTACTTTTCTTCCCCTTTTCACGTAAATGCCTAATAACTTGTTTATTTCGGGTCTAATTTTATAACTTGTTGACATTTTTTGCTTTTCTCGTCTAATCAAATCTATTTCCGTCATCAATTCAATTTTCATCCCGCTTTTAGTTTCTTAAAAGGTGTTCTTTTCTTCCCCAGCCGACTGTACTTTTCTTCCCCATTTCATTTTTACACTTATAAACAAGGTAGGTTTACGCCAGACCGCGTCTTGTCGTAACAGGCTTCGCGATGTCTCGCGGCCTGTTCCTCCAATCCGCGCCTGGCGTACCTACCTTGGCCTGCGGCGCTAGCCTGCCTTCGGCAGGCATTGGCTTGTCCATCGTCGGTTACTTCTTACGTGTTGCATGCTGTGGGGCTCCGCCCCCCAGACCCCCCTTAATTCCAAAAAGAGTTGCTTAATCTACAGATAACACGATCTTGACCCTTGTCACTTTTAAACTTGTCGAGGTTCGGGAGCTCCGCCCCCCAGACACCCCTTTCTTCAAGACAGATGTGATCTGCCTGCAGAAAACTCGATTTTTCGCCGTTTTTTAGGTGTTTTTCGGCTATAAAAACTGAACCACTTGAGCTTGGATGGTGAAATTTCGCGTGTGCCGAGCCAAGGACATACCTCATAAGCCTGCAAAATCTCAGCCAGATCGGCCGAGCCGTTCAGGAGGAGTAGTGTACACACACAGACACACAGACAGACAGAAAGGAAAAATTTTTCAACCCCACTGGAGTAACAGGCTTCGCTATCGCTCAGCCAAAAAATGTGTTGAAGCCTAAGAGCATCGAACGGCACTGTTTTTCAAAGATGATGGTCTAAGCTATAAGGTGGTACCTTACATTGGACCGTCGGCTGATTCTGCAGGAAGCTGTACTTCAAAGTACAAACATTTTAAAAAAAGATTTTCATAGTTATTTTTAATGTGTTTTTCAAACGTGCAGTTTGATTCTAAATATTATATGTAGAACTGGGCTAAATTTATTTTTTGTGAGCGGGATGACCAATTTTTCTAAAACCACTAACGTGATGGTTCAGTGTAGTTTCAGTTCGGAGATATAACGGGTGTACTTTTCTTACCCAACCTACCCCTAGGTGAAAAAGGGCTCTTTTGCGAGTTTTGATGAAAATGCACGCGTTTAGGGCGATGTGCGGGCATATATTCGCTCCGACTTGCCACTATCCCTCCCTTCGCGCTATACACACTACCGCATCCTTCACCCGCAACCTAATGCATCCCTCGGACCCTAACCCAACACCTGAAATACACTTGGGAGTGGTTTGAAGCCTGATTTGCGCCAATTTGTAGCTATAAGTTGACTCCTCGCACTGAACATCCAAGTCAGAGTGTCCAATCGGGCGGTTGGTAGCAACCGTTCGGCCGCCGAGCATGCCTTCGGTTAGACCCGAACCGCCCGCCGGCCGCTTCGGTTCGGTTACACCCGAACCGAACCGACGGCCCGAGCGGTTCCTCGCAAACCGACAGGGGGAAATGGCGGACGTCGAGACGTCGACGTCGGGTGCCGAGCCGAGTGCGCCGCCGAGTGCCGAGCCGAGCCGAGCCGAGTGCGATGCGGGCGGAGTGTCGTCACGTCGTCCTGTTCGAGTCGATCGACGGTCGACGCGGGACGGGACGACCGGCAGGGGCGGATCAAGGGAAAAGGCGGGGGAGGGGGGTGAATTAAATGTTTAAACAATAATTGAGACCAATTTTTATTTATGAAGAAATCATATGAAATACGTTCTAATATATTTTCAAACAAAAAGCCCACACAAAAAAAAAAACTGTTTCTCATCTATTTTTGAGGAGTGAGTGCATAAACAAGCAGCTATCCAGAGTCTGTTCCGATGTGCCTGTGCGCCTTTCATCAACGACAAAGCCTGCAGTGCTGAAGGAGCTCTCGCTGGGCGCACTTGTGGCAGGTTTACCGAGCTCTCTTTGGGCTAGTTTCCCCAGGTTTGGGTAACTATTCTTGCCCACAATGGCTGGGTCGGACTGGGGAAAAATAGAAAAAAATTACTTTCCTGCATAAGATTCTACACGTGACATTTCTATTCCCTTTGTTAAAAAAAATCTTACCTGCATCTTCCAGAAGTTAAGGAGATCGGCGAGCTCCACAGACGAGGCGTCGCGGAGGTAGCGGGTGACCTCGTCCTCCAACACGACTCCGTTGTCCGCCCAGTCTTCGGGAAACGCATCCACCCCTATGCACCGCCGCTTAGGCGGTTGCGGCTCGCCTGGAGTTAGCCCGACGTCAACGGCCTCTCTCTCCTCCTGGATCTCCGACAGGAGGGTGCGGACAGTCTGGAAGAACCCGGGGGGGGGGGGGGGGGCAATTTGAATCTCGCGCCGCTTCTGTCATCCAGCCCGCTCACGGCTATCTGGAGCGCGAGGCCCGCGGCGCGATGATGAGTGATGAGGTAGTAGCAATAGCGGAGCGGCGCCCCGCCGGGCCCTTGGCGACCCGCGGGAGCCCTCCAGCCGGACACGGACGACTGACTCGAGGCAGTCGTCTGGATACTCGGTAGTAGCGAGGGTGTGTGGAGCCCCAAACCTTGTATCCACCGTTGATTATCGTAATACAACCATTCGGTCTAATTGATTTACTAACTCACTCGATTCCTTGAACCCGGGAGAATCACACCACCGAAACATTGGTGCATCGCCGGGAATCGAGTCAGTTTTTTTTTCGTGATAGCTAAATTTCTTTTCTAAATTTTGGAACGCGGTCGCGACCACGTGGAAGCCAGCCTTGTGACGACTCGGGCTGCGGGGTTTGGGAACGGTGAAGTGGGGAAATTTCAAGTGCAGTGAAAAGCTCAGTGATTCTGGTGTGGCCCAGGAGCGGTGAACTTGTGATTTTTGTGTTTTTGGATACTCTTGCTTCAAAACTTCGCCACGTGCAGCCACGTGGAGCCGGAGCTTTGGTGTGGCTCAGCAGCGTGCATTCAACATTCACAACGGGATACCAGGTTAGTGCACTGACTTTAAACGCAATGCAATGAACAACGAATTTTTTAAAAAAGTAAACCATTTTTGGGGTTTTGGAAAGTTTAGAGCCATTTTTTGTCATTGAAAAACCCCCCGACTGTGGACTCCTGCAGACTATCAATCAATCGCAGACATATTTTTAAAAAACACATTGACAAATTTTCCCATTAAATTTTTGCCCGAAGTTCAAAAACCCCATAATTCTAAATTCCGGATAATATGTCACACAGGAAGTCAGAGCGGACGCCCCGCCAAGCATTAAAGTTCTAACTACAGAGGAAGAATTCAATCAGTATAAATTTAAAGAGGGTACACTTTCGGTCAGTAAATTAAAATTTGCGCTCAACAAATTCAGAAAACAAGGGTATTCAGCAGCAGAAACAAAGCAACATCTGGTTCAAATTTTGCAAAACTTTATTGCGGGAATCAACAAAATTTGGATCACTTAGAAAACACAGAAAACATGACAGCAAAAAATTTACCACTTTCGTTGCAACCAACAATCAGGCCGTTTGATGTTGACAACGTACTCCATTGGCTTGACCATGCGGCCGCAGTTTACAATAAATATGGTGTAGCAGGCGAAGACGTTCTTGATTACATTGGTCAATTTCTCCCAGAATACCTGCAGACAACACATGAATCACTTAAAAACAGTACATGGGATGAATACAAAAAGAATATACAAAATACTTACCAGTCAAAAACACAGCCTCATAAATTTAGAACCAGAATTCTCAGTCTTAGAAAGACACCTACAGGACAACAATAGATTTTGTGCTTCGAGCACAATCACTAGCTGCAAAGGTAGCCACAATCACAGAAGAGGGAAAAAATGAAACTTATGTTAGAAATTTTGCCAATTGAAGACTCGGAATTAATCATAAGCGCCGGATGTAAAACAATAGCTGAACTGATCACTAGATTAAGAGATGCGTTAGAAAATAGGTCGATTGTGAGAAAAGGACTTGGTGCGTCCAATTTGGAAATGGAGGCGAGGCTCACAAAGAAATTTGAGGCAAAATTGGATAAAGTGTCCAACCAGAAACTAGAAACACAAGACAAGGAACATAAAAACTTGGCACTGTTTGGGAAAAATTTTGGGCAAACCTAAAGAAAAATCTCTGGAAGATAAAATTCTTGAAAAATTTGGGAAACTCTTTCAGTAGCAGGGGGAAAACCGGGGAAATCTGAAAAAATTTGCGGAGTTCAGGAGGACTGGGACGGCCCGGGCGAGTGTGATGGGACGGCCAGGACGAGTGTGACTGGGACGGCCAGGGCGAGGGGTGGGGGGGGACGAGTGTGATGGGACGGTGAGGACCCGGATGACTGGGGCGACCCGTGTCAGGGCGCTTGGGGCGGCCAGGGCCAAGGGTCCTGGGGAACGAGGGTCTATCGGGGCGCTTGTTTTGCGTGCTACAGCCTCGACCCTAAAATAGCTCAATGCCCAATTTCAAAAATTTTCCAAAAAGAGTAAAATATAAATAGCATAAGTTTCAGTAATTCAAGTTGGAGTGAATTGGCTTTGTTTGGTACACAGGCAAACGTCGTTTTTGTGTCTTGTTTTTAAGGTAATTTTAAGGAAAATTGTAAATTTAAGCTATTATTATGTAAGTCTGGGATAAGTGGGAGTAATTTGAGAGCAGCGGCAGAGGCGCTAGAGCTTAGATTGAAGTGCAAGTGCAAAGGTGAGGTACACCTCTTTTGAATGCTTTAAAATTTGGTACGTAAATTGACGTAAATTTTTCTGGCCTAGTAGATGAAGGTCATCACGCGCACTCGTGCACCACCACGTGGTGCAGGCAGCGGCCACGCGGCCACGTGTCGCGGACTTGGCGTCGGTTCAGGGCAGTGGCTCTACCGGTGCAGTGGCGTCCGGCCAGTCGGGTCCAGTTTCAGCGAGCGGTCCCACGGGAAGGGCCGCCAGGCGTTCCATCGCAGTCAGTAGTTTTCCGGGGTCAGGTTCGCGACGGTTGGCAGACGGTTCTGAGGAAGAATGCGCGTCGGACCGTCCAGCCGAGTGGGAACTGCGGAGCTAATATGACACCTCGGAACGATTCTCAGGCGCGGGGCGGCGCAGCAACCACATCCCAGCGGTCAATTCAGCACGAAGTGTGAGAACGCACCGCGGAGAGTCCGTGGCGTCCGTCAATTTGTAATACAATCCGGTCTTGATCTGCTCATGCAATTACGAGTAAAGATAAATCGAAATTTTTTTTTAAAACTACACACATATAAAAGCCAGTAGTCTTTTCGAATTTTAATAATAATTTTTAAATTAAAATCAACCTTGAGGTGACTAGTGGGGGTAACTAATTCTCCTTTTGACAAAAATTTTACTCCAAAATGTAAAATTTGAAATTTTTTGGGAAAACTTAGACAGAATCTTTTCAAAATAAACGCAGAAAGTTTTGGCATTCCTATAATTAGTGATCGAAACGCTGAGTCCCGAGCGGCGAGGCGCGGCAAGGCGAGGCGCGGCGAGGCGCGGCGAGGCGCGGCAGGGCGGCAAGGGCGGGGCGGGGGCGCGGCAAGGGGGCGCGGCAAGGCGCGGGCGCCCGGGAGGCGGGCAAGGCGAGGCGCGGCAAGGCGGGCAGGCGCGGGGGCAAGGCGCGGGAAGGGCGGGGGGCGCGGCGAGGCGCGGCGAGGCGCGAGACGACGCGGCGAGGCGCGGCAAGGCAAGGCGCGGCAAGGCGCGGCGAAGCGCGGCACGGTGCGACGGGGTGCAGCAAGGCGCGTCAGGCGGAGATCGCTGCTGTAGTGACGTCACGCTCGGAACCGAGCGGCCGAGCGGCCGAGCGGCGCACTCCCTCTCCCGGGTGGCAGTCGGTGAGCGGGGAGTGTCGGGCGGAGAACGAGCCAGCAATGACGTCAGGGCAGAGGCCAGTGGAAGGCGGTGTCTCAGCGCAGCAGACGACGAGCGTAGTTAACCTAAAAGTTTCAAAACAAACAAACCTTTAAAAAGTGATCAAACTGTTTAAAAACTCACTGACAGCTAGTAATTGTTTTTTTTTCCAAAGTCTTCAACATTCAAGCTTAAGTTATGTTTTGGTCACATAAAAATTTATTTTAGGAACTATAGATTCTGTAGCAGCAATCAAGACTAATTGCAGCACCAGTGCTATGCTATGAAAAGTAATTCGAAAAACATGTTTTAAAATTACATTTTGTGAAAATATTACGGTGGCAGCTGTACTATTCGACATTTTTCCCTAGAAACTAAAGAATGCTTGAAAAGCACTAACACTTACTTCACTTGTAATCACAGTGCTCATCCTAAATGTAGACAAGGCCTAGTTATAATTTTATGTCTAATATAGGTCATTTTTAAGGAAAGTAATAATACTTGGACATAATCTTTAATTGAGGATTGCAATGACTAGTTTTAAGAGTGGAGGTTAGTCGAAGCTACATTTCCTGGCGGAACTACAAGCTTGTTAATTTCTTGATATGCGAGGAATCTATCCTTTTGTGAGTCTCTATCGTACTCACTTTTGCTAGTTGTAGGTTTGAGTTGCAGGATTAAACGGGTCGTATTCAGGCGCAATGGTTCGAGTAACTTAACACAATGTTTCACCTGCAATATTTTTTTTTCTCCTTCTCTCTCCTTGTCAGTTGAGCGTACTGCTGTCAGTAAACCATCAGTCCTGGGATTTAATTGTGGAAAAGATGAATTTTAACTCATCAGTTGTTGGTCCTGCCAAAATAAAAACAAAAAAGAATATAGTATTAAAACTTGTACGGTCAGCAGTTAAAACCAATTAGGCTAAAATAGATATGCAACAAACAACAAACATTTTTTTTCCCTTCCGAATTTTAACGACCTAAACTCCTTTTGATCCGTTATTTTATGGCCGTTTACGCTTACGTCATCTCAAAACCTGTTTGTTGGCAATGGCCAAGTCATCAGAACGCTTCAGCGATTTACACTATTCCTGAATCAATCTAAATTTACATTTGAATAAATTAAAAATTAGTAACATAAAATAGCAATCCCTTTTGATAGTAAACCAACCCAGTGGTGCAGCAGCAAATGTATGTCCGTCAATCCTTTTAGACCATTTTATTTTCAACATGCAGACTGACGGCGCAACAGAAGTGCAACGACGGTGCAGTCTATCAATCACCTGTATTACAGCCTCGGAGCGGTGATACGCGGAGCGGAAAAGTTCGGCAGAAAAATGTAAACAAACACTTAGGGCCCGGCACCACCGAGGGTCTGTCGTCTGTCGTCTGCTCGTCCGAAATCATCACGTGTAGTTTCTCATACTGACGGAGAGCGAGAGCGTCGGGAGGGGGAAACCAGCGTTTGGTGCAACACAGGAATCACGTAGAAGGCAGTGCCTCGACGACGGAACAACAGAAGCAGACGACGGGTAACCTGAAAGTTTACAAACAAATTTTGGTATAACAAATAGACAAAACAATCAAAAGTTATAATGACAGCTATCATTTCTTTCAAAATTCATCGCCATTTAGAGTTTCGTTAATAACCATAGTTCTTCCTTAGTGACAAATGTTTCGGAAAATAATTAAGCCAAATCTAAAATATGGTTTTGATGGAGTCAGAGAGTAAACGCCCTACATTGAATTCAATAGCAGTCGACAAATTATACCTTTCATAACAGCTAGGATTGGAATTAAAATCGTATAAAAATACTTAAAAGAAAATATTGCTGGTGTTAACTGTTCATAACCTGTTGGTAAATGTAAATTTTAATTGTGGTAACTTTCAGAGTCTTGTTCAAGCACCCTAAGTGCACAGTAAATTTACCTAAACATATTTGAAGTAAAATAACGAGTTTTAGATAGAAGGCCCATTTAGAAAATTTCCCGAGCAACAAAAATTTTTCCGGTAATTTTATTTAAAAAAAAAAAATCAGTTTTAACCACAAGACAACAAAATCTCCCATTACTGAATAATAATACAAATGATTTCCGCTTCAGAAGTCACAGAGTAAGTCAACTGCGGGTCTGATTGAATTCGTGTTTGTACAATTACAAAGGTGAGAGGCTTACGCTTAACACAAACAAGAAATTGTAGACTGTCACTTAAACCTCAACCGAGCCTGATGTAATGTAACCTTTTCAAGGCTTAAGCCTTCACAGTGGACATAAGGTAATGACCTTTAGTTTACATAGATTTTAATGATTTTGCCAATACAAGGGAATTGGTTTATATAATAAGCATATTTTATTTTGTAGTATATGTGGGATATCATCTGAATGCTAACTTTTCTAAGGATTAGAGTTGAGTCGTTTACTATACGGATTGTGTTTGCGTTTGTTTGTTCAATAGATAAAGAGTAAGATAATTTTAGGATTAAAGAGTACTTACCTCAGTCGGTTTGGTAGGAACTTGGTGTTAGGTAGGTCAAATAGGTGGTATTTAAGATTATTTCGTAGGAGACCAAATGACCCAGCAACACTCAAATCAGCATTTCCGTCACATATCTTGCTAAATAAAGGAAAATAGATTTAGATAATTACATGGACAAGCGACCATACGAGTAAAGGTAACAAATACTTACAGCGACATATAAAAGAAAAAACAGTGATGCTAATTTTGCGAATGGCGGCACTAGAATATTAATTTAAGAGGGAGCACTAAGAAACAAAAATTACTTTGGGGATTAGTTTATGAGACTGAAAAGAGAAATAGTGGTTAATTGTCGATTGAGAATAAATGAGTTATTGAAAGAAGAAAATATAATGAGTGTGAATTTCAAAGACGAAAGTAATACGTATTGTTAGTTAATGTAAAAACCAAATTTTTTCCTGTTGTCGGATTCGTTTTATGACGTTCCTGTCAATGCCATCTCTTCAAAGTAAAAACTACAGCTACAACTCTCTTAACCAGAGTTTACGTAGTCTAACACCTTGCTATCGCAATATCTTTGTAAAATTTTCATTACAAAGAAAGTGGACAAATCTTACTGACATGCAGAATATAAAATTTTCTTTCGATTTTGAAATACTGTTAGACCTAGATTGGACTTCCTTACTGTAATTTTAATGCTGAGAATAAAGACTGCGCGCACTAGTTTATAATTTTAAGGTACTGGGTTTTGGGGAGTTTTGATGTCCAATCTAGATTTCTTTACGGTAGTTTACCTCAGTGTTGGCCAACACAACTGAAAACAAACTAATTTTACCAATGTTCCGTGTCCACAAAAATGCGATATCTTCCTTCTCGTTCGTTTTCTGCGTTAGGGCGACCTTAAAGCAACAGCGTAGGGGAGCCTCAACTATCTTTCTATCGGGGTTATTTTAGGCAGGGGAGTGATAAACACGATGTTGTATAAGAAATTCGAGAACAACAGGTGTTTGTGTGAAAACTATGGGAAACGAAAAGTTCAAATCAAGGGGGAATATGGAAATATGGGAACTTGAATAATAAAGAAATGAATAAGAATTGGTATAAATGAAAATAGATATATGATAAAAGAAAGAATGAAATAAAAGAGAAATGAATAAGAATTGATATAAATAAAAAGGGTATATGAAAAAAAAGGAATGAAATAAAGTCGACACTGTTAGAAATATATGAGTATTGATAAAAAGAAAATTTTAATGCCAGATCTAATTTATAATATGCTCACTGACTGCATCCTACATATAATTCTCTTTCAAATGTGACAAAAACATGATTCAGAGCTCAAATTGTTTGTATTTGAGGGTTGCTGTGGTCAAGAATAGGTTTAAGTGAAAAATAAGATTGAGCACTAATAATTAAATGTGGAATCAAAATGACAGCGATAATAATAATTAGGATCATAAATGAAATGCTATCATTTGCGAGATATGTTTATCATATTGTCAACTCTGCAACAGATAGAACCGTGACTTCAAATTACATTAATCATTGCCAGTAAAAAGAGTCCAAACATTCTTGATTCGCACTTACGTGTGCACAGCTCGACTTGGAGTCTCCAACAGCCCCGGCCTCTGAGTGCCGTTGGTTGGCATCTGCAATTCATATTTTAACAAAAAAAACACTATCTTTGAAAATCTAAAAAAAAAAAACAGACAATGATTTACGGATTAGATAAAATAGTGCTTACGTGCGGAGTAGGCAGCAAGGTCTTTTTAGCACCCTTCACTTCTCGACTGTTGGGAGTGGGCAACAGAGCCCTCCTTTTCTCATTCAATAGTTGCTACAATAAAACCAATAGAAACGAATGTACACGCAACGGTGTGAGCGACCAATTACTACAAACATGACAAATTTTAAAACAGGGGGATAGAGAAAGCGGTCCACCCGATCCTCAAATTTTGACTCCATTCTAATTTGATGCTTTGAACAAACCGGAGGACACGACGGAATTCCCAATCAACACTACACTTCAATACAAAATTTACTGCTCACGACAGAACGGTACCTCAAACACATACTAGACAGTACAGAATACAAGACTGACGCCGGAAAGGCGAGATTTATCTTAACTGGACAAACGGAGTGCACAACGTTGGCACTTTTGAATCAGGCATCAACGCGCGTTACATTTCGCTACCAACATAATTTTTCTACCCGCTCAATTTACATTTGCAATTCATTAAAATAATAACTGATAAAATTAAACTGTCGCATGAAGATACCGTTGAAATTACCGTTTGTGCATCCATGAACTACCCATTGAGTCATTACGTGTGAAAACAAACCGAGTTTCGTGCCACAATTGGTACCGAGTGTTCCGTTTTGCTAACCTCGCGACGAGGTACGGCCGCACACAAAATCCAAAGCGCGCACTATTCAAAACGTTTCGTCATTTTCGCAAGAAATAGCAATACCATTTTCAAAAAAAAAACTTTAGCTCTCCTTTGGTCAACGTGGACGTTGAAAAATCGACGCTTTGAGGAAATAAAGTATAATTGCTCAAACACTTACCAAAACCCAGAGGAAAATGGTGCTAATTTCAAGATAGATTTCTTTTCGTAAAATAAATTATCTGTTTCTGAATGCATTGTGTATCGAGTTGGTGTACTGATTGTTTACCCTGTGTTGTTGTTCTGTGATTTCTATGTATTTGTTTACTTTTACAGAGAAATTGCTAAAGCTGCTAATCCACATTGGAAAAAAAATTTTTTTTTCTCGTGCCTTCAGCACAGTTCTAAATTTTTCTCCTCTTTCGATGTTTTGCAACATTGCAGTACAATTCCAAAATTGGCGTGACACGAGGTCAATAGTCAATTTTATCACTAAAATTTCTTTAATCTTTTTCCATAAACTCAAAAAAGTTTGGAATACTGAAAAATTGCACTAAGAAATTTCGTTCACTTAGTTAACCTTGCTGGTTTTGCGTCTCCGGAGATCGTTGCATGATTGGCTTTCATTTTTCTAATTATCTACTCAAAAATTTTCAAATAGTCTACTTACAATTTACATGTATCATTTGCGATCCAGGCGACTGTGACTGTGACTCCACAGTCAATATCATCCCTTCGAAAGCGTACTGTCAATGACAAATTTACAGTTTTAGATAACTTTTTGTCAAAATCTTATGAAATCAATCGTTTTTTTCTACAAGTGGTTTCGGTACTGGTTAGCGTGTGTAGCATTCTCTTCCATACATTGTGCTTAAAACCCGCATTGTCAAAAACTGTCATTAATTTTTTCGCCAGAAATTCATTGTAGTGGGCGATGTGAAGCAAATAGATGTTCAATCACCATTATTGTAAATGAACATGCAAAATTTTGGATTTTGTACACCAGACAGGCCCATACCGATCTACAAGCTTTTACATGTTGTCCGCATTGATATAGTACCTTTTTTTTCATAATCCAGGCAGTTTTACCAAAAATATAGTGTGTTTTTTTGGGTTTGTATTTGGCTAAATAAACAGTAGACGTGTGATGATGTTAGGCCAGCGGTGGCATAGGAGACTAACGATGCGTGTTAAATTCAACAGTCTTTTCTTTTTTTTGAACTACTTGCGTGCGCTATAAACAGTTTGAAAACACGGGTGCTCTGTTTTGTTTTTGATTGGCAACGATGTTATGTTTCGAGTGATATCTTTGTTTTGTGTATACTGGCGGAATGGCAGAGTTTGCTGAAATTATTCAACTATTAATTTACTATTAATTTTTTTTACTTTCCATTATTTGATAGTGTTTTTACCAATTGCGAGTGCCTAGTTTATACCTAGCTTGTATTCTGTAAGTAATAATATTTTTAGGGTTGCTTTAGTTTTAATAGCCATTGGTAGGGTTTTAGAGTAGGGTACTGGCTGGCACCGCTTGTGCCTGAGAGCCCTACTCCTGTGTGACTTATACTTCTTCAAGATACGGCGAGACGAGTGAGGAACCATCGCAGAGCTTCGTCCAGAGTTTCATTTTCGGATCACCAAAACCATAATTTCTTTCAAAATTTCCAAGTCATGTTATGAGGAGGCACAGTCGGTGGCGTGGCCACGACTGCCCACGCCAAGTCCTACGGGAGGCGGCCGGACAGAACTGGGAAGGCGTTTGGCGCGCCCTATCTTAACCGAGGGATTTGAGGAAATCACCACGCTATTCGTTGAAAAATTCAAATTGTGAATTTAAATCTTTGAAGCGTTGGTTTAAAGTCCAGGCGCATGACTTAAAGCCAACAAAGTCGCGCGTGCTGTGGTTAGGTATAGCACCTACCTCAGCCCACTGCGGTTGCTTTGTGCGCCAATAGCAGTGCTGGCCCAGCTCACCAATTTTGCAAAGAGAAAGAAGAATCGACTCCTTTGCCATCGGTCATTCAACAGCTCCAATAAGTCACACGGGAGCCAGCGTCTCTGCCCGGTAGTTAGCCAGTGAGAAGAGAGAGTTAGGGCTTAGATCACGTTACAAGTAGTGGTGGAATGATATTTTTTTCTTTCCATTCATTAGTATTATATTTTTACTTTTAAAGACTTAAACTTTTCTATATGTAAGAAGTAAACACTTGGAAAGGAACATTCTGTAAAAATCACGTCCATTTATTTTTTTTTTCTAAATTCTAAGCGTTGTTCAGGGTTTTAGATCATATTACAATGTTTCTGTCACAACATTCAAAACTGGTATTTCACTTGTAATATTTCTTTTACGGAAGTTTGTCATTTAAAGCCAATTATCTTAAAACGCAACTGGTCAAAAAGCTGACGAATCCATTAATTAGCGTTCAATTTCTCTTCGTTCATTCTAGCCTTTTTTTTCTGTATTTTATCCTGCATTCAGTATTTTAGGTCCATATTTCTGTAAATTTCTTGGGTCGAGGGCGACAATTTCTAAAGCTCCGCAAAGGTTACGGAGAACTGAAAACCGACCTCGAATTTAATGGCACCACCCTCAACCTTTTAGCCAATTTTTCTAGATGTTACATAAATTTTACAGTTAAAATATTTGAAACTAATTCTTTAAAGTGAACTGAGAGATCAAAGTGTTCACAGCACAAAACGTCTCGAAAACAAAATGCTCTCATAATAGACAGTCAAAATCTACGTTCAGTTGTTCAAAGTTTCTCTGGAGTGTCAGGAATAATAAAAATTATGGGTAGAAGCATAGAGAAATAAATAAATGAAAAAGCCTATTGTAACACAACTCAAATATTATAAGGAATGATAATGAGTACCAAGATTTATGACGTCGTATTGTGCAGAAGTAGGATTTTCATTCTAGGGTGTTCGTGTAGTTTCGAGAAAGGTGTATTAGCACTAATTAAATTTTTCAGTTTGTATTGGGTTTAGTTTTAAGGACTACTTGTATCATTTGCTTAGAGTGTAATTTTAAGATATTTTCTTGCTTTGATCAAACAATCACCCTTGATAGGTTTTAGCCACCATTAAGATGTAACAGGCAAAGGATATATTTTCATATATGATCAATTACACTGTAAGATTAGCTTAGAAAAAGGAAAATCTATTTTAATTGGGTATTAGTTAATAAGACATGTCTAGGGATAAAATGCTAGGGTCGGACTGTGCTTAAAAATTGACGTTCTCTGATTCTCATGTTTGATTTTTGTTTGTGTTCATTTGGTTAAGAATCCGTTTTTAAAAAAAAAAATTGTCACATATACTGTAGTTGGTCCACACACCTTAACTAACAACTCTGTAATTGCTAAATGTTCATTCAATTGCTTCATTCGCATCAAAGTTCATTGTCGGGGTCGACAATTGTTAAGCTGCGCAAATGTTGCGGGGGCAATTTGAATCTCGCGCCGCTTCTGTCATCCAGCCCCCTCACGGCTATCTGGAGCGCGAGGCCCGCGGCGCGATGATGAGTGATGAGGTAGTAGCAATAGCGGAGCGGCGCCCCGCCGGGCCCTTGGCGACCCGCGGGAGCCCTCCAGCCGGACACGGACGACTGACTCGAGGGAGTCGTCTGGATACTCGGTAGTAGCGAGGGTGTGTGGAGCCCCAAACCTTGTATCCACCGTTTGATTATCGTAATACAACCAGTTCGGTCTAATCTGATTTACTAACTCACTCGATTCCTTGAACCCGGGAGAATCACACCACCGAAACAGTCCCCTTTTTTGAAGATTGAGTGGATTTTGTTGAATTTAGGCCTATTTAATCGTTTTTGAGGAGTTGCCGGTGACGGGGACCCTATTTCGGCCCAGTTTTGGAAAAGTCTCGACCAGACCTACCGATGGGGCGAATAAAAATTTTTAGTCGGTTGGTCCCCTTTTTTTAAGATTGAGTGGATTTTGTTGACTTTAGGCCTATTTAATCGTTTTTGAGGATGTTGCCGGTGACGGGGACCCTATTGCGGCACAGTTTCGGAAATGTCTCGACCAGACCTACCGATGGGGCGAATAAAAATTTTTAGTCGGTTGGTCCCCTTTTTTGAAGATTGAGTGGATTTTGTTGAATTTAGGCCTATTTAATCGTTTTTGAGGATGTTGCCGGTGACGGGGGCCCTATTGCGGCCCCGTTTCGGAAATGTCTCGACCAGACCTACCGATGGGGCGAATAAAAATTTTTAGTCGGTTGGTCCCCTTTTTTGAAGATTGAGTGGATTTTGTTGAATTTAGGCCTATTTAATCGTTTTTGAGGATGTTGCCGGTGACGGGGACCCTATTGCGGCACAGTTTCGGAAATGTCTCGACCAGACCTACCGTGGGGCGAATAAAAATTTTTAGTCGGTCGGTCCCCATTTTTGAAGATTGAGTGGATTTTGTTGAATTTAGGCCTATTTAATCGTTTTTGAGGATGTTGCCGGTGACGGGGACCCGATTGCGGCACAGTTTCGGAAATGTCTCGACCAGACCTACCGATGGGGCGAATAAAAATTTTTAGTCGGTCGGTCCCCTTTTTTGAAGGTTGAGTGGATTTTGTTGAATTTAGGCCTATTTAATCGTTTTTTTGAGGATGTTGCCAGTGACGGAGACCCGATTGCGGCACAGTTTTGGAAATGTCTCGACCAGACCTACCGATAGGGCGAATAAAAAAATTTTAGTCGGTCGGTCCCCTTTTTTTAAGATTGAGTACACTCTCATTCCAGGAACGTGACATCACGTTGAAACGAACGTGACAAACTGTCACGTTCGTTTGAGCATTGTGTCACATTCGTTTGGGTGTGAATTAGCCGAAAATCAGCTCGTTCACATTCAAACGAACGTGACACAATGCTCAAACGAACGTGACACTTTGTCACGTTCGTTTCAACGTGATGTCACGTTCCTGGAATGAGAGTGTAGGTTTGCTCGGAAACGATGAGAAATTTGTTCCCCTTTTTTGTAGATAAAGTAGGTTTTCTCGGAAACGGTGAGGAATTTTGAACCTTTGGTATTTTTCCCAATTTCCCCATAAAATTTGGAATCGAATGGAAAAAACCGCAAGTCTCTACGACCACTCTTTGACCCCAAACATTTCTATGAGTGAGTGAGTCAGTGAGTCAGTCGGTTTGGGGCTTTATAGGTTCTTGACGCTCCACGAGGGTGAGCACGGCCTACAAGCTACAAGCCCCGGGCAAGCCGAAATCGGACTCCCAAAGGGAGCACTGCGGCTGCCACCCGCGAATAGAGACCACTAAATTATGCGCGTGCATAATCGCATATTTTGTTAAAGTATGAGAAAAAGACAAAAGAAAGACAGTTTAACATGTTTTAAGTAGGTCTACACCGGAAACAAGACCGCATAATGACGCATAATCTAAGCACAAACGCAACATAACGCATACTTGCATATTATGCGCATAAAGTCACGTATTCCCGCATAAACTACCTATTAGGCCTCCAAAATCCCGTAAAATACGCCGATTTACAGCTTTTGACGCGCCACCGATTTAAAAATACGCGCCCTTTGATTCCTGCGCCTACTCTATACTCGTCACGTCGCGCAGTCCACCGCCCCGCCTCGCCCCCTCCACCCGTCTCGCGTTCTCGCCCGTTCCAGCATGTTCGACGAGGTTATGGACTTCGAGTAGTGAGTGAGTTTGCTGACAGACGCAAGTGTTGTTCATATTGTGGTGGTGTTTTGGGGGCACGTGATAATAACATTAAATACTTTTTTATGAGCTAATTCTACTATTTGTCATTCCGCTCCTATTTTCCTCCTTCGCATATTTTTGCATAAAACCACAATTTTACCCGCATAAACCCCGCATAAAACTACATTTTTAGGCGCATAAAGTCCGCATAAATGGGGTTAAAATGTGGCGCATAAAATGATGATTCTATATGCATAATTTAGTGGTCTCTACCCGCGAACTGGCCGTCGCACACTTAGCCGGCAAAACAGGTTCTGGAGCCTAGACGCGCACGGCAACCCGGCACACAGGACACTAGACACACGCGCCCTCCGAGGCAGCATGACGCAGGGGCTCCACGCCTCGGACGGGCAGCGGCAGCACGCCGATGGCTAACACGGACCTGACACGCACTTCGCGCGCAGCCCGCAAAGCCGCGGCACAACGACGAGCACTTTCGCGTTCAATCCAACCTTCTCAGACGTCCCGCGCGGCCACTGAGTCATACTGAACCGGAACGCCCCGACAAGATCCACTCACCGATCACAAGATCTTTTCCACCAGCGAAAAGTCCTCTCTCTACGCTCCGTTCGGCTCGAAGGACGGCAGACAACTGGCACTGGCCCGGGCCGCTGCGGGGCCTAGGCCGCCGCGACGCACCACGGCCCCGCCTCCTCCCCATCCCTTAATATCAGAATACCGGGAATATCTGGGAATATCAATGAACGTCTCGGAAACACTAAGAACACACAGAAATCGAAGGGACCCTGGTGAAACTTTCAACTAGGCTTTAAAATAATCCCAGAACTTTGAAACTTTGCTTAAACGTTGAGGAAAAATATTTCTGCCTCTTTCATTGGGACGGAAAATCGAAAACGGAAACGCGAAAACGAAAACGCACTGTTTAACGACAAGATTTGTTGTGGAACGAATAGCTTGTTAAACCATAATCGTGCAGGAACTGAAGGATAATTTTACAACGACTAACTTGTAATAACACATCAACAGTCCACTTTCAAAAACAAGTCGACAAGTATTGTAAGTCGAAAAAGATTGGCGAACAAAATAGATTAATTTTCATAATTCGCTTTAATTGAGCAGATAATTGCAAAAGATGTTGTTTCCACCTAAATTGTATCGTTAAGGGTGATAACAAGAATATTGTTCTTCAACGACAAATTGTCGCTGGCATAAATCAACGACATTTGTTTCGCTTTGGTTCATGATAAAATTGTAAGTTTTGGAACGACTAAATTTTCACTCATCTGATTGTTTCTGTACAACCATTTTTTAACAGTGGACCCTTCGGTCTGCCGGCACCGCGGGGCAGCACCGTGGCAAGCCGAGGGCGGGCACGGGCACGGCTCCCCAGATGCACTCGCGCTCCGCCCCGACGATTGCTGTCCGAACGAGCAATCCATCGGTGGGGTCACACGTTCGGTTCGAGTCCCATTGAGCGACTCTGGAGCTCGAAACGCGTCTAGAACTTTGGCCGCTCCACACTGGGAGAAATAATGAAGATTGTGGCTGTTAAACCTAATGCCACTCTCCACTGTTTACCGAAAGAAGGTGTTTACCGTACCCTGGGATACAGTAGACACTGTGCCTGAAGGAACGGCGTTCACTGTATCCCGGGAACCTGCATCCACTGTACCTTGGAAACTGTTCAGACACAGCATTCAGTATAACTGTAATATAAAGGCGAAATTCCAAAATCGCGATAGGAACGTTTCTATGACGGAAATGAATTCATCTCAACAAGACAAACAAAAAATGATGAGTATGTTATGGGCTCAGACTTGAAATTCAGCAGATATCGGCATCAAAAGTCTAAAAAAGTAGGATTTTGGACCGTAATTTGATGAGTCCGATGTTTTGGAGTCCAAAATCCTACTTTTTTAGACTTCTGATCACGATTACCGCTGAATTACGAGTCTGAGACCATAATATGCTTATCATTTTTTGCTCCAATTGTTACGATGAATTCATTTCCGTCATCAAATCGTTCCTATCGTAATTTTGGAATTTCGCCTTTAGTTTGCAGTTATACTGAATGCAGTGTCTGATCAGTTTCCAAGGTACAGTGGATGCAGGTTCCCAGGGTACAGTGACCGCCGTTCCTTCAGGCACAGTGTCTACTGTGCCCCAGGGTACGGTCAACACCTTCTTTCGATGAACAGTGGAGAGTGGCATTAGGTTTAACAGCCACAATTTTCATTATTTCTCCCAGTGCACCGGTCTTCTACGGCCACGAAGAGAGCGCGGATCAACAACAAATTCAACAGACGGGGCAAAAGCTTACCTGCAGGGCGCGTTAGAATTGACCACTGCCCGAGAGTTTAGTTAATTTTCTCTTCAGTGCCTTTCCTCTATGCTTGACGTTACTGGCCCCCTCACCCACGGCGATTTGTTCAAAGATTTTAACAAGTTCTAATGAAAATATCTTACTAAAGGCCTCGTTAGACCCGTTAGGGAGTAAGACCATCAGAGGATACACAACAAGAGGCAGGATTTTATGGAAGTTGATGTCTACAGGACTGGCACGCTTGCGTTCGTTCGGCATCTTGGAGCACTGTATGCTGACTGACTGACTGACAGGCCCGCCGGCTCGTTCGCCGGCGGCATTCGCTGGCTGCGTCCGAGTTGGCGTCCGCTATTCTTGTTATCACCCTAAACGATACAATTTGTGTGGAAACAACATCTTTTGCAATTATCTGCTCAATTAAAGCGAATTATGAAAATTCATCTATTTTGTTCGCCAATTCATAGTGAAATTACTATCAGGGGGTGGCAACAACGGCCTAGGGAGAGCGTGAAGCGATGCTCGCGCCGTCAGTGCAGAGGTTGCGCACTTGTTCGAGATCATGAAAACTAGACAGTGTTTTTCAAAACGCTTTGCACCGATGGAAAGGGCTTGAAATTTAGGGTGCATTAGGCTAATTCCTCTTCTCGAAACTCCCCTCTGACTTTATATTAAGGTACAGTGAAAACACCGAAAAACACGAGAAATCATAAAATTCAGGAAAAACTCGAATGCGCCATGTTGATGTAAATGATTCCGCCCTTGTGTTCGGTTGAATTGGAAGTATCGGGCAGTCTACGAGGCCTAATGCACCTTAAATTTTGTGCTCTTTTGATCTGCGCAAAGCGTTTTGCAATCAACGGGCTAGATCTTTCAATCGAAGCAAAATAAGTAACCTCTGCACCTTCCTCGCGCATGGCTTCACGCGCTTCCTAGGCCGTTGCCGCCCCCTGGCATTGTGTCACATTCGTTTGTGCGAGAATTGGCCAAAAATCAGCTTGTTCACACTCAAACGAACGTGACACAATGCTCAAACGAACGTGACATTTTGTCACGTTCGTTTCAACGTGATGTCACGTTCCTGGAATGAGAGTGGATTCATATGCAGATTCGAAGTTCCAAACGCCCCCTGCGCCGTAAAAGCATCGAGAGCTGGTATGTTGCTCTTTACATGCCACGATCAGGGTTTGTATTCGTAATGAAGGGGTGCAGAACAGAAAGATAACATTAACTTACGCAAGACGTCTTTTATACCGCCTGGTGCCTTCACTGTCTTAGGAAGGAATTTCCCTTTACACGAAGGGAACAGTGCGAGCATACGACGAAGGTGGTTTTTCTTAGAGCCTTACAATGAAAATGCTAAACAGATTCGTATAAACACTTCCACCAGAGCGCCGAGTGAAGAAGAAGAATAACCAAAGCCGCACATAGTCCTTACAAGTCGCTTGTTTGTTCATGTTATATGTTCATTAGGGTTCTTCAAATGGATAAAACTTCAACCAGGATGAGTTTTGTCACTTTAAACCCTCAAAACATTCAAATGAGATGTTTTTGGGAACTGTTTCCGGTGATTTATATTACCATTGTTCTTCACTTGGCATTCTAGTGGAAGTGTCTATAGCGAAGAAACATTGATTCGTATTGTAAGGGGACCCCTTGTCTCATGAAGTAACATAGCTTCAACTTCATCCTGGGACATTTAGAGTGTTAGGAATGGACCCTTTGAAACAACTTTTGTTATTAAGTGAATAAGAATTCTAGACCTTTACAATACGCATTTTTGTGTAAAAATCATTGACAAGGGAAGAAAATATATTGCAGTTAAGGGGGGGGGGGGAACACCAGACACTAAATCTTGCTTAAATGGACTTTTCTTTTAAGGTTTCATAAAAAATGGTTAGTTGCATTGAAAATAACTCAAAACAACCCCCAAAGTTGCCCTGAATTGAATGGAATTTTGAGTGGAAACTTGTTGTCGAGGTTTATAAGAATGAGTTGTTGCGGGGTACCTTTCAACTTAGAGCGGTGGGACAGGATTTGTTCTGAACGTTATACCCTAATCTAAAATTTTACACGAGCGTTTTTCAATATAGCTCTCCTGAAAATTTTTATGTTGTACGAAAGATAAAGTTAATTAAAAGTCCAATTTTTTACTAAAATTTTCTTAATTAGATTCAATTTATTTTTGGATAGCAATAGATATCCAAAAACCCTCGTGTAAATTTGTAGAGCAACCTTTTGTGGTCATTTAAAGCCCTGGCACGTTCCTCTACCTCTAAAGATACCCCGCAACAACTCTTGCAAAGGTTGAGAAACGGTCAAAATTTCTATGGGGAGAAAGCAGAGGTCAAAGTTCGACAACATTTTTTCTACTGATAATCACCAATATTAAATGCTTTAAATGAAACTATGAATGCCAGGTCTTGGTTTGGGTTTGAACATGAGTCTAGGGTTCCTTGAAGGTCAGTATAAAGTGACGGCAAGGTAACTAAAGGGCAAAAAAGGTGAAAAAATAATATTTAACTGATTTTTATTACAAAAACTATCTAAGAAAATATTTAATACTTCTTTACAGAAATCCACCAGCTTTGTATGTGAGGCCTTCTTTACTCAACAGTTTCTTTTCTGCGGCTTGCTTCTTGACCTTGGAGGCTTTCCTGACAGTCCGACATTTTCCAGAAGCTTTGACATTGCTCTGCTTAACACGTTCAGAATCTTTCTGGTGGCTCAGATGTCTGGACTCATTTCCGAAAGTTTCTCCAGTAACATTTGCTCGTAGTTTCATTGCAGCCTCACATCCCATGTTGAATTATGCTACAGTGGTGCTCACAGCAATCTAAAATATAAATATTAAAAATTAAAATGGATTTTAAAAGTTAAAAATAACATAATATTCACTGGTCATTTGACTGAGTGACGTAAGTCCACCAGGAGTTGGAGTCTTTTTTTGTAAAAATGTTTCGGTGCAGCCACTAATCAGGAACGACTTCAGAATCATTGCAGAGTTTGTTCTATATGTATATCTAGTCACTGTGCTTGGTATAGGTATGGCCCCCATGATAAGTCATCAAATTTACCTTTAACCAAATGCCATTGAAAGAAAATTTAGTTTCACTGTAATTATCTAAAAGGCATTTGTTATGAGGTAAATTTGATGACTTATCATTGGGACCGTACCTATACCAAGCACAGTGGCCAGATGTAAGGGAGGGTGGGGCACCTAGTGACACTTTTTGGATTTTGGCACTCACTCCGATACTGTGCGAGAAATGAATCTGCTTACACCTCAGAAGGTTGCTTTGATCCTTCCTTGATCGCAAAAAGATGTTGTGGCGTTTTGACAACACCTATTTCTATTATTTACATAGCTTCCCGCAGACCTCTGCACTTGTCACTTGGTGCCCCAGCCCGGGGCACCTAGTGACAGGTCATATAACTCACGTTACCAGCATAGAGCGACGCTCCAGCTAATTGAAAATTATCTGTTTCAGACTCTTTAAGCTTTTTAAATATCAAACCATTCTGAACGGCGCCATTTTTTTCCAAGAAACTGCATTTTACTACATTGCCAATCAAATTGAATGTTCTACGAAATTGTCGTACAAATTAGTCTCATTCATGTTTCGTTGTGTGACAATCGGTGACAATTTACTTCGTGGTTGCCAAATCGATGTTTTGAAACGTTTAAATCGTTGAAATACGGTAATTAGAGTGTGTCTGTCACTACCTGCCCCGGGGGCTCATTTCCGTTCAAAATTTGATATTAAAGAAATAAAAACAGATGTTTGAGCTGGTTCAGCGAAAACAACTTACTAAAGGTCCTTATTATTGATTAAAAGTGCCAGAACGATCGGCAGAGCCGTGTACTGGAAGAATGGCGAGAAAACATTTTGTAAAAAAGTCGTAAAATCTGTGATTTTGGGTAACTATTTTTTTGCTTTTATTCTAGGGGCTAACATATTTTGTTCAAAGTCTCACTTTCACTTGAACATGATTCCACAGCACAAGACCTTTAGATAAGCCACCTCAAGATGTCTGAAAGTGCCATAGGGTGGCCAGGGCACCCCTGTGTCACTAGGTGCCCCTGTCACTAGGTGCCCCACCCTCCCTTACATATAGAACAAAATCTGCAATGACTCTAAAGGCGTTCCTGATTAGTAGCTGCACCGAAAAATGTTTACAAAGAAAGAATCTGACTTCTGGTGGACTTACGCCACTTTGTCAAATGACCAGTGATATTAAAATTCAAAATAAAATGAAAACAAATGAAAAAAAAACTTACCTTTACTTTATTGAGACTAATAGCTTTTTGAGTATGTTTTACGAGACATACACCTTATATTTACAGCTATAGCTAGCCTCTCCATGCCACTGCGACCACTTCCGATGGGAAGGAAGGCATGAACTAATTTCTTGTTAATTTCAAATGGTTTTCCCCTATGATAAAGCTTTTGTGGACTAGTGTATGACTGGCTGACAACCTGTCCACAACTTTCAGCTGCTGCTTGCCGCAAGTTGGACATTTCAAGTTCACCACTAATCTTCCCCAAACATCATTTCGCACGTTTGTAGCCACGAGGGTCTAAATCCTCCCCAATGCCTGCATCACTCACAATACTTTCCAAATCACTTTGGGTGTAGCTTCTCTGTCACTTGCAGAGCTTGCAGCCTCCAGATCGCTAACCTCACTTTCCTCGTCCGGCTGGGTCTTGAAATAGTTCAATTACCGTGCACTGGCGGTCACACTCCTCGTTTTCGCTGGCGGTTCTTGAGTGTCCGCGGTGCTGGTGGACGGAACACTAGTTTGAGCTCGAGCAGAAGTCCTTTTTCCTCGGCCAGCTCCAGACCTAGGCCCAGACCCAGAGGCGTCCTCGACTTGGTTCGGTGCCTTGGTCTTGGCGAGTCGTGCAGCAGCAAGTTGAGCATGGCGCTTTGTCCCTCCTCTCGTAGCTCTGCTCCACTGGTATGTTTGGTTCAGCGGATCCATTCCAACGAGTAAATGCTTCCAAATTTACAGACGCAAGTCTCGCCGGCAGCACGTAAACAAACCTCTCCTACTGTACTGTACAGCCCAGCTGAGCCTGGAGCCAGCCGCAGCGGGCGAAGCAGTTGCCGCTCGGTCCGACAGATGGCGCGCGGCGCGCGCCTGCCTCACCCCTCTCCACCGCAGTGGAAGCGGGAGATTTGAACGTATTGCGTTTCAAACAACTTCTTTCCTTTCCAGTTTTCCGTTCAATTCACCCTAAAAGACTCCTTATTGGTCGCTGTAAAGCCCGGATTTGAGTTCCGCGACCCCCAAAACCTAACCAGACCATCTACAAGCCCAAAAGAGCAAAAAAAAAAAAAATTTTTTTCATGAATTTTGAAATTTTTGACATTTTGACATGTTTTTGAAAATTAATTTTTTGACCAACTTAGACTTTGAATTTTTACAAACCGGTTGCAGGGTTTTGAAGGGAAAAGTCCATAGATTTAAAAGTGCCAATAAAAAAAAAATTCAAAATTTTGACCCTCAGACCACATTTTGGTGTTCCCTCCCCCCTTAAAGTTGTTTTGGTTACTTTGTTTTAATAGTTTAACATATTTTTTGTTCAATCTTGTTGTTTAAATGGGCGATGCAACTTCGTTGCCCAAATTTTGATGCCGAAAAATTCATCACCCGAAATTTGGTAACAGGCGTTTGGTCGCCAAAATATGGGTAACGCCGTCGGCGACGCTGTGAGGTTCCCGATGACGTCCTTCCGGGGCCACTACGATGACCGGAGGCCTCTACGCCCTGTTGGGTCATCGTGGTGGCCCCGGAAGTACGTCATCGGGGACCTCACGGCGTCGCCAACGACGTTACCCAAATTTGGGCGCCGATTTTATGACTGCCCAAAATTCGGTCACCGCGGGCTCGTCACCCAAATTTGGGCAACGGTGCATGGGTTACCCAATGAAAGGGCGATGGTGGTGACTCTTTCATTCTCAGTGATAACTTAAACTTCTGATTTTACGCTGATGATGGAAAGAGATGCCGTGCTCTGCAGTTTTGTCTTCCAGTAATCCATATTTTGAAATTTTCAGAAAATGCTTGGATAATTCCAGTAGAAAGGAGAGTTCCACGTAGAGCCCTAGATATGGTCCAATATCGGTCCTACAAGAGTTCCTAGGACTAAATTCTTGGTCTACATGTTGTGACTTAAATTTATTACATCTATTAACAGCAATAGATGCATGGGAATGTAGCTAATTAACTTCTGTCCCAAGTCACCCCCGGTCATGGGGTAACTTGGGACACTCTTTCGAGACCGCTGGGAAACGATATAATCGAGGCAAATGAACCAGACAAGCACGAAATCATGGGGAAAGGGTCGAACTTTAACATAGTTAGAATCCATTGGTCTGGGTTGAGAATCTTGCCTCTGGCGTTCAAAACACGTGAAAAAGTGTCCCAAGTTACCCCACCGTCCAGGCAGGGACAACAGCTTCAAAACGTCAAAAAATAAACAAAGAAAACACCCAAAATCGATAAAAGTGGCAGGTTGAGACCTTTGTGGGGTCGGGAACGGTCCCGACGGAGCTCTCATGCATCTTAAAGTTCCCCACAGACTTCGGAAAGACGAAAGGAACCATCGTACAGATATCGGGTCGTCAAGCGTTTCAACTGGAGGCTTGACTGCAAAGAACGTTAAAAAACAGTACACTCTCAGACTCGTATTGACTTTTTATCTCTTGCCATAAAGGTTTTTGTGCAAACGTAATATGTACTATTTTCTTTTTATCTATGCACTATTTTGTTTATTGTATAATGTACTTAGTCCATTAAACTGGACTTTTTGTCATTTGCAATGTACGTTTCAATTTCTACATGATCTATTGACAATTTTCTCTTTATTACGATCGAAATTGTGCATAGTTAAGAAGAAAATAGTACATTTTACGTTTGCTCAAAAAACGCAATAAGCAAGAGAGAAAAAAGTCCATATAGGTCTGAGAGTGTAAAATGTAGCAATGAAAGGCCTATTCTGACCTCCTGCATCGTTTCCCGACATGCCCCCACGACTAAAATCAAAGATATTGGTCCCAAAAACACTCGTGCCAAACCGCATAGCTCTATCACAATTTGCAAGGTTGCTGCGAAACATGGCGCTTAACAACCGCACTAAATGGAATAAAATAAGATGTATATTATATTTGAAAAACGTATGTCAACAGCTCTACTGTAGGTCACTGGGCGCTTTCATTTTCTTACTCTTTACTTTTCTGACGCAACTTGCCCGTTGAACAGAGTGAAACATTTTCATATACATAATTTATTGAAAGGAATAGTCACATAAATTAAATTTAAATGTTTCAAAGAAACCAAAATTTTTTAGGGATAAATATCTACCATATTGCCTTGAAGTGAAAAGAGTTTCAGCCACATCAGAGGCCATGAACAATTAAAAGCGCCTCGCGAGGCGATTTTTGTAGGTTGACAGAGATGTGCTGCGAGCCAATACCAGCGTCCTGGACGCCACGGCCAACTTTCACGTAAACGGCGGGCGCCGCGTTATTGAATGTAGGCACCAATTTTCTTAATGTGTCGCAGGTTGTTTTTTTGCTGTTCATGTTATAGTCTACTTCCCAAATTTGGTGCATTGTTAAGATTAACTCTGTAACCTAGTGCAAAGTTATCAGCTATTGAAAAAATTTCGGATAATGTCTTCCTGTGTTAAGTTTACTAAACATTCTTTACATTGTAGTTCAGCATTGATAATTTTGAATTGAAGTATCACACACTATTCAGTGTATTGTCGTTATCGTTTTGTAGATGTTAATTTTGAAGCACCATGGTTGCTTAGGGCAGACACTTCATCCAGATTATGAGCTCAGTAAAAACAAAGTAACTTACTTTTAATATTGGTATTTGCATTGCTGGTCTTCCCTGTCAGGCTGTAGGTTGCAAAGAGGAACTGTGAACAATTTAATTCTTGGGTCATTCTACCACTGGACTTACTGGACTAAGTAAGGTAAGTTCGGGTCCAGAAAAAATATTTTTTCAAACATCTCTATTTGATCAGCACCTCTTGAAACGTCTTTTTAAAGTAGTACATCAGTTACAAAAAAAGTATTAATAAAGTTCCCCATTTAACCATATCGATAGAAAATCATGCACTGAAGTCAGTGTTACCAAACAAAATGCTCCTTCCTGAACTCGTTTCTGAGATAAATGCAGTAAAAGTTTGGATTTTTGAAATGGGTCTTATGGGGAATGGGTCTAAAGAACATGATAACGTTTACTTTTGGCACATAAGGAGTAATATGAAGGCAATGAAAAACTATAGTTACATAAATAACACTACATAGAATCAAAATCCTTCCAGAAAAACGGGGGTCCCTGTCAATAGATGAGAACTACAGAACAAAGAATGTCCAAAAAATGCCCTCTTTTGGGTCAAAACGCGACTTTGGCCGTTTTTATAGTTGAATTGGTCAAAACCCTGTAGGGTTATCTAAATGTCATATAACTTAAAATAGAGTTTGGAGCTTTATCCGTAACTTGATGCAAAGCGCAGAGCATTACGACAAATTTTAATTTTAAATTTTTTTTGGCGGGAAACCTTAGCTGATGTACTACTTTAACATGGTGCCTCAAAACATTTTTTCGAGGACAAACTTGTCGAAATCGCTGATGGTCTACTTCAAACGGCCCTCATATGCTCAAATCTTCAGTAAAAATAGTAAGATTGAGCAACTTTGAGAGCCCGTAGCGTCCAAACCCAATGTCGTAGAACCTCGCACGACCCGCCATTCGAAAGAGCGCACTTTTTTCTTTCGGAAAAGACACTTTGGTAGATTTTTTGGCCGGCAGGTTCCGAGGTCCCAAAATGCCCCAAACTCTCAAAAACAGCCATTTTCAGGGGTTTTTGACCTCTACCAAAAAGTCAATCTGTGTTGGATCCGGTCCAATTTGTGTTTCGGCAATTCGTATTCACAAGAGGAACCACAAAAAACGGGAGGGAGCCAGATCTGAGGGGATCCCCGGCCAAGTGCTTTTTTTTTTGTCTGAAGCTGCTCTAAGACATACACTAGGACAACATTTTAATGCACGGGAGCTATATGGGTATCATATAGTCAATTTTTGACGATCCACTAAGATAACCCCCCAACCTTGTTTCTCACTTAATTATGTTGCCATTTACTGTTTTCAACCCATTTGAGCGCCTAAAGACACAATTTTTTAAAAACTAAACAAAATTTTGAAAGTTAATTTCAAATTTCAAAAAATCGCCACGGTCAAAGTTTAAAATATTTTTTCCAAAAAAAATTATTTGAGTGGTCCTTGAGTGGTGGGCTATGATAGAAAAAAATTGGGAGCCGGATCTGAGCAAGTGCGTTTTGGATCATGATGGTTTGACGTGGAATGCCCCCAACGTTTTTAGGTTTTGCAACTTTTAGTCAAGTTTCATGTCGTTTCCTATGTTTGTGAGGCGGCTGATGACGAAAATAAAACCTATTCGGACATCCGACCCAAAGTGAAGTCCCATTAGTGTAGATTGTGATGATCAAATGCTATTTTTGGAAGGGATCACGTCCATTTCTACGGACTGTCTAGCAAATCCGCCTGCCGAAGGCAGGCTAGCGCCGCAGGCCAAGGTAGGTGTGTATGCCAGCCGTGGGTTGTCGAAACTGGCGCAGCATCGCGAAGCCTGTGACAAGACACGGTCTGGCGTACACCTACCTTGTTTTAATCGAGGTGAGATGCAATTCATGGCTCTATCTGATTACCAGACAGGAGAATCCTCCAGACTTGGACTCCGATGAGTTCATGCCGTTGACAGAGGTAGAGAAGGTTCAAGTCAAAACTTTACAAAGAGTTGTCATCAGACGAAAGAAAGACAGAGGGGTCCCAGTGCTTCTAACGGAAGACATGTATTCTGCTGTAGAAGCACTGATATTTCACCATGCGGAGGTGGGAGTCACCGAACACAATGAATACCTGTTTCCAGCGCTGCACTTCATGGACGAGCATCATCATCCTGATGTTGTGTTGAAAAAATTCGCTAAAGCTCGTGGAGCCTCCCAACCGTCAACTCTCACCGGTACACGACTGCGAAAGCATGTTGGTACCGTGATGACTCTGCTCAACTTGCGGGATCACGAACTCGATGCAGTGGCTGACTTCATGAGTCATGACACTAGAGTCGACCGCCAATTTTACCAGCTTTCATCCAAGCCCATGCAACTGCCTAAAATCAGCAAAGAACTGATTGACTGGCTGAGCGATAGCGAAGCCTGTTACGCCACTAGGGTCATTTCCTGTCTGCGTGCGTGCGTTTTAAAGGTCTTGCCGAGATTTATCGAGAGCTACAATAAAATTTTTCAGTCGGTCGACCCCGGTTTACCTAGATTCTGATCGGGCCGACTGCCGAAGTCGCGTTCCTGGACCCTCCTCTCCGACCTCGTCGTCTCCATCGTTACCGCATCCCAGAAGGCCAGGGTCCGCAAAGTTCAGCCAGTGTCCATTTGGCGCATTCTGTTACAATGAAAAGAATGTCATTTTATCATCAACAGGAAATAGAAACCGATTTCTTACCGAGTGAAACCTTAAACTCTTCTTATGTGAACGGACTTGAACGGGTGAAGGGACTTTCAGTGGCGAGTGATTAATCACTCACAACAGAGAAGGATTGCCTGCCAATTCACCCCACCTCCCCTATTCTGTCCACAGGTCAATCGGAATTGCCCGTGAAGGGATAAAATAGAAATTCCAGAAGAGGTGAAGCAGTGCGTATGTGGTTGATGTGGGTTTTGAGCACTGAGAAAAATATGGAAAACAGGCAGGGACGCGCCTGGAAGTAGGCAAACCACGGTACTTGTCACCGACATTGCAGGTGTGGCTGAACGGTTGCGTGGAATGGGAACCTTACTTGTTTCCGTGGCGCACCCGGTACACAAAGCAGCACGAGTGGTACCTGCAGAACATTTTAAGGCGTCCTTTACTGCCGAAGCGCCACTCTGCACAAAGTTAGTATTTTACATTTAGATGGCCGAACGAGCTTGGCACCGCGTAAAGCTTGTCGCCTGAAAAAAAAAAAAAAAAAAAATTGCAGGTGGCCAAGCGGTGCTTCAAGCGGGCGGACCGTCTGGAGGGATTTGGACCGTCGGTCCCTTTTTCCCGGGACCACCCTGCCAGGATGCCGGTGCGAGCGCCGAGTAACGGCGTGCGCTACGCAGACGAGGACGACTACCAGGACAGGGTGCTGGTGGGTGACGCCACCAGCAACCTTGAGGCGGTGCCTCATCAAGACATTGAAGAAATTCTCCCAAGGGAGGGGCCGGCTCTGCCACCAGAACAACCGAACAGGCAGCTGTGCCTCTGCAAGTAAGTTATTCAGCGTTCTGGTGTACACATGAGTACGGGTGAATACACCTTCTTACACTCATGCATTTCACATTTTAAACTTTTTATTTGCTTGTTTCAGCGGTTAAGACGACACACAACGCCAAATCGTGTAAAAACTGAGCGAATTTTGCTCTTTTTGAACTTGTGAGTACACTGAGTACGGATTTATTTGTACACATAAGTACGCTAGTGATTCACCCCTCGCTGCAGCCATCCCATCGCCCCGGGTGGGCGGCAACCCGCCGCGCGGCGCCGACAGCGCGCCGCGCCACTAAAGTCCCATCGCCGCCGCAGGGAGTAGCTTGGCCTCACGGCGACGGGGCACCCCAAAGCGGCGAGGGACTTCACCCGAGGCCGTGCCGCAAGACGACCGTCAACGTCTTAGAGATCAGAGTAAGTACACAGAGCACCCCGTCAAGAGCCCAACGTGAGCACTTTTCGGCGCTTTTCGGCGTTGGCAAACTCGACAAATTTATGGAGGGTGATACAAGGCAGGCAGAACTGTAGGGAAGTGTAGCCAGAATCGGGGCAGCTAACAACTGCTCATAGGGTTTTGTTTTTCCCGGCGAAGATACCTCAAGAATTCAAAAAGTACCACCTATCCACCATCTTTAGTTCAAGAAGAAGCCAGAAACACTGCACGCAGCGAGGCTTTGAGATCAAAGACAAAAAAAGAAAAAAAATGAATCCTGATGCTTCAAGAATATATGTTAGATGTGCTCGAGAGGCATGCCCCAGTGAAGACTAGTTAAGTTAAAGAAAACGAGCCTCCCTGGAATGAAATTTGGTCAATGCTGAGTAAGAGAGACAAAGCAAGGGATATCTCTCTAAAAAGCAAGAATCCTTTGTGATAAGAAATCGTACACATCCTTGACCTCGGCTTCACCGTTAAGGTGCCATATGGACTTGATGTGGACACCCACCGTATCGACATAAGTTCTCAGCGAGACCCTGTCAGTGGTGCCAAGTTCGTGTGGTGGCTGCATGGGCCACTGCGCCTTTGCAATGATGACCCGAAGTCACCGCTGAAAATGCACTACAACGGCCGAAGCAATTTCAAGGAAATGGCTGCCACGGGTTACCCGCAGTCCGGAGAGATCCGGTGGGATTACTTTAAGGGCGACAAGTTAAAAGACGCTCAATTGTTCCGAATACAAATGCTTTCTTGGACGGCGGATTGCTGCAGGGTAAGGGATATGGGGCTCGTGCACTGCTAATCCAAGTGTGGGACAGGCATGCACTAGATAACTTGGATTAGCAGTGCGGCGATGAGAAACACGACGACGACGTACTTATTCCTCTTTATAAAATGATCTGCAGGTTTTGGCCGAAGGTGAGGAATATTCCGAGGCCGCCGATACCCAAGAGAGCCGCCTCGAAGTGCCTCTGTCACAGGGGAAACAGGCTGCCTGCCAAATTGTTCCACCGGACAAGGCCCATCCAGACTTCCAAGTGGTTCCTGTAAGTAAAATGCACGGTGAAAACGGTTCTTGGTTTTCACAGGAACTCCCTGGAAATTACCTTTACCTTCACCATTGGCTTCCTGGGAAAACCAGGTTCCGTTTTTACCGTGTGTTATCAGGCAACGCTCCAAGCGTCACAATCGCTCGCTTATTAAACGCTTTTGTTTTGCCTACAGTATCCAATGGACATTCCTGCCAAATTGCCAGACCAAATTGTCAAGGTTCTGGAGCTTTGTCCATTGTGTGGCCAACCTAACAGGAAATCATCAAAAGAGAACCAAAAATTGCACCTGCTGCAGAGCCATGCGCAGTGCATATTTTCTCGTCCTGTCGGCATGGCACTCGCCAAGTACGAGGAAGTCCTTTACATTAGGGTCCAGGAGGTCATCTCCTTCTGCAACGTCCTGTGGCAGTCCCACCTACTGCCCGTGCACCTGGGCCTGTTCATTAAGAAGTGCTTCTACGACCAGGGCCTTGAGTGCGAAAGTATGGACAGAATGATGGAAGAAATCGAGGTCCTAATGCTGAGCTCCCAGTTTGTGCCCTTCTTCATTAAGAAGAACGGCAATGTCGAGTTTATCTGGGAGGGCAACGCCGAGGAGGCCTTCGACCTCATCCTGGAAGGAGCCGCAGCTGTCAACGTGGTGGGCTCTCCCTTTAGCAACAAGGTTGGCACCGTGGTGAACTCTCCCGAGTTCAAGGAGGGCACGGCTCGCGGCACCAAGGAGGCACAGAAGTACCTCCTTCACGCATACCGGTAAAAAGTACAACAGGGATTGTAGAAAGTACAACAGGGATTGTAGAAAGTACAACGAGAATTGCACAAACCACAACGAGCCCTGGACTGCACAGCACTCGTCATGCCGGTTCCATTCTACTTTGTACAACAATTGTTGCACTTGAAAAGTACACTAAATTCCTGATAAAAATTTGCCAGAAATTTGTGTACTTTTGTTGTGGTTATTTCCTGCAGTGTGCTAGGACCCATCATCTGCCCTTGTCTCAACAAAGTAACACCTCCTGGCTGTCTGTACAAACCAGGGTACGTTACGATGGCAAGTAACTTGAGGGCATTTGAAGAGATTGGGCCTCTGCCCTTACCTGTACGCATTGATTTATTTGATGAGGAGGGTCAGGGTATTGAGGCCACGTTCGAGAAAAACTCGGCAAGGTGGCACCGGTCTGAGGAAAGAGAGTTAGACCACACTCTGTGTTTACCGCTTCATTTTTAATATGATTTGTTCAATAAACTTCTTAATTTATTGTTACAGGTAAAGAAAGTATTTATCTTACTCCAAGGAAGAGAATGAGAAAATTTTAGGATATATGGGTACGCATGACAACACTTTTGTAGCAGGTAAAACATTCTGGAAACATTCTGTAAACGACTCGAATTTTTCTAGTATGTTTACTATATTTTTGGTTTGTAATGTATCAAACAGATCAAAGCATAGTACCGTTTAAATCAAATATCATCTTGTTGCAGGACGCACATGGCAGGGTTTAAGGTAAGGGAGTATGGGGCGATTTGCAACAGATTTCGGAATGCTCTATACAAAATAAAGAACATTCTGCATATCGGTGTCAAACTTGTGCCAGTTGAGCAGTCTGGCCCTTCATCTAGACTGTGCAGCTCCATTGGATCAATCTGGAGTCCGTAATCTTTGAAATCTAAGACGCTTTCCAAACCCTTGCATGCTGTTACGAATCGCTCCAGCATGGGGTGATTTGTGACAGCCATGGGGCTTTTCATAACATCCTACACATTAAGAGGAAATGGTACACCTCTCAAAAAGCGGCATTTCCAGGGACCCGCAGGGACCTCTTTCTAACGCCGTCCTGGCCACACCGTTCGAGGTATCGATATGAAACTTGGCACACGGGCTCAGAAGGGATCAATCTCAATGAAGGTGCGTTCAAAACAATTTTTAAACGCCTAAGTTAGGCCCCAGGGCAGTTCAGTTCTGGTCCAACTTTCGTTCGCAACGAGTAATCCCATTTAAGAAAAGACACTTAGTGGTACGACCCCCTCCTATCGTCCTGATGTTTTGTGGGCATGTTATCAACCTAAAAAGACGACAAAAGCCAAAATATTATGTCCGGCAAAAATTTATTGGCTGAGTTACAGCCCAGCAAAGTTACACAAACATGAATTTGGGTATTTTGCCTCATGCAATCAATGTTTGCACCAAGTGGCTGCGACAGGCGCCCCTTTACGTAAAATTGTTCAAGGAACAAGATTTTGCCCACAGATCGGACCCGCGGCCAATATTTCTTGACAATATGGCCTAAAAACCACTAAAAAATGACTAAAATAGCACATTTGTCTCGGGATTTTCGGGATATTATAATTTTGTTGACCCTTGAGTGTCTTGAATCGATAGAAAAAATCGTTCTGGATCTAATGAACACCCGCCCACATTTGTAGCTCCAGCCGTTTAGAAGTTACGGCGCTCCAAAGCTTGATTTTTGGGAAAATTCGCGTTTTTTGCTATACATTAGCGCTGAGACGACGCGAAATTTCCCAAAAATCAAGCTTTGGAGTGCCGTAACTTCTAAACGGCTGGAGATACAAATGTGGGCGGGTGCTCATTGGATTCAGAACGATTTTTTCTATCGATTCAAGGCACCCAAAGGCCAACAAAATTATAATATCCCGAAAATCCCGAGACAAATGTGCTATTTTAGTCATTTTTTAGTGGTTTTTAGGCCATAAACATGAAGCAGGAGCTTAGTATCAAATTTTCTTCACTAAAATCTCTTGAGTTTATCTTAAGAACTACCAGTCATTTTCAAGTCTTTCCGTCCCAACGCAAGACGCAGGAAGTTTTTTTTGGTAAAGCTTTCAAAAACACTTAAGTGTGACTTTTTTCTCAAAAACAAAAAAAAATTGGGTTGAATTTCATTTTGAGAACACCATACTTGGCCCAATAAATGGCTTAAGTTACAATTTTGGGGGATATTGTTGAAGCCTATTCGCAAGTTTCATCAAGGTCTCCCCTTAATAAATTTATGCTAAGGATGCTAAGGATAGACACTAAAATCGTTCAAAGGGGTTGTTGCGAGGTGCATGAGGCCCGGGAAACTGGATGGGACCGGGGGCGGAACCTGAAGGTGGTGTAAATCTTAACGACCGTCTGCAAGCCAACCCGTTTGCCTCACGAGAAGGCTTTTCTTTTTGTCGGAAATCAGATTCTGAATGAAACATGTCTTTTGCTCTACGACTGATAGTTAAGAACTTTTCACGTCCGTGAAGTGGCCCATCAGGATTACAAATACCTTTTCCAACCCCTTCGGACGCTTTTAGTCCCAGAACACCCCTTCATGTTCGTTTGGCTATCCCTGGCATACGTAAATGATCCTATTAAACAACAGTAAATCTGCGAAACAATATTGTTCCTAGACATTAATGCACACCAATGTTCTGTTTCTCAGGTCCTGAAGACATCGAGACTACCAACAAATTATCAACTTTACCACATGATTGTGCACGTCATGGCGGTAAGCAATTATCAGCGCAGGCTGGAAATTACGAATTGAGCTAGACGAAAGATGAAGAAGAATGGAAGAAGTTTCTTCACGAACATTGCCGCCGTCAGCTGATCGGCCCAATCAGAGACCGTCCGCCAAGTGCGTGAAGATTCTTCTTCCTTTCTCTTTAAAATGGAAACTTTGGCTCAGCCTTGAGTGTTAACTTTACCTAGCAACCTGCAACTCGACAGGGGCGTAAAGGAACAGTGAGCCGAGGGGGGGAATCTTGAAATTTTGGCTGGCAGTTCAGGAGCGTGTCTGGTGCGAGACCCAAGTGCCGGCAGGCGGCCAGCCTCGCTCGGGCTGACGTCCTGGCTAGGGCAGCTTGATTTTCGGAAGGTGCAACGGCGAGCTGAGGGGAATCGGCGATCTAGCAATTTGGCGACGCAAGGCCGACTACCTGCTGCGCGCTGCGATACGCCGTAGCCCTGGACCCTCGCCTACAAGCGAGCGGACAGAAAAGTTATCTGCAATCACTTTGCCGTTGTTTCGAAAATAGTGTCAGCCGTATCGGCCTGAGTGCTAGGCAGCACGTGCCACTAGGCAGAGCAGGCAGCCCGTCCCTCCCGCTGCAGACGGTGGCGCAGCATAGCGGATTTTAGTTTCGTCCTCAGCGAAGGCCTTCGCTCTGAGCTACAATAGCCTCACTTACTATACTGCTCTCAGATTAACGGAACTAAAGCCCCAAACCCGTCTCGGGCGTAGTGGCAGAGGTGCGGTGCCACCCTGTACAGCCCGCGGAATAACTTTTGAATTGTGTTTTTAGCAGGCCCAGAACGAGCCGGTGCGGGACCCGGAGGAGGATGTCCCGGCACAGCCAGAGGTAGAGGTACTGGACTCACGTTTTGACCCTATGAGCTAACCCCTCGACTCAGACAGAAGCACTTAGCATGCTGTTGAATATGCTGTAGGCGTTAGCATCTTGCAGGCATCACTCTCATTACAGGAACGTGACATCACGTTGAAACGAATATGACAAAATGTCACGTTTCTTTGAACATTGTGTCACATTCTTTGCAATGTGAATAAGCTAATTTATGGCTGATTTACATTCAAACAGATGTGACACAACGTTCAAAGGAACGTGACATTTTGTCACATTCGTTTCGACGTGATGTCACGTTCCTGGAATGAGAGTGATTTGTTCTAATATATTTTATTCTCCTTTCTACAGATCGCCTGGGTTAATAACCCCCTTTACGAAAACCCGCAGTTTTGACATTCCGTCCCTGTCTGTTTGTACCTCTTCTGAATAAAGTAGTATTATTGACGTGTCCATTTTTCAGTTAAAGCTCATGGTATATCTCGAGAGCAAGCCCATTTCCACACCGTTCCAAACCAAATACGATTCAATTTAAAAAAAAAAACCTCCAGAAGCCGAAAAAAAAGTTCGCTGATTCATTTTGAATTATTTGACCAAAATTAAGTCTACAGTATCGTTTTTAGAGTATATGTCTTATTACGGCAATCCAAAGGAGCAAGCCCGAGAGTTACTTCGTTTAGTTCTCATGGGCTCTTAGTTGGGAGGGCCGTAGCGCAAAATAGGCCTTTCTAGATCAATTTTCGAATTTCCCGGCGATTTGATTTCTATTTATTATCAAGTTTAAATTTTGACGGGTGGCACATCGACCACATTGGTATCACTGGCATTTGCAGATAGTCACCCAAGCACAACTTTTTCTTTCTGCACACTCTTACACAATATATAACTTGACCTAGTGACTCCAAGGATTTATTGAAATCGTATTTTTTTAATGTAGGAAAACAAACTCCCTGTCAATCTTTTGCTTTGTACAGAATCATAGATTTTTTTATTTTTAAAAGTTAAGCGGGAACTCATTAAGCACAATATGACTAGACATAACGTTAGGTTAGGTAACCGTTTGGTTGCAAAGAACTGTTGCAGAAACCGAGAAAATGATCAAAATTGTGCACAGTTTAAGAGAAAATAGTATATTTTACATTTGCTCAAAAAAACGTTATAAGCAAGAAACAAGTTCATATGCGACCAAGAGTGTACGAGTGTTGATTATGGATGTTCGGAGGTATCTTTTGACACCTTATGTGTTGTCGCATGGAGACATCAGTTGGTTCGGATGCACTCTATTGTATTGTATTCCGAGATCATGAGTGATCTAAAGCAGCAATTTCATTCGTCAGTTACAATATATGAAGCAGCATTATTGAACTAAAGAAAGATGAATATATTACCTACAAAATAAAGATGAATCATGAAGCTAAAATTACAAGGTGGTTTAACATCCGAAGAATGAGGCTGTATTCAGTTATGAATGTTGAACACTGTTTCTCTGTACCTTTTAATGACTGAATATTTAAGAACTGACAAGTATCGGATACAAATAACATAATTCTGTTTAGCAAGTATTCATTTCGGTTGAAGCGTCCATTCAACTGCTTGTTTGTTATGGCCTCACAGCTAGCGGAGCCCCCTAGCCTCGACAAGTTGAAAAGTTACAAGGGCCAAGATCGTGTTATTTGTAGAGGAAGCAACTCTATCTAGAATGCAACAGATTCGGACTAACTGATGATGGGCAAGCGCCGCAGGACAAGGTAGGTACGCCAGGCGCGGATTGGAGGAACCGGCCGCGAAACATTACTAAGCCTGTTACGACAAGACGTGGTCTGGCGTAAACCTACCTTGTTATTAAGGTACAAATAAAAATTGGTTAACTGAATTGTTAAATGAAATTACGACTCCTATAATAAAGATACGATTAAATTTTACTGATCAGCTGCTGTAAAACAAAGTTCATCACCCAAGTCGTAAACTTACAAACATCACTCCAACAAATTTTGAAATAAAAATAAAATAACCATCCACGTTGTAAATTTACGAAGAAAGTCTGCACAAAACAAGTCATCAAGTTCTTGACTTAAGAATCAGAAAAGCTTATGTTCTTAGTGTAACTTGCCGGCGGTGCCTCCAGAACATGTCCGCAGGAAGGACAGAACAACACTACAAATATAAGCACACCCCAGAGGACTACGTGGCATCCAAGGAAGGTTCGCGCCATGTGGACCAGATTGTCATCACTGGTGCCACGTCACGTAGACTGTCAACTGTTGTCCTTTGTCTCCTGCTCGTGTGTGTATTCCCCTACACTCTGAGCACAGTAAAGACGCATCCGCTAAATCAGGAAGTCTTTGGCGATTATTTAAATACAAACAAACCTAAGAACGGAAAAGTCATCGCCCGGCCTCCGAAGTTCTACTGAATGAAGCCGCCGACGGGGGAGTCCGTGCCGCTGGTGCGGAGGGTGCGCCTCTAGACGCCTGGCAGCCCCGGCCTTACCAACCCCACCAGTGTGCGATCTACGCAGGGCATCCTCACTAATGAAGAGGTTATTGGGATGCCATGCAGATGTCATGCAGAGAGACCAGCACAACAGTACCGTGATGGGGCGGACGGGGTATAGTGTCTTGTGGTCATGGTTGAGAAGGTCCTTAAGCGTGAGGGCCTCATCATCGTCTCGTCGCGAAGCGTCAGCTTAACTCAGAGCAGCAGGAATGGAAGTTGTTTTAGATAAGTCTTAACTCGACGCCCTCCGCCTTAGAGTATCATGTGAGAAGTGCAACCCACGGCAACAGCACCGGGGAGCTTGCAATGTGCACGGCGGCGAACGGCTGGGCGTCGAGGGGCTAGGTAAGTAAATGCAACCAGTAAGACAACCCCACATTCTCTGCAAGCTCTATAATGTGCTCAGTACACTCAGGCTTGCGTATAAAGATTAATGCCTGTGAAACTGCAGACAACGAACTATTTCTAGCTTTGTCAACCGCGCAATAAATTTTATTTCTAGTCTTGTCAATTGTGTTTCAATTGGAAAAATACGATCAGGACTTGGAATCGGCACGCAAAATGCCCCGAGACCTGAAACACCCGTATAGTAAAATTACGTGTGTCATTGGTAGACATGTGCGCCGACCGCATTTTCATCGGCGGCGGCGTTTGGCCGAAATTTAGCCGGCGGCGGCGGCGACGCCGGCGTCTGCGCCGATGTCTTGATCGGCGGCGGCGGCGGCGGCGCGGGCGGCGTGGTTGACTTAAATTTGGTCTATTTTCTCAATTTAAAAACATGCCCATGAAAAGAAAACACAATTTGATGGACTAGTTCTTTAGGGTGGACCAGTTTCGTTACAAAGGTAAAAATTAAGCAATTTAAACACTCCTATAAGATTTTGTTCTCGCGGCGGAGAACGTGCTCGTCGGGTTGCCTATCCCTGGGCGCTCGCTGCTGATGGAAATGCAAATATTTTGGGTATTTAAGGTCGCGACGCCGACGCCGCCGCCGCCGGTAAAATCATCGGCGGCGGCGCGGGGTAATTCCACGGAAGCGAATAACACTTTTTCGGCGCGACCTCACCGATTTCGCTCAAACTCGGTGAATCGATTCTTACTAGTGCCCTTTGGATCCCTGCAAAATATTAGCACTTTATCTCAAGCCGTTTCCGAGATATAAGCATTTGAAAATTTTACAACTTTTTTGAAAAAAGTTACACTTTTTTCAAAAAGCTGAAATATCTCGGCCAATTTTAAAGCTACATAAAAACCGAGTAAACCGTTGGAAAGAGCACAAAAAAATGAATCAAATCAAGTCATAAAACGTCCCTTAAGGTCCATGAACATTTTATCATTTTCTCTCAAACTGAAAAAATCGGTTTTTGCTATACCCAAAATACCTCATCTTCGATTTGCTTCAAACTTGGTGGGAAGGCTCCTCAGACCATCTACTTTAATGCCCTAAAATATTGAGAATCTTTTTTGCCTCGTTCGCCGTCCACAGGGCCCAACGTGTGTCGGTGAACCCAGAAAACAGCAAAAAACAGCCGAAAAATTGACCTTTGGCCACCGTTGCCTCTCCTGGTTGTTTGAATTGCGCGCCAACAGTTGCGTGGTTGCCAGTTTTTCATACTCCAACCCGTTCCGCCACCTTGTTTTGATTCGCTTTCGTGAAGAGGTTAGAGGGGTTCGTTACACAGCAACGGATTCAAGAGTTTTATTACTTTTAATTCATGACAACATGCAGTGCTACCTGCAAAACAGCCGGACCACTGATTGTGGTCCGGAGCTGGTGCCGGCCGAAGAACTAACTGATTCTGTCATGGAACTGATTCGAAGAAGAAGTGGTCTCTGTCAGAGTATAGACAAAGTTTGTGTCAAACACTTTAAAGAAATTATAGTATTTTTCCCCCTTCGCAAAAGAAAATGTGTTGATCCATTTCATAGACACAGGAAATGTGTGTCTAAGAATCTTTCAGAGGTTAAAGTGTTCCATAAAGTGTCTCACACACACTTTTTCTATATTCTGACAGAGACCACTTCTCCTTCGAATTAGTTCCGTCAAAGAATTACTAAGCTCTTCGGTCGGCACCAGCTCCGGACCACAATCAGTGGTCCGGCTGTTTTGCAGGTAGCACTGCATGTTGTCATGAATTAATGAAACTCTTGAATCCGTTGCTGTGTAACGAACCCCTCTTCACGAAAGCGAATCAAAACAAGGTGGCGGAACGGGTTGGAGTATGAAAAATTGGCAACCACGCAACTGTTGGCGCGCAATTCAAACAACCAGGAGAGGCAACGGTGGCCAAAGGTCAATTTTTCGGCTGTTTTTTGCTGTTTTCTGGGTGCACCGACACACGTTGGGCCCTGTGGACGGCGAACGAGGCAAAAGATTCCCAATATTTTAGGGCATTAAAGTAGATGGTCTGAGGAGCCTTCCCACCAAGTTTGAAGCAAATCGAAGATGAGGTATTTTGGGTAAAGCAAAAACCGATTTTTTCAGTTTGAGAGAAAATGATAAAATGTTCATGGACCTTAAGGGACGTTTTATGACTTGATTTGATTCATTTTTTTGTGCTCTTTCCAACGGTTTACTCGGTTTTTATGTAGCTTTAAAATTGGCCGAGATATTTCAGCTTTTTGAAAAAAGTGTAACTTTTTTCAAAAAAGTTGTAAAATTTTCAAATGCTTATATCTCGGAAACGGCTTGAGATAAAGTGCTAATATTTTGCAGGGATCCAAAGGGCACTAGTAAGAATCGATTCACCGAGTTTGAGCGAAATCGGTGAGGTCGCGCCGAAAAAGTGTTATTCGCTTCCGTGGAATTACCCCGCGGCGGCGCGCCGCAAATTTTTGGTCAGCGGCGGCGGCGTGGTAAAATTTGTCGGCGGCGGCGCAGCGGCGGCGCGGCGCACATGTCTAGTCATTGGAACATTTGTCCTGCTGCACGGCGTGCGATTAGTGGCGGCAACAAGTGTCACATTCGACGAAGTGGAAGCGTCTTCCCAACTCAACCACACTGAACGCAGCAGCGTCTTCCCAACTCAACCACACTGAACGCAGCAGCGTCTTCTTAACTCAAACAGCCAGGCATGGGCGCGACCAAGCCGGCGTCAGTAAGTCTCTGCTTGCCACGGTGAAAACGGAGTCTGGTTTTCCCAGCTACTTTGAGAAACCCAGGAGCTTGGAAAAAGTCGCCAACTGCCGCTGGAAATTTTAAAAAGCTCCTGGGAAAACCAGACTCCATTTCCACCGTGTGATAAGTGCGCGGCACAACAACAAGCATTCCCTTTGTTTGACGAATTTGTACCATCTGGACCATGGGGCGAGCCATAGAAAGGCGTAGAGAGTAACCATTTTGTGGCGAGACATTTTTGTCCGACCAAGTCATGGCGAGGCTTTCAGGTCTGACCAAAACTTGGCAGGCCTTTTGTTCTCGCCATATTTTGGCGCAGTCTTTCCACTGAATTTTCAGTGTTTGGCCATGTGTCCGACCTTTCAATTTTCAGTGAGGCAATATTTGAGCTAGTCAACTTTCCCTTTATGGTTGATAGAAGCTGATTGTCGATAGAAATAATCTGCTTGCACGAGTCCCCTGTAAAGCCTATTGTGCGCCTGCGGGCGTGCAGCCTGCATTAGCAAGTGCACCTTTTCTTGTCGTCCAGACCTCGTGCATCACGTGCCAGAGGCCCCTGGGCACGAAGTGCCGTCGCGAGGACCACAAGATCTGCAGCAAGGAATGCCTCCTGCAAAACCTGCAGGCACAAAAGAAGGAATGTTCGAGTCGTCTGGCCTACCTGCAGTTTCGGCGCCGCAGCATGAAGTGCGTGCTGCAAAGCGTGGACGAGGTCCTGGGTCAGCCACCCAAGGGCGTGCAAGCCGTGGCATCGGGCCTAGACCCCTCACAGATCTTGAAGAGGGATGGCCTCGAGGTAAGACGATTTACAGTCGATCTTGGCGTCGTCGGGGAAGAATTTTGTAGTCTTCCAGGCCACCGCGAGAGCGAAGCACTTTGACAACATTTTCTGAAGAAGTAGATTTTGAACCGCAAAGACGGCTGTTTTTATCGATTTGATAGACAGCCCTGGCACAATGGGCCAGAAAACCCGAGAAGACCCGCGCAGGCGGCCAAAACTCAACACGCGTTTTGAGCTCTAGAGTCGTGAAACAGGACCCGAACAGAACGCGTGACTCTAACTTTGCCGCATATAGTATGACTCGCTTCGCTAGCCCCCCAGACCCCCCGTGCGTGCCTCCGGCCCGCTGTGTCTGATCTGGATAGCAAAAGTAGCATCTGGATGGATTTTCTTTTAATGCGTGTTAAGTGGTAGCGAAGACTGCGTTGACTTAACTTAGGAGTACTATTCTATATTACATATAGAGTTAATGATGTAAGGAATGTACATAATGGCCAGGTTGCGGTGCAGGGCGAGGGAGGACTGAGTTTTGCCAGTGTGGAGCCCGCAGCAAATATTTCGCAGGTTTTTGAGCAGGCCGCCTCGGGTCACTCTGTTTCGGCCGCGTATGGCTCCGTCGCCACCCCTATCTTCACTTATCATTTTCCATTACGTTAGGCTGAAGTTTCATTAGGCGAGAATCAGAAGCCCAAAGAGACGAATATATGTTAACCATCTTGGCAATGCTAAGAGATGAAACAGTCACTGCTGATATGGATATGGTGTGCGGGCTTACATTCTCTTACTTCGTTGCTGTCGACAAAGGGCTTCTGACTCCATTGCGGGATGCTTTTGCTAGCCACAATATCAAATTCGATAGCAAAGATCTTAGTTCATCACGTAATATGTATACAGACGAGGTTAAGCAAATGGAGACAGACAGTGAGAATAGATCATCGACACTTTATAGCCGTATCTTGCGTGATGGTCTTGTGGTGTGCCAAGAACTTATCCTCCGACAACTACGACAAGTGGTCCAGTTCAAGATTCAGAGGGGCTTGCGCTAAGGCCGGTGTCTCGGAGGATAAGGATAAGTTCAAGGTAATGACCCCTGGTGTCATCCCCGTCGCCAAATTTTATGATCGGGTAACTTCCTTTTGGAAAGCTCGGAAGGTGATGGTGGACTACATGATATCAGCCAGATCAGTTGATGGGATACAAAGCACAATGGCCGTCTGGACATTGAATTTGTTAGAATGGGCTGAATGCACCCATACCAGGACGATCATGACAGAGCTAGTGATTCGTCGTCCTGATATGCTTGCTATTTCCGAATTTCGATCTGAACTCCCATATCTGAAAAGTAGTCTGCGGGTCCTTGAAATCTCTCAAGGAACGCTATCCTCATTGCAAGCTCATAACAGACCCATGCACCAAAAACCCAATTAACTCGGCAAACTTTAAACTAATGTCAGCAGTCGCCTGGCATCTCCAAAAGAAGCATATCCGACCTGGGGTCTCTAAATCTGAGTCTAATTATAAAGGAATGCGAGTTGGTACTGAAGATCCTCTATTTATATCTGCCATTGAAAAGATAGATTAATACGATAGGCAGGTTAAACTCGCTGAGAGGGGAGCTTTGGAAGACACTTTCGGCAAGAAACCTGTGGACTCATCTGAGAGGTTACTCCAAAAGGAGGCTTCAGGTGCCCACAAAGAAGAAGAGGATTGAGTGAAGTAGGTTTGAGTAAATGTGATTTTCGGATCAGGTAACCCCTAACACTGTGAATGAGGCAGCTATGACCAAATATGTTCTAATTGACGTTTTCAAGTCTATTCCCCCCCCCCCCCCCGGTGCAACTGCAGCACCTCACGCCTGCCCCTCCTGCTGTGAATGACTACACAGTGCGTAGGCGAACACAACCAGCGGGGTACTCCCTGTAAGTCTTTTTCCATATGCTCATCAAAAGAGAGGCTTAATATCCTTCCTTATTAAGTAAAATTAAAATGCTTTTGTTCCAGACACAGGAGCAAAGGGTGCTTATCGAGCTGGACATGAACCGTAAGGATCTTCCCCCCTCCTCTCCGTTAGAGAGGGACATGAGGGAGCTCTCTCACAACAGCCTGGTGTTGCCTCGCCCTCAAGTAGCGGTTCAGGAGGAAGAGGAAGAAAAAGGGGGACATTAATGAGGAGATGGAACTTTCAAAAAAGTAAGTTTAATTAAAAAATCAGGGAATTTGTATTGCTTTTTAGCAGATGATACCTTCACACTTGAAACACACTTAAAACTACTATACACATGAAGGAGTCAGCGTGCTTTTACTCTCGAGTGCAGAAACCAAGCGCGTATCCTAACAATATAATAGGGGCTGGCTGCCGGGGCGGGCTGGTGTGTCTGGCGGTGAGGCGCAGCCTGCGCGGAATTCGACAATGGCACCCCCTCCTCGCGCGCGACGGCCTGCGTGCACCATTGACAATCCCTCCCCGCTACAGCGCAGAGGCACCGGGTGCTCGCAATCCAACGGGCACGGCGCGGCGGTGCAGGCCACGGCATAAAGGACTCAGTTTTTTCAAGACTATCTTTGGAATTAGCCCATACTACCCCGTAGGAGAAAACCAAACGAGTATCATCTGCTTTCATTAACGTTCGTTGAATGAGATTTTTTTAAACTTTGAAACTTTGACTAAGTTTTACTAAGAATTTCGTCCTAAATACTGCACTTTATGCCACTTTTAGCAGGAAAATGTCACTTTTTCGTCACTATTTCCTTAGGCGCGAGGTCGCACGCAAGGTCTCCCAGCATGCATCTCGGTTGCGCTGAACTATCTTGCGGGAGGACTTCAGTTTTGGAGAAGTGTGTGTCTCACAAAGTGACTCACCATTGGATTTAATGCTTTTCAGAAATGTTCTGCCTCACCTGCCAGCGGGCGTCGGTTTCGCCGCTCTGCGTCAAGAAGGACCATCGTGTGATGTCCCTGGACCGCCTCTATACCCACCTGGAGGCCTGGGAAGCCATTTTGCACCAGCGGGTCCAGAGGGAAATGGAGCAGCGTGACCGTGCGGCCAGTGCGCTGGTAGTGCTCCGCGAGGTGGCGGCGGCGCCTTCGCCGCAGCGAGCGAGGCTGCATGCGCTGCAGGCGGCCATGGAGGAAGCTGGCCTTGAAACTCACCTGCGGACCTGCGGGCTTGAGGTAGCGTAGCCCTTGCACTAAGGGGTATGGAAAAACACGCTGTTTTGAAATTCATACCGGCGCACCCGGAAAATTGTTCATTCATCTATTTTAATATCCTACACCAAAACTGAGACTGGTCAAAAATTATTTAGGGGTCGCCAATGTTTTTTTTAAGGTCCAATTTCACCCCTGTTTTGCTAAAATCCGTTTTTGTTTTCTGTGTGTTCTGAGTTCCAGAGGAACTGGAATAAGGGCGAGCATTCCGGACTCGATTTTGAGTGTTTCCATCAAAGGAGCACACCTCCAAAATGGTTTTTTAGCAGATACCTTTACACTTTAAAGCAAACGTAGACATTAAGACTCACATTAAGGTGTCAGCTAACTTTTACTCTCAAGTCTAGAAACCAAGCCCATATCCTGATAAATATTGTGTGGGGCGAGATGGTGGCTCGCTATGGCTGGCTCGCTCGGTGGCTGAGGCGCAGCCTGGGCGGAAACCCCCGTTCCCCGCGCGGTCCCCCTCCTCCCCGCGCGGCCGCGCGGCGGCTTTCTTGTTTATTTACAATTGCATATACAATCACTGAAATAAGAGCATACTGCCACAACTACGACCTAGGACCGACCCAGGACACAGGACAGTACCAGACGAGTATCATCTGCTTCCATGAACGTTCCTTGAATGGAGATTTTTTTTGTTTGGGCTCAAATTTTGGTGGTCGAGAGACTTTAGTAAGATGAACTGCAAGACAAATTTTCTTCGAGCTTAGTCAAAGGGTAAGGGACGGCGGTGATCCATGTGACACGGCTACCATGTGACTTTGGCTTTTTCTCCCAAACGGCTCGCTACCCAACAGCGGTAACTAGACTCAAAGGAAGGTATCGAGAAGGGGGTATCGACGTCCAACAGGCCGAGACTCTCCGTCAATTAGGGCGGGAAAGATAGCGACCAGAATTTTTGAACCCCAAAAAACGGCCAAATAGAAATTTTTCCCATTTCACGCCGCGTCTGCTTTTCACCTTTCAAACGCATTTTAACGGCCGATGCTCTGCAGGATATTGTTCTCTGATACTTTAAGCGTAGAATGAGCTTTGGCTCGATTCCCTGCGGCATCAAGTGTGAGCGTTTTTGCCATTTCCCTCAAAACCGCTGATCTGGGCACCATGTGACATGCCGCCATCCGCAATGGAATTCCACTGTTTACATAGGAGAATGTGTTAAATCAATGAGATTTGCACAGGAGTCACTTAAACCTTTTTTTTTTTTTAAACCGATTTTACCTTTTACCGGTTTGGCCGATGTTAACGGATAACGAAACGTCTGCACGCCCGTTTCGGAAAAGCAGTTTCCACCCGCTGAGAAAACATACACCATTTTTTACTGGCCAAATTTATGAGTTGCCCAAAATGTTGTTCACGCCACCTCGTACTTACCCTGCCCAAAGACCTCTCACCATGAAAATAGTTATCACTTTCTGTCGTCCCATTTGTGCACAAAAGACCAAAAACTAAATGAGTAGGCCGGTTTGTTTAGAACCATTCGACCAAAACTATATCCAATTTTTTAAAAAAGAGTTTAGGTCTAAGTTAGACCACAAACCAAAGGGCAACCCTCTATCTCAATTCGTTTGGTTGCTATGAGCCCTCACAGTTGAGATTTCACAAAATAGTTGCAAAACTGATGTTGGTTCTGTAGGCCATACCCTTTGACTTAACTTAGCTCGAAAAAAATTTGTCTTGAAGTTCATTTTACTAAAGTCTATCGGCCACACAAATTTGAGCCCAAACAAAAAATAGCCATTTTGGAGGTGTGCTCCTTTCATATGGAAACACTCTTTTGTATCTTTCTACTAAGTACGGCGAGTCTAACGACACCTCGTGGGGTCCGATCGGACTTACCTGGGCGGATTTGTAGCGTCGCTTTCGTGAAAAAAATGCGTAATTTTCACGTTTTACAAGTTTGGAATTTTTTAACAGGTCCTTTAAAACCTTTACGCAACTCAAACAGGCAAGCTGGTGGCGGGCAGCCGACAGGCGAGCGGGACGGGTGGAGGGGTGGGGGTAATTCAACGAATGTGACGTCAGATTCGTTGGAATGTTAACTTTATCACGTTAGTTTGATTACGATGTCACATTGTCGGTTGATTGGTTCAGCGGGGAGCATCGTTTCCCGCCTAGGCCGTTGCCCCCCCCCCCCCCCCCCTTTCTGACGAAGTGAACAGCGGCGAAGCTCACAGTGTCGGGATTCTTTGTCAACAGGCCCTAAACACCACCCCGGTGGCACCGGTGAGGATCCCGGAGGAGAGCTTGAGCGAGGTGGTGCTGCGGTACACGAGGGAGGGCGACGACGCTTCCTTTGTGGTCAGGGGTGGCGAACACCATCTCGCGTCCGCTCTTGGCCGCTTCGTCGCGCTGCCCGTGTGGTACGGCCTGACAGATCTGACCTGGCCGGCGGGCGCACCGCAGGTCTCTCTGTCGGAGCCGCTGGTGACACCCCCAGCAGCCAGCCAGTCTCACCGAGTTCTTTCACCGATAGAGGAGGGAATTGAGGTATGTAGAGGGCGTTAAGCAACTGAAACCTATTTTTACACTCAGAAAAAGATGTTAGTTGATCCGACTAACAGTTGGGTTGAATTTGAGACGTTCAAGTCTTTAGTTCCTAGAACCGACCCTTTTGTCACTTATTCTTAATCATCCCAGTAAATTGGGCCTTCATAATGGCAAGTATATTTGATTCTACGAAAAAAAATTAATTGGGCGAAATCTGAGTGTACCCCCTAAATATGTTCTCTTGCGAGAACTAAAGTTTTCCGTATCATAAATTCAACCCAACTGTTGGTCAGGTGGATCTGCTAACTTTTTTTTCTGCGTGTGTTGGGACAACGAACTATAAGTGAAGGTGATTATTATCGCTCAACCCTTGGGCGATAACTTCACACTGCGGCAAAAAGTTACAGAGATTTCTGTCAACAACTTGTGGTTCCGATTCTCAGTGTGAATGCTAAATGACTCTCTCTTCTCTGCTGTATCAAGTCAAGCGTTTCGCAGCTTTCTGATTCTGACCAGCTGATCATATGGTGCCTCTTCAAGTATCCTGCAAGAAAGCATCCCTCTCATGGGCGGGTCACAATCAGAAAGCTACCACACGCTTGTCTAAACATGGACACCGTTTTTCGGGAACTAATTATACAAGGTAGGTTTACGCCAGACCGCGTCTTGTCGTAACAGGCTTCGCGATGTCTCGCTGCCTGTTTCTCCAATCCGCGCCTGGCGTAAGTACCTACCTTGGTCTGCGGCGCTAGCCTGCCTGCGGCAGGCAATGGCTTGTCCATTGTTGGTTATTTTTTAACTTGTTGAATTCTGGGGGGCTCCGCCCCCCAGACCCCCTACATTCTAAATAGAGTTGTTTTATCTACAGATAAAACGATCTTGACCCCTGTCACTTTTTAACTTGTCGGGGCTGGGGGGCTCCGCCCCCCAGACCCCCCTTTCTCTAAGACAGAAGTGATCTACCCGCGAAAAACTCGATTTTTCGCCGTTTTTTAGGTGTTTTTTGGCTATAAAAACTGAACCATTTGAGCTAGGGTAGTGAAATTTCGCGTGTGCCGAGCCAAGGACATACCCAAAGAGTGTGCAAAATCTCACCGAGATCGGCCGAGAGGTTCAGGAGGAGTAGTGCGGACACACAGACACACAGACAGACAGACAGAAAAAACTTTTCAACCCCACTGGAGTAACAGGCTTCGCTATCGCTCAGCCAACAAACATGCGTTTAACACGAGAACTTTGCCTTCCTTTTGGCCAGCTCCAGTCTTCGCCGGAAGTTCAGACCTCTCCGAACATCATTTCGAAGTCCAGAGGAAGCCACATTCTCAACGAGACCTTTGAGTGTTCGGATGATAAAGCAGCCAGCCCGAGGGGGAAACAACAAAAAATTGGTGAGTTAAAACTACTTTCGCAGACCGTAGTAACATTTTCTCATTTTATTTGATTATAGAACCCTTTTTTGGCCCTCATTTCAGGTTTAACGATGACAAAAACCGAACGTGAACGAGCACGGAAGAAGGCTCAACCACGCAGCAGCGTCTTCCCAACTCAACCACACTGAACGCAGCAGCGTCTTCCCAACTCAACCACACTGAACGCAGCAGCGTCTGAAATAAGAATGTCTGCCAACAGGAATCGCCTTTCGTGAACCACGCTGCGCACCTAGCAGCAGCGCGGCTGAACCTGACGGCGCTGACGGAGCCAAACTGAAGCAGGCTGAGGTAGGTGTTCTGTTTTAAGAGGACCAGATATAATCTTACCAGATAAATTTCTCATCAGATGTAATCCAGCTAGATTTAAATCCCACCAGGCATACAGCAGCGAAACTGTTGCATAGCTGAAATAAGAATGTATCTGCCAACAGGGTTTATACAAAAAATAATTGAGAATTTCCCTGACTTTTCCCTAACTTCCCTGTCGCGAAATTGCAAAGTTCCCTGACATTTGAGCGCATCAAAACATTGATTGAGTTGAACTCGAATGACCGATGTCTCGCGCTCCCTTCGCAGTTGACCAGCAAACAGGTCCAGTGTCACAAAAAAGATATTTTACCCTCACATTTTTCAGCACTTTGCAAAACGCCCTAATATTTCCCTGACCTTATTTTTTTTTTCTGACTTTTCCCTGATTTAAGGTTTTTAAGGTTCGTATAGACCCTGGCCAACAGGAATCGCCTTTCTGGAACAACGCTGCGCACCCAGCAGCAGCGCGTCATACTGCTGAACCTGACGGCGCTGACGGAGCCAAACTGAAGAAGGCCGAGGTAGATGTTCTGATTAAAGAGGAAATCTCACCAGATATAATCTTACCAGATAAATTTCTCATCAGATGTAATCAAGCTAGATTTAAATCCCACCAGGCATACAGCAGCGAAACTGTTGCTTAGCTGAAAAAAGAATGTATCTGCCAGCAGGAATCGCCTTTCTGGAACAACGCTGCGCACCCAGCAGCAGCGCGTCATACTGCTGAACCTGACGGCGCTGACGGAGCCAAACTGAAGAAGGCCGAGGTAGATGTTCTGATTAAAGAGGAAATCTCACCAGATATAATCTTACCAGATAAATTTCTCATCAGATGTAATCAAGCTAGATTTAAATCCCACCAGGCATACAGCAGCGAAACTGTTGCTTAGCTGAAAAAAGAATGTATCTGCCAACAGGAATCGCCTTTCGTGAACAACGCTGCGCACCCAGCAGCAGCGCGTCATACTGCTGAACCTGACGGCGCTGACGGAGCCAAACTGAAGCAGGCCGAGTTAGGTGTTCTGTTTAAGGAGAAAATCTCACCAGATATAATCTCACCAGATAAATTTCCTATCAGATATAATCCAGCTAGATTTAAATCCCACCAGGCATACAGCATTTAATTTTATTCTTGTAAATGCAAATTCCTAATTGATATGAATCCCACCAGCTAAACACCTTTTTGGCCCGCTCTACTATTTAAATAGCAGGAAAAGCAGCGATATACATCGGCAACTTTGGCCCGTCCCGTACACTCACAAATGTGAGGATTTCGCCTTTGTTTAACCCTGACGGGTTTGAACCTGAGTCTGGGGTCAAAATAGATGTTATTTTCGTCATCAGCACCCTCAAAAACATAAGAAACAATGCAAAAACTCGAGTAAAAAGAATGTTCAAAATATACCCTACTGGGATTTGAACCCGGGTCCAAACTTCTCCGATTCGCTTGAAACTGGCACCGTTGGTTTTGTCTCGACGCCCCGATTCCAAAAATACCCCTACATGCCCCGCTAGCTGTATCCGTTGCCGAAATCCTTCTCGACCCCATGTAAACCATGATGCACCTGCAGCAGCGCCCACGGGGCTCGGATCAGATGTGCTGCCACCGGGCGGTTCTTAGGGTCTCCCAAGGAGGCTGCATACCAAATTCAAGATCGGACCACGGGAAGTCCTCGGACGAACGAACGGACGAACGCACAGCATGCATCATACTGTATGCCCGTGCCTCCGACATTTTTATACAAAAAATCTCATTCAACAAACGCTAATGAAAGCAGATGATGCTCGTTTGGTTTTCATATATGGGTAGTATGCGGGCTCATTCCAAAGATAGTTCGGTATCATAACATGTTATGAAAAAGTTATGAGTTTTTTCTTACAGTGAAAGCCCGAAGTGCACAAACCTATTCGCATCACTCAGCCACACTACGCGCCTGTTCTAAACAGCGCGTTCCCCCAGTTTTGAGATGTCTTTTGCCAGAATCCAATGATTTTGCACTCAGAAAACCTTACAAACTATTTTGGGCCTTACAAAGTAAAGTAGTTTGTATAACAAAGTATTTTGAGCATACGTAAGCTTACAAAGAAAATACTTCGCAATTTACGAACTATTTCTTCGTATAACAAAGTATTTTAGTTTGTTATATGTATGCTCAAAATACTTCGTAAGGTTTTAAGAGTGTGTCTGTGTACACTGCTACTCCTGAACGGCTCGGCCGATCTGGCTGAGATTTTGCAGATATTATTAGGTATGTCCTTAGTAGTGTAGGGGCCCGGCTCGCCACACCTATACGTCACACAGCTATACACGGAGTCGAAGGCAAGAGAAATTTCAGGCCAGCTGGGGGGGAAGCAGGAGGACGTTTCTAACTCAGTGATATGATGCAATCCCGATGCGTGAGATTGTCCACAGTGCACATTTCTGTTCATAGGATTACCAGTCTTTGAAGCCCTGGCAGGGCTGGGCCTGATAGTCATCGCGATGAGGGTGCCTCCACTGAGGTGAGTAAACGCTGTGGAGGTGGTGAGCGTCATTGAATGCCAGACATTTGTGATATTTTGGTTCGATGGTTCAAAGTTTATCGTACAGTGAGGAGAAATTTCCCTTTCAGTAATCATTGGTCAATTAGGTCATGAAAATTATCTAAAGTTGGGAGTAGTAACATAGTATTACCTACAAAATAAAGATGAATCTTCAAGGTGAAATTACAAGGTGGTTACCATCCGAAGTATGAGGCTGTACTGATTATTTAAGAACTGACAAGTATCAGATGTAAAATAACATAATTCTGTTTAGCAAGTATTCATTTCGGTTGGAGCGTCCATTCAACTGCTTGTCGTGGCCTTACAGCTACTCCTCTTATGCAGGTCAAAGCCAAGGCTGGAGTTAATGCAGCTAAAGAAATTTGCAGTGTCAGAGTGGGGCCTGAGGAGGACCACGCTGACCCGGGTCCCTCCCACCACCACCTTGACACGCGGCAGCCTGACCAGTATTCCTCCCGGGTGGAGGAACCCGTGCAAGGTATAGTAGAGCTGGTGGCGGGGTAAAGTTGTGCATGATTCTCTATTGCAGTGGTTATCCGATTTCCAGCAATTCTATCCGGAGACCAACGTGGACAGGATGAGGCAAGGTAGTGTTTTGCATGTCATCTCTGTAGAGGAGAGTTTCAACATAACATTCATTCGAACAGTATAATACAATCATTTCCCAGGCATGAGGTTTTCTTCCTTGAGACAGGCGTGCGCTACGTCCCCTCGTCTCTGGCCGCAGACGAGGACGACTACCAGGACCGGGACTGCAGCCATCCCGTCACCTTGCTGGGAGACGGCACGCGGGAGAAGCAGCGGCCAACGCCTCGGCAGGAGTGACCCGCGGCCCGTTCTGCGGAGGTCATTGTTCTGAGTACACTCTAAAAAATTGTCGTAACATTACAAACAAATTGTGGATGAACAAACAAATTGTGGATGAACTGTATCGTAAAGTTGAAATGATGACACTTCTTGTAAAGATACGAATAAAAGTTGGATAACTGAATTGTTAAATGAAATTTACTACATTGAAGACATGCTAACCGGAAACACGTCTGTTTATCTTCTCCTGCCCTTCTCAATTCCCATCGCAGCTGCCATTCTTCTCGATAACGGAGATGTGCATGTGTCTCAATGAAGTTTCCCAGAGTGAAGAACTGAAAGACTGCCTCAAGCCATTGGAAGAATACGATCAGAACTTGGAATCGGCACGCAAACTGCCCCGAGACCTGAAAGACCCGTATAATAAAATTATGTGTGTCATTGGAACATTAGTCCTACTGCAAAGCGTGCGATTAGTGGCGGCAACAAGTGTTGCATTTGACGAAGTGGCCAAGGCAGGGCGTTGCCAGGGTTTCTACTATGTGATTCGAGTGATGAAGCGCAAGCCGGTCTAAAGGGCCTGCGTGTATCGCTTTGAGGCCTCATCAGTACGTTTTTTTTTTCAGAAGTTTACCTCCTTAGCTGAGCGATAGCGAAGCCCGTTACTGCAGTTGGGGTTAAAAAACTTTTTCTGTCTGCGTGTGTGTGTGTGCGTGTATGCAGTACTCCTCCGGAACGGCTCGACCGATCTAATTGAGATTTTGCAGGGTCATTAGGTATGTCCTTGGCTCGCCACACACCAAAATTCAGCTTTCTATCTCAATCGTTTTAGTCATTTCAGCCTTACAAACACTGAAAAAACGGTAGAAAAAGGACAACTTTTAAGGTACTTTCAACTTTTCGTCAAGTTTTATGATGTTGCCTATGTCTTTGAGGCTGCTGATGACGAAAATTGAACCCATTCAGACCCCCGACCTGAAGTTAAGGGTATATTATGATGACGCCCATTTCTGCGGTCTGTCTAGCAAAGCAGTCTGCCGAAGGCAGGCTAACGCCGCAGGTCAAGGTAGGTGTATGTGTACACTGTAAATCCAATGGCAATACTTTTGGTACTTTTTCTGGCGATACGATTGAGTATTGCCAGTAAACGGCCTTACAGAAAAGTATTGCCTTCAAAACGGCAATACTCAAATGCATCGGCAAAATTTGGCGATACTTTGGAGTATTGCCACAATTTGGCAGTTAAACAAATCAAGGGGACAAGTTCTTAGTTTAATGCCGTGGTTTTGGCAATACCAAAAAGTATCGCCAAATTTTGACGAAACTTCTATGTATCGCCGTTCGGAAGGCAATACTTTTCCGTAAGGCCAATGGCAATACTCAATTGTATCGCCGAAAAATGTACTTTAGAATCGCCTTTGCATCTGCAGTGTACGCCAGGCGTGGATTGTCGAAACTGCCGCGGCATTGCGAAGCCTGTGACAAGACATGGTCTGGCGTACACCTACCTTTTCAAGATGTAGCCTAAGCAATTATACATGTCTTGTATTCTGATTCTGATGTGATTTGTACTCCTTTCGTGCTGTCCCGTGTAAAAATGAAAACTACCAGAATCTGGCCGAAATCGTTCCGAAATCCTTCCGAACGCTCGGAGTACTGCCAGAATCCTTCCGAAAAGAGGGGTGTGGGCGTCGGGGTACTACCGAAATCGTTCCGACGGCGCGCTATTTCGGAGTTGAAGACCCCGAAATCCTTCCGATTTTCTCGGGGCACCCCGAAATCCTTCCGAGACCCCGAAAGCAGTCTGTTCGGAAGGATATCGGGCAACCCCGATGGTTCGCGAAGGGTACACGTCAACAAATCCTCACTTTGAGATTAAGTTTTTCATGGTTTTAAATTTCATTTTTGGAATATTTCGCTCAAATTTGGTGTGGGGAATCAACGCAAAAATTCACAAGTGCCATTTTTTTTTGTTTTTCAACTGGACATTATTCTTCTGCTATCTTGGAAACTACCATAGCTATCGAAAAATGGTATGCAGATTTGGATCGGACTCGATTTTGACTCCCCCAAAGCACTTGTCTAATGTTTCATTTCTTCAATTGAACAAAGATAATTTCGATTAAAGATTGTTTTAAGTATTGGTAAGGAGAGGCATGCCTCCACTCCCCCACTCCTACACACTCCTCGTCCCCACCCCGCACCGTGAACCATTTGTTTCGGAACGATTTCGGCCGGGCCCGACACATGAAATCCGAGATCTTTTCCGAAACTAGGCTTCGGAGTACTACCAGAATCTGTCTTATATTGGTCGTTTTCGGCCAAAAATCGGAAGACCCCGACGGGTAAAATCGGAAGGATTTCGGAGTTGCCCGATCGGGGAACTACCGAAATCCTTCCGACGTCGGAACGATTTCGGGTGTTTTCTTTTTCATACGGGGATATTGTAACAATCAAAATAAATCAATCCCACAAAACCAAATGATCTTCAGACAAAGTTCCGTACGCGGAACTGGGAGGTTTCAAATGAAGAAATCAAAACAGGGTTCATGATTCCCATATTTGTTTTAAAGCAGCTCATGACAATCGAGGCCCTGCAAGAGCGCCATACGAGTCCTTAGCACCAATTGCCACAACTCAAAAGGCTGGGCTCCTGGACCCCTCCTCACCATCATCGGCAGCCCCAACTCAAGCTGCGCGAGTCAAGTGCTTGAGGACTGACTGCCCATTCACTGCTGCATCCAAAGTTGAGGCTGATGGTCATGCAACACAACGTCTTAAAAGTAATGGAAGTATCTTCTGTGTCCCTGGTGGCTGTGATCATGCTAATGCTCCATTCATGACTCTTGGTTCCTATCGTGTTCACCTCGTTGGAACGGTCCCGCCGAGAGCTACAATAAAATTTTTCAGTCGGTCGACCCCCGTTTACCTACATCCTGATCAGGCAAACTGCCAAAGTCACGCTCCTGGACCCCCCTCTCCAATCCAGTCGTCTATATCGTTACCGCATACCAGAAGGCCACGGTCCGCAAAGTTCAGCCAGTGTCAATTTGGCGCATTTTGTTTCAATGAAAACAATGTCATTTTTTCATCAACAGGAAATAGAAACCGATTTCTTACCGAGTGTAACTTCAACTCTTCTTATGCAGAGGGACTTGAACGGGTGAAGGGACTTTAAGTGGTGAGTGATTAATCACTCACAACAGAGAAGGATTGACTGCCAATTCACCCCACCTCCCCTATTCTGTCCACAGGTCAATCAGAATTGCCCGTGAATGGATAAAATTGAAATTCCAGAAGAGGTGAAGAAGTGCGTATGTGGTTGATGTGGGTTTTGAGCACTGAGAAAAATATGGAAAACATGCAGGGACGCGCCTGGAAGTAGGCAAACCACGGTACTTGTCACCGACATTGCAGGTGTGGCTGAACGGTTGCGTGGAATGGGAACCTTACGTGTCTCCGTGGCGCAGGAGTGGTACCTGCAGAACATCTTAAGGCGCTCTTACCTGCTGGACTACTGCCAAAGGGCCACTCTGCTCAAAGTTAGTATTTTACACTTAAATGGCCGAACGAGCTTTGCGCCGCGTAAAGCTTGTCGCCTGACTTATATTTTTTTCTTAAACTTTTTCGCAGGTGGCCAAGCGGCGCCTCCCGCGCACCGGCAGTGCACCACCGGCGCCTCCCCGAGCTCCTGACCTTGGCTTCCTGACCTCTCGCCCGGACACCCGGCGTCCCCGAGACCCTGTCCCCGGCCACACACCCGGCGTTCCCGCGTTCCTGCCCGGACACCCTCTTCCCGCGCTCCCGACTCCAGCTTCCCGCCCGGCCCCTGTCCCCCCCCCCCCCCCCCCCCCGGGCGCCTGTTCAGCCCCGATTCCCGGCGTTCCCGTTTCCGGCTTCCCGGATCCCCGGCCGGCACTCCGAGCAGCCTCCTTCCTCCCCGGAACCCGGAGGGGGATGAAGTGTGATATTCGGGACTTGTCCGAAGTTACTCGGCTTCGGCTTTGCTCCGGCCCTCCCGGGGTGCCATTGTTCTGGGCACGGGGGCCCTGCCCGCGCGGGGGCCATTCTTGCCAGACGACCGGCTGCACTACAAATCTATTGGCGGTACACATGGTGTGGAAAAGGCGGTAAAACCTGTACCGCCTTTTTATTGGCGGTAAAATCTGGAGCCCGCCAATTACGCACCCTACAAACTGAACGAAAAAGGCGGTACAAAGTATTACCGCCAATTGCATGCCATTTAGATGGTGCGAAAAAGGGGGTACAAAATATTACCGCCTTTTACGTTCTCTCAGTGCGCCAAGAAATCGGCGGTAAAGCTCTCCAACACTCTACAAAAAATGTCCTGTCAACGCCGTTAATTTATTACCAATGTTTGCTGTTATGAAATTCACGGCGTTTGCTGTGAACTAGTTCACGGCGTTCACTGTGATCTCGGTTACAGTGTTCACTGTGATCTGGCCACAGTAAACGCCGTGAATTGGAGCCTGATTTGCTGTACTTCGGTGCTCACCGGCGTGAAACTCACAGTGTTTACTGGGGACCAGATCACAGTGAACACCGCGAACAAGATCACAGTGAATCCCGTGAGCAGATCACAGTAAACGCTGTGAATTGACCTACAGTGAAAACTGGTAATAAATTAACGGCATTTACAGGACATTTTTGGTAGAGTGAAAGGAGGTACAAACGGTTCTGTAAGGGCGGTAATTTCTGTACCGCCTTCGTATTGGCGGTAAAACCTGGAGCCCGCCAATAGCCAATTACCGCCAGTAAAGGGTGGAAATATTACCGCCTTTCGAATTGGAGTGTGCACTTGCTCTGGGAGTAGAGATACAAATTTTCCGGAAACTTTCAAAGGATCGGTAAAAAACCGGAAAAGTTGGAAAAAAACTCAGAAAATTTGGAAAAAAAGGAAAAATAGGAAAAATTAGTTTTTAAGCGCTATGAACATGGAACCTACTATTTTTGGGCTTTGTTACAACTTAACTTATACTGACAACCCGAGATTCACAACAGCAAGCTCAAAAAAACGCACGAGAAGGAATCATAACAGGGTATAAGTAGTATGAGTGCACTGAGAATCGTGTTCACATAGGGAGAAAGGTATGCTTTTAGCCTACTTTCAGGCGAAATGCCCGACTTTTTGCCTACTTTTCAGGCTGAATCTTTCCAATTTTTCCGAGGCCAGGGAAAAAAACGGAAAAAACATTCCGGAAACTTTCCGGGCATTTTCAACCCTATCTGGGAGGACGCTCCCGCTCTGTACTCTGTATCCAGACCAATAAACCCCTTCCTCCACCAACGTTTCGGCTCATTCATTGCTGAGAGCCAGAAATATCACATTTGGATGTCTGGGAGAAATCCAGCTGAAACCCAAGGGGGGGCAAGGTGCCATCCCAAGAATCAGCCCAGCACACTGAGAATGAAAAAGTCATGATCAATACCCAATTTTGGGCGAGGTTTACTTTCTCACCCAAATTTGGGCGAGGAATGTTTCCTCGCCCAATTTGGGCGAGGAAAGCTCCCTCGCCCAATTTTGGGCGAGGAAGGGTGTATCAGCTCCCTATATAGCATCCTAGTATTATGACCCAAATTTGGGTGAGGAAACTTTCCTCACCCAAATTTGGGTAATAAAGAATTCCTCGCCCAAAATTTTAGTCATGATCATGACTCTTTCATTCTCAGTGCACCTCGTCAGAGTGTTGCCCAAAGGAATGCTGCGGTGCAGGCTTCCAGTTCCCGAAAAGGATGCGAGGATGCGAACTCCAGTACAAGCGGTACGTCTGGAGCCCCTGCTGCTGCACCGCCAAGAAAGACCAGTAAGCGGTTGGCCGGGCAGGAGGCATCGCCGGTGCTACCTCTACCTTCAGGCCGCGCCACACCTGGGACTAGTGGTGCTGCGGGATCTCGCCGTGCTGCACCTCAGACCCCTACTACCTCGCGTGAACCGCCTCCGCGAAGCACGCCAAAGAGGTGGGATTTTCCACCTGAGGATTTGCTGCTGCTGGCGAATCCCCCACCACCGCCGCCACCTCCTCTGCCCCAACAGGACGTTTCTGTTGATCAGCCTATTATGCTGATGCAACCTGCAGAGAGTGCGCGGGCTGCCAGCCCTGACTATGTGGCGGTGTCACCCACTGGAATGTGTGCCAAACTGCCAGCGCACGCCGCCAACTGGGCTGTGGTATACAACTACGGCCCTGGCGCTCTTGGGCTTGACAGTTTGTAAGAACTTATGTTTTAACAATTCAATTCCAATCCACTAACGAAAAAATTGAGAAAATTGCCATTGACCAAGAAGGGAATGCGGCAGTGCTAGAAAAACCTTCAGGATCTAATAAAGGGACTATTTCCTAGACGCTGGATGAGTAGAAGCATATCAGTCTCACACAGTTTGTTTGTAAGAACTTATGTTTAAACAATTCAATTCCGATCCACTAACAAAAAAATTGAGAAAATTGCCACTGACCAAGACGGGAATGCAGCAGTGATCGGATAACCTCAGCATCCAAAAACGGGAGTTACCAAGTTACCCCCCTAGGTCAAGCGTGCCTGCTCACGGTTCTGAGCGCCCCCCTGGCGCTCTTGCGCTTGTTTAGTTACCCCCCTAGTTCCGTCAGACCAGCAGGTGACAGATCTAGTCGAAAGGCCATGTCTTTAGCTTGCACAGCTATAGACAATCGAACGTTGGTTCCGATTTGGACTCATGTCTCTGGCACAGCTTCAAGGTATAAAGGCAGTATGTTGATTCAACAGGATATTAGTAATGAAGACGAGGCAGTTTCTGTGGAGCTCTCCAAAGAATACCTTGCTCAAGTCCAAAAACACCTGGACAGAGCTGCCATTGTAGCAAGTTCCAACTCCTTTGGGACCAACGCCCAAAAAACATTCAGGGAACAGTGGCTGACTGAGGGAGTAAAGCAGTCAAACATTGACTGCATGTTCACGTTTGCAATGGTGGAAGCGTAGACAACTCCACATTTGAAGTGTGGAGATTGCAAACTCTGCACTTCCAAAAAGTACAGAAATGCGTTTGATATGCTGAAGATGGTCAATAAACGGCTGAGGGTGTTATTTCCGCCGGTGTTTCCTGCCTGAGTGGTCAGCGAGCCGATTCCAGGGACTGCCCGAGACTCCACCCCTTAACCTTGCTTTGTCTAACGTCGCGGCCGAAAAGTAACCTTCTGAATCGTTTTTTTTTCAGTGCGTCGCGCAGTACTTGGCAGAGTTGGAGATGAGTTCCGGAGCGTAGGAGCAGCGTGGTGCTTTGCCTTCGCCAGCCGAGCACCGACGCGCTCACAACACTTCCCGCAAGATGCCCGACCATCGGCAAATCTATCTAGAGTGATGCCTTAGCTGGCCGTGCTCTAGAGAGATCCGTCATTGAGGCCTGCAGAGTTGCCTTCAACAGCCGTGCTGCCAGCTGTCTGTCCAGGCCGCCGGCCGAAAAGACAGACAGCCATCCTCAAGACGCGATGCAAGATAACCAGGATCGAGCAGCGTGGTGCTTTGCCTTCGCCAGCCGAGCACCGACGCCCTTTCATCAAGCAGTAGAGATGCCTCCTCCACGGATTCACATGTAAATCGTGAACTGCAGAGGAGTGCAGGCTCGCCCCAGGAGGAGGGGGTAGCCCAACTGTATACGGTACCGGAGTATTTATTATAAAAGTCTCGGTATCTTTACGGTTGGTGCTTCCCCCGATCTCAAACCAACATTTACAACGTCAATAAGAAACTAGGGATTTAGCAATTTCATCGCGTAGTCAGTGCTGTAAGAAACGTAATTTACACTGTTACAAGGTAGGTTTGGGCCTCGTCTCCTGCAACGCCGTGATCGCTGACAAGGTGATCACGCAACTCCTTTTCATTTTGGAGGTGCTTTATTGTCGTGCACCTCTGGCACAGCAAACTGATGGCCACGTATCGCACGCGTTTGGAGGGTCCTTCGGCGGACATCGTGGCACCAGCAAAGAATCAATCAAACGAACAGGCATACGAACAGAACCACTCGCTCACGGAAAGCGACATACACAGCGAAAACAATGACGCATCATGGAGAAGGCAACTGAATGACCCTCCGATTTTTCATAGTCAACTTGTAATTAAAACGCAATCAGTCATCTTGGAGAAGGCAACTGAATGACCCAAAAACAACGACGCATCATGGGACTTAACTTTCTTGGCTTTAGGAAAGTGGCTATGTGCTTTAATGAGCTTTAATCTGCTTCATATTGCGTATTGATTGTATTATGTACTGAGGTACGTGTCCACCTGTGTGTGGTATGTGTAGGCGTCATTTTTTGATGCTGAGTGACCGAAAGTGTGAAAATTGTGAATTGTTTCAGTGTGTATCCAACCATGGCTACTCCAAACGACATTTACAGTTGTGAGTCGTTCGTGCAGTTGGTGAGGTCTAAGGACCAAATTGTCCTCGACCTCGTTTTTTTGGCCGATGTGGAAGCCGGTATGGAGTGCGGTGCACCCCGAAGATCTTGCACCAAACTAGATGAGGACAAAGTAAAAGCCCACCCCTTGTTCCAACCTCTGAAAGCGGCTCTCGTCCGCATGTGGAAGTCTATGATGCAGGGGTTGGAAGTACGCCCAGTACCTGGAATGGGAGTAGGGCTATTTGTGAAAGACGCAAGGTAAGCTATACCTTTTTAACACCGTCAACTAGGCAACTTGTGCGTGAACCGGTGGGGGCCGGTGCACAAAAAGTTAGGTTAGGTGCGCAGGCGGACAAAACTTTGGACGCGTTCTGAGCTCCAGAGTCGCCAAATGGGTATTAGCGCCTCTAAAGCGGTTCCTAGGGGGGTCTGGGCCGGTTCGAGGAGCCAAGGGTGTGCCTGGCAGTCGCTATGCCCGTGCATAGCGACCGTGGGGTCCAGGATGACGGCCTTGAGAGCCTGCTGGACTTCTTGTCGTGGTGTGTGCTCGGCGCACCCCACGTCATGTAGGCACCAAAGGGACGGCCCGCGAGCCACCCCCGATGACCCCCCTGTCGCAGGCCACTTTTCCCACGCTTTCAAGGGTAGAGCACGAAGGGTTGCCTACCCTGCCGGCGCTATGAGTGGGGCTAGGCTGGAGCTACACGCTGCGGGCGACTTCGGCGGTGCTGTGGGGTGGCTGGCGGTGTGGCCGCGGTGCACCACGACACCGTGACGAGTCCGTCACGCCTCTGTGACGCCTTCGTCACGACTGCGTCACAGGGCGCGGCCCGCGTCACAGGACGGGTCATTAGGGCATACCCCGATCCGTTCGTCGTAAAGAGACGTGCTTACCGTCATTGGATAGGTCTCGACGAGTAGTGTCGATTTGACGCGTCGGTTTTTGTGCTGGGACTTTCCGTTTTCCCGCTATGGCCGTTACAAGCTTTCCTTTGGGAGGTACTTTCGAATGGCCGCCAGCTCGGCTATTAGCGCCTCTAACGCGCTTCCTATGGGGTCCAGCGACATAAAAAAAATACCGGCGCCTTCGTCTCGAGATCCTCTTCAAGATGGCGCCGGTCCCAGGTCGATCCGGCCCATAGGAAAGGCGTAGTGCCCTTTTAACGCTCATCCGGGTCGCAACCCACCCACGCCCTTAAGGGGGCTCATACATGTTAAAAGCACTTTTTTTAAAAAAAAATTTGACGTAGACGGATTAAGATTTTACAATTTCTGTGTTAAAATCCTTTTAGATAATTGAGTAAGCTTCATTTTGGCTTAAGGGAAAGTGACTTTGGACATTTTTTGGAGATTTAGTCGAAACGTTTAAAATTTTGCTTCTCGTAAGATTTTGTTCGCATACTTGCTCAGATCTGTGGGGAAAAAATCAGGGAGACTCATCCCCAGTAGTGTCATAGAATTGACTAGAATGGGCTTTATATCTGCAATAGTTTTCATGAAAAAAAATAAAAACAATTTTTTGTTGAAAAATTTGTTTAAAAAATTGTTAAAAAAATTGTTTTTATTTTTTTTCTTGAAAACTATTGCAGATATAAAGCCCATTCTAGTCAATTCTATGACACTACTGGGGATGAGTCACCCTGATTTTTTCCCCACAGATCTGAGCAAGTATGCGAACAAAATCTTACGAGAAGCAAAATTTTAAACGTTTCGACTAAATCTCCAAAAAATGTCCAAAGTCACTTTGCCTTAAGCCAAAATAAAGCTTACTCAATTATCTAAAAGGATTTTAACACAGAAATTGTAAAATCTTAATCCGTCTACATCAAAAATTTTTTTTTAAAAAGTGCTTTTAACATGTATGAGCCCCCTTAAGCGTCCATTGGTCATATTGTCGTTCCAGGGACGAGCGGTGCGCGGGCCGGCTCTCGGCCGACTCATGGGCGGGTCCTGTCGCCAAGTGTGGCCGTGGCGGCCTCTATGCTCGTGCATTGCGGCCGCCACGGCCTCCACGATGACGGACACGCCTTCGTCACGACTGCGTCACAGGGCGTTTATCAAAACTGGTTGGTGTCTTGTAATGAGAGGTTATAACACTTCGTCTTTTCGTGATTCATATCGAATTTGCATGTGCCATAGCAAATATCCACCTCCCTGTGCTTTGTTTAACATGTTTCATTTGAGGATTATCTCTCTTAGCAAACAAACATTTAAAATATCTGCAGTTTTTCAACCTTCCTTTGGACGGCCTGCTGCAGAAAAAAAATATTGAAAGTCAGCTCATTCAATAAACTTTCAACTGAAACTCAAACATAGATTTCGACTGAACCACATCTATTGTAAAGAACGAGTCCTCCACTTTAATATCAAATACTTTTGATATTCTAAATATCCCATTAATGTTGTTCCTTGGCTTCTTGTTTTTAAATGAAGCAATCACGGCTGAAGTCTGGGGCTGTGCGGCGGGGAAATGTTGTAAGCCTTATATAAGATTCTGATTCTAAATAAACTTCTAGTCATTTTTTGGAAAACTGCTCACACACTCCGTCATTTCCCACAAAACCTGCGTTTTGCCACATTTCCTTACCCTAACTTCACCAAATTTGGCCTCGAGACAACTGCCCATTTTTTCGTACTGCCAAATTGAAATTAAGAACTGCCCAAACAAGCCACAACTGCCCGTTACATTATGCCCTAGTCGGCACCGGCTTCATCACGGCTCACGGTGGCGCCGTAGACACAAAGACGAAAGAGTTTCGTCTGGAGCCCCCGAGTGGATCGCAGCGTTCGGACGACAGTATGTGCCTGTCTGTTCCGATTCGCGCACTTTTTGGACATTGGCACTTTCGGAGTGTGATCAGATTTCGCAGTAGCTAGTTCTGCAGGGGTGGTTGAGTTGCAACCATACACCACAGTCAAGTTTTTTGCTAGATTTCATGGCCCGAGTTTGTGCCTTCGAATGTTTTGAGGGGGGCACTCGGTACTAACGGCAGTCAGATGTGCAGTGAGGGCACACCCGCCGCCAGCACGCAGCACAGGGAAAGCTCTGTGTTTGGACCTAGGGATGTAACCCTGCCCTGGGGTCAACGCAGCTGCGCTCAGGGGTGCCCTTGAGGATCTCCTCAAGAGGTACCCTGAGTAGGGTAAGCCCGCAGGTACAGTACACTGCACCCCTGCTCCCTTCGCCCCTACTCGCTCCGCCCCTGCTCCCTCAGCCCCTGCTCACCCGATTCTAACTCAAGTGGAAGTCCCCTTCCACGCCCTCGTGTGGTAAGTATGCTGTATTATTATGCACGCTGCCTGTAGTAACTGATAACCGTAACTACTGTTATGCCATATCTTTGTTTCAGAGTGTACACCTTCGCCTTGGGGGCCGAGTGTCGTCCACCTCACCTGCCCCACGCCCCCTAATGGAACTCAGTGAACGTCATCAAGCAAGAACAAAACCAAGAACAAGCTAAGGTCGACAATCTTACTCCGTTCCGGCCACCTGACTCCAACAAGGTGGCATTGTTGGCGCGGGACGATTCGAAAGGTGTTGCATCGAGCTAGGTGACGGCTTGAAACGGGGAAAACTTTAAGCGGTAGCGCTGACCATTTTTCCTGTGGCGAAACCAGAAGATGAAAGTCGCCCGCCCCCACCACCTCTTGTAAGTGGCCGTGCGGTGTCGTCCTTGACGCTCATGCTTGCCTTGTCGCGTTGAGTGAAGTAGCGTGGTGTCGTGTTGTGAAAAATGGATTCTCTGAAGAAAGATTTGCACTTGTCCTCTAGCCCAGACTCGGAGGTCATATCTCTTGGCGATAATCTTTCACAGGAGATTTTTGGCTGAGCGATAGCGAAGCCTGTTACTCCAGTGCGGTTGAAAAGTTTTTTCTGTCTGTCTGTCTGTGTACACTACTCCTCCTGAACGGCTCGGCCGATCTGGCTGAGATTTTGCAGGCTTATTGGGTATGTTCTTGGCTCGGCACACGCGAAATTTCACTATCCTAGCTCACGTGGTTCAGTTTTTATGGCCGAAAAACACCTAAAAAACGGCGAAAAATCGAGTTTTCTGCTGGCAGATCACTACTGTCTTGAAGGAAGGGGGGTCTCCCCAGCCCCGTCAAATTAAAAAGTTACAAGGGTCAAGATCGTGTTATCTTTAGATGAAGCAACTCTATCTAAAATGAAGGGGGTCTGGGGGGCGGAGCCCCCCCAGTATGCAACAAGTAAGAAGTAACCGACGATTGACAAGCCATTGCCTGCCGAAGGCAGGCTAGCGCCGCAGGCCAAGGTAGGTACGCCAGGCGCGGATAGGATACTTTCGTAGATCCCTGAACCGGAAGCACACAGACGCCATGTTGGCGGAAGTAGATCCAAACTTGACACGGGAAAGAGACGTTCGTCAAGCGTATCGGCCACACTTGAACATAAACAGATGTTTGATACTTGTTTGCAGTGCATGTGTTTCGCGAGCAATATTTGTACAGCTCGGCTATAGTTTTGGATCCGAAGAGAGGTTAGTTTCCGGCCAATTTAGCGTCTGCTGGTCTGCTTGCTTCCGGTGCAGGATTCTACGAAAGTGCCCTATTGGAGGAACAGGCAGCGAGACATCGCGAAGCCTGTTACGACAAGACGCGGTCTGGCGTAAACCTACCTTGTAACGGAGGTGTTTTTTTTTTAAGATAAAATGTGTGAGCGCGTTTTCGCCGGCGTTTCGCTGAGACTCTTTTTGTCTTCGGACAGAGTATAAATGCATTTTGACCCTAAACTACCGATCTTTGTTACTGCTGATCCTAGTCCAGTAGGTTTAGGAGGTTGTTTGTTCCATGTTGTAGAAGAAAATTGAGTCAAAAGAGAAAGACCTGTGATATATGTCTCATGTACTTTAACTCTTCACAGCAAGCCTATGCTCAAATAGATGAAGAGGCTTCTGTTTTAGTTTTCGTCTGCACTCGACCGGAAAAATTTTTATGGGCTAGGAAATTTACCATGTCCAAACCTAACCTAAGCCAGACCGCCTGACGAGAGCCGCCAGAAAACCAGCAAACAAGGCAGGCCGCAGGCCACACCACCCGCCACCCGCCCAGCTCCGAGCCCGAAGAAGGTGTCCGACATCAACACGCCAGTGCTCTGATTGCTTTTAGGAGAGCTCAAGTAACCATTGATGAAACCGTACCTCATGCAGTGTATTTGTGATTCGTGGTGAATAAAGAATTTACCATTCCTCCCAGCATATCAAAGCATCCAAACAGAACAATTCAGTTGTTGGCTGAGCGATGGCGAAGCCTGTTACTCCAGTGGGGTTGAAAAGTTTTTCATGTCTGTCTGTCTGTGTGCACTACTCCTCCTGAACGGCTCGGCCGATCTCGGTGAGATTTTGCACACTTTTTAGGCATGTTCTTGGCTCGGCACACGCAAAATTTCACTACCCTAGCTCATCTGGTTCAGTTTTTATAGCCGAAAAACACCTAAAAAACGGCCAAAAATCGACTTGTCTGCAGGCGGATGCCTTCTGTCTTGAGGGGGGGGGGGTCTGGGGGGCAGGGCCCCCCAGCCTTGCCAAGTTTAAAAGTTTCAAGGGTCAAGATCGTGTGATCTCAGGGGCGTCTGGAGGGTGGAGCCCCCCAGCATGCAACAAGCTGGAAGAAACCGACGATGGACAAGCCATTGCCTACCGAAGGCAGGCTAGCGCCGCAGGCCAAGGTAGGTGTAAACGCCAGGCGTGGATTGTCGTAACTGGCGCAGCATCGCGAAGCCTGTTACGACAAGACACGGTCTGGCGTACACCCACCTTGTTAGTTTGGGCTTGCCTTTGTTGTCGCGGACGATGCAAGGCTCATTGGAACGATGGATACGACCTCTGGCTTTTCAATTCAAGTCAGCGCCGGCGAGCATGTATCGGGCCCGCAATGGCATACGATCATGTGTGGTCTAGCCCTTAATGGTAGTGGTGATGTCGGGTAGGCAACCCGCCCATTCGTCCCGCAACACGGCAAAAACTTTGTCGTGTGTCAGAAGGACAGGTCACCCCAGCTAAGGGTCTTGGCCCCTGGTTCTTAGGGACACACAAAATGTTTATGTAGAATTTTGTACGTGCCACTTGCACGATTTTGTGCATGCGGGGAGATTGCATAATATTATGCGTGAAAATGCATAAATTTATGCAAATTCACGCACAATTTTATGCACGACGGCACACAAGTTTAAAATTATGCATCACCACGTACAAAATTGTACATGAACATTTAGTGTGGAGACGGCCTCTGGCTAAGGTAGCTCCTTAGCCAAGCGTTTGTTTACATGTCCGCCATGGTATACCGATAACCTGATGCTTCACACTCGTCGACTAAAGGTAGTTAACGCTTCATTGTTGGCTGAGCGATAGCGAAGCCCGCTACTCCAGTGCGGTTAAAAAGTTTTGTCTGAGTGCGTGCGTGTGTCTGCGTGCACTACTCCTCCTGAACGGCTCAGCCGATTCGGCTGAGATTTTGCAGAGTCAGTAGGTATATCCTTGGCTCGCCACACACCAAAATTCAGCTTAGTAACTCAATCTAATTGGTCATATTAACCCAAAACACTTAAAAAACGGCAGAAAAAGACAATTTTTAAGGTACTTTCATTTTTTGGTTAAGTTTCATGTCGTTTCCTATGTTTATGAGGCTGCTGATGACGAAAATAGAACCCATTCGGACCCCCGACCCAAAGTTAAGTCCCATTAGTATAGATTTTGATGACAAAATGCTATATTTTGAGGGGATCACGCCTATTTCTACGGTCTGTCCACCAGCAAGGTAGCCTTCCGAAGGCAGGTTAGCGCCGCGGGCCAAGGTAGGTGTATACGCCAGGCGTGGATTGTCGAAACTGGTGCAGCATCGCGAAGCCTGTCTGGCGTACACCTACCTTGTTATATACCAAGGAAAAAAGGTCAAAGTACGGGATAATCTCCAAATTTGAAGCCACCTTTTTTGATGAATACTTTACGAAATGTTTCGTGCTAAAATATTTCGTAAATTAACAAAAATTTCTAGCAGTGTTTCAAACTGAACAGAATAAGTGTTGTTAATTTACAACCCTTTTTTATTTATACAGTGTATATGTCCCCACGCAGCGACTTGGTGGTAGCCTGCTGGCCTTGGCCAAACTTAATGTGGTTAGGACGGCATTGCGCGTGGCTGGCCGCTTTTCCGCTCCGGTAAAGCACTCCACGGTCGACCACCACCGGTAGGACGACCATTGGAACCAGAAGGCTGCGTACTAAGACGGTGACGGGCGTCACACTGCCAATCCAAGTGTGAGACAGTCTCACACTATTTAGTGCGAACCACGATGTTTCACGCTTACAAGTGTGAGCCACGTTTGTCCCACGCTTTCAAGTGTGAGACATCATTTGTCTCACACTTACAAGTCTGAGATACGGTTTGTCCCACTCTCACTGCCTATATTCCCTGTGTTTTAATGCCACAGGATCGACGCTCGTAAGTGTGAGACAAACCGTGTCTCACGCTTGCAAGTGTGAGACATAACGTGTCTCCCTCTCGTAAGCGTGAGACATCGTGGTTCGCTCTAAATAGTGTGAGACTGTCTCACACTTCGATTAACAGTGCACTTGCGTCGGCGGGTGGGGCGTCGTCGTCGAGTCTCGACGCCTGCGAATGTGGAACCATGGTAACGCGCGAGGTTGGCGCACAGTGGGTCAGAAGACCGTTGAGACGGCTAAAATTAGACGCGTTTTGAGCTCCAGAGTCACCGAACGGGACTCAGGACGAACGCGAGATCCCGCGCGTCCGATTCAAGTCCCATTTAGCGAGGCTGGAGCTCAAAACGAGTCAAGACTTTTGGCCGCCTTAACGGTCGTCTGACCCACTGTGCGCCGCGTAGGGGTGCGAACAATCAGTGGACTGCTCGTTCGGGGGTAGTGCTTTGGTGGAGTCACCACGTTCAGCTGCGACCAGTAGCTCCAGCGGCCATTCTTCTAGACTGCCACGGGATCTTAGTCTTGATCTAGACTCTTCATGGAGGAGGGAGAGAAGTCCAAGTCCAGCTGCTACAAGGACTAGAGAAAGTTCATCTGCAGCTGTCTCCACCGGTGGTAAACGCCATCGATCTAGGCAGTCATTACGTCACAGTCCTGATCGCACATTTCCAAGTAGGAGGGGAAGGACGAGCACCAGCCATGACGGTTCAGCTCAGATAACAAATTCGAGGACCACACTGTAAAACGAAACGTGGACAACTCCACATTTGAAATGCAGAGGGGTGGAATTTTCAGTCTCCACACTTGCAAGTGCAGAGTTTGCAGCCTCCCTCCACAATTCAAACGTAGAGTTTGTCCACGTTTGCACCATGCAACGAGATAGGGGCTCTGTGAGCTACTCCATACTTGAAGTGTGGAGGCTGCGTACTCTGCACTTTCAAATGTGGAGACAAGCTCCCAAAAAACAAAAAAACAAAAAACATTTTCTTCAAAAATCCTCTTGCAATCCTCAAGAGTGACTTGTATGGAAAGGAGATAGTCAAAATTCATCAGTAACATTCAGATGAAACAGACATTTACTGACTAACAAGCCAAAATTTTGGCTTCTGTTTTCTTGATCTTTTTTGGCCCGTCCCGTGTATTTTTGTAAGAAAAAAAATAAATACCGCAGGGACGGGCATGTAGTGTGGTGCATGCGTCCGTCCGTCCGTCCGAGGACTTCCCGTGCCCAACCAAAAGAAATCAGTAATTTGCAAGGACTCTGTGAGAATATGAGTCGCCACTAGATGACAATTTCAAGGCTCATTTTCCTTACAAAACAATTCATTGTCACGCCCATGCAAAAAGTATAGGGGCTTTGATGAAAATGACATCAATTTGTGACGAGATTGTCATCACTTAAAAAAGATGAAAATATCATTCACGTTATTCCTTCTTCTAGTGAGGAGAAGGTTGGCTGTGGCAGGGACAGTGGCCGCGGGGACCCTGGCCGTCCGCCTTCGGTGAGTGATTTTAACGCATATCCATTACTACACTCGTGTAAATTTTGTCAGAATGTCAGAAACCTGTCTGAAATCCTGATCAAAATTCGCGCACCTCTGAAAGCTGAAATTCTGAAAACTTACTCTGAAATTGATGGTTAGAGTTCTACAGACTGTCAGGAGATGTTTTCAGCTTTCAGAGGTGCGCGAATTTTGATCAGGTTTTCAGACAGGTTTCTGATATTCTGATAAGATTTACACGAGTGTATTTGAGACTATAAAGACTTGCGTTTCAAGTCGATAAGACTCGAAACTTCTTTGAAAACTTTGAGGTCGATTCTCAGCATATTAGTAGGTCCCCGTGAAGCCAGTGGGTCCAGTCGACAGTTAGCTACCATACTATAAGCGATCAGTTCTTAGTCGCATCGGTTGGTGAGGAGCCAACAACCTGACACTGCCCATAGTACCGAAAATTCAAGTCAAGTAGTAGACCAAGCGTTTTTAGCGATGTTACGTTCGCGATTTCTTAAAATCGTAATTTTTAGCCCACCTTATTGGTCAAAAACAATAACATTATTCAACTTTCGTGGGCAGAAAGCATAGTTCATGTAAATTTCCAGTAAATTCTTGCATTCATCGGTACTTTAACCTCATTTTACCTTTAAATCGGGAACGTTCCCGTTTTGGAGCCTTCCCGGTAACGTTCCCCAAGATTCCCAACTTTCCCGGGAATATGCCCACCCTTTAGAACACTAGCTAAGGCCTGGTTGACTTCACATGGAATGTCCCGGAGCTCGACATGGCAACCACCCCGAAGCGACTCAAAACTGCAGCAGCAGCTTTCCTACCCAGCCCCGACCCCACCCCCGCAATCGACTGGAAGCTGTGTGCGTTATGTCAAAGGAGGGGCAAATTGGATTCGAAGAGGTGCTGCCATTGGTGATTTATCCTTTGAAAGTGTTCACGAACCTCACGTCTTTTGAACTTAATTTTTTTCTACCACGTTGGTTGAAATTTTTGATCAAATTGCGGTCCTGCAAGGAGCTGCCCCAGCCTGCGTTAAGAACAGGGGAAAATCTCTCAAGCGGAAAATATCGAAGAGGGGACCAAGCGGGGCGTTCTACCGCGCTCTAGAGGCAAACGGAATAATCCAAGACTGGAGGGCAATCGATTGGTGGGGTCACACGTTCGGTTCGAGTCCTTTTCAGCGACTCTGGAGCTCAAAACGCGTCTCGAATTTTGGCCGGCCGCTCCACTGCTCTTCTGGCCCACTGTGGAGCCCCGGCAGCCCAAGGTGCCGGCCGGCCAGCACACCTGCTCCCCTAGGGTCGCAGCGCGTCCCGCGGTGCGAGAGAGGCAGAGCGACGGAAACCGGCGGCGGCGTCACTCGCGTGGTTTCGCGTGGTTTCGTTCACCCTCCTTTTCATTTCCAGTGGTACTTGTGGTGCAAGCGCCGCCAGCAGCACCAGCCACTGCGGAGCCAATGGACTGGGAGCCAATGCCGCCACCCACCACGGCCCCCGAGTCCTCCGACGTGGACATGGAGGAGGAGGCGGACGAGAAGATGGAAACCGACTGATCTAGCCAGGCAGCGGCCATCATAACCGGGCAGAGCAGCGGAGGACGGAGATGCAAGTGGCTTATTTGGTTAATTTTTTTTTCTTCTAAATTTATCCCCTTATTTCGATTTTTTTTTTCAAAATTAATCCTCTTCCCCCCAAGTGCTTATTCGAATTTTTTTTTTTCAAAATTAGTACTCTCCTCCTCCCCCACCCCCAGGACCCAACTTTTCAAAATTTATTCAATCCATTATTTTTTACTAGATTCAATAGCGCTCTGCCCTACCTGCCCACAGTTTCGACCAACCCTTTTCAAAATTCGTAGAGGTGGGCCTCATTTAAAAAATTTAAAATTCAAAATTCTAAATTCAAATTTGTATGGTTATTCTCTCTTATTTTCTCGATTCAAAATTTATTTCATGGGTCCTTTTTCCCCGGCTGCAGTCTCAAAATTTTAAAGTATTAACTGTTTCGCATATTATTTACTATCATAACTGGCACCTTATTGGCCACCGGGATTCGTTTAGGTTGTTTGCCTTGTCAGCTAACCAGTGAAAAATGCGCTGGCTGTAGCAAAGCTGTACATACCGACTCATCTTGCTTAGTACTTCAGAACGACATAGTTTTCTGCTTGCAGTGCCACTAATCAGAATGTGAAGGTACAGTTGTATATATACATATTTCATAGGCAAACAAACGGATTCATGTCTTTAAGTTCCAAGTTTCCTTTCCTTTTATTGTTAGGCGAGGAGCCGATTGAGGTCAACAGGTTGACGAGCTCTGCACGCGAACAAAATGGTGGGTCTTTTCTATGCCTTGAGTGCGTCTCCTCCGCGTTCCACACCGACTCCCACCGATTCCTCTTCATTTTTTGAATTAAACTTGGTCAAAACTAAAATAAGATTTTGTGTTAAAATATCGTCTTTCGGAGGAGTGATGGTAGTAATCGGTTATAAGCACACTTTGAAAATGTCTAAATGGTTTTTGAAGAACAAACTGTCTTATGTCACCAGGAGATGCAAGCAAAGGTGGCTTCCCCACTTGAAATTGAAAAACAGAGTGTAAGACCATAACACATTGGTTTGTGCGAAACCACACGACTCGTAACCATTGTGTGATCGTCAAAGGGCGGAGTGATCTGCATTTATAATGATTTTCCAGTCTGCGTTTACTTACTTCAACATAGAAAAGCCCCCTCACCTTGCAACTTCACAGTTTGATGTTAAATCCTCCAGCTCCACCAAAACTCATTCATTCGACTTACGAGATGTCTTCAGGTTTGGGTTCTGGTTTGTTTAAGAAGCAATCAAACTTTGAAGCTAAATCAGAAGGAACGCGGTGGAACGGGACTGTTTTGAAACTTGCTGAATTGCAAATCCTGCTGATTAGATGTTGGCAAAGCAGGATGCCCACTCAGTACTTTATTATGGTTTTAGGCACTTCAGATGGAATAAGGAAAGAACCTATCAAGAGGGGACCAGCTCTGAGCAAGAGACGTGTCGAGTCAGCCAATCAAACCCCACCTTCCCAGTCCAGGGCAGGAACGCCGAGACATCCTTGTGTCCAGTCTTCATGCGGCGGCCGGGAGAATGATTCGCTTCTTCCAACACTTAAGAGCACCATTAGGTTACAACGCATTCGAGTTCAAAAATCTCATTCAACGAACGTTAATGAAAGCAGATGATACTTGTTTTGTTTCGATGATATTCGTTTGGTATTGTCGTGTGTGCTAGTTGTAGCAGTCACCCTTTGTGACGTGGCATGCGGGGAGGGATTGTCAATGTTGCGCGCAGGCCGTCGCGCGCGAGGAGGAGGTGCCATTGTTTACCCCCGGTGCCGCTGGCGCTGTACGGTGGAGGCATTGTCGAATTCCGCGCAGGCTGCGCCCCAGCCAGCCAGCCACACGCACGAGCCCGCCCCGGCCGGCAGCCCCTATTATATTGTTAGGATACGCGCTTGGTGTCTGGACTCGAGAGTAAAAGCACGCTGACACCTTCATGTGTATATTAGCTTTAAGTATGTTTGAAGTGTAAGGTGTGAAGGTATCATCTGCTAAAAAGTTGATTGTCTATGTTCAAATGTCACCCTTAGGGTACTATGTTATTTGTCTTTTTGTATTTCTAGGTAAGACACAAATTTCTAGTGATTGTCATGCAATAATTGCCATAATACTGCCGATAGTTACACATATTTTATGTTTTTAAATAAAGTTTCGTGCCGATTGACTGCAGAATGATTTCACTGCACGTGGCAGTTCAAGTTATGCACCTGTCAAAGCTGATGTCACGTAAGGAAATATTGATTTCTGAATCATTTCTTTATTAAGGTTAATTATCATGGGAAAGAGCGCTCTTGTCCTCACAAGAAATCCAGTCGCAGCTGCTGTCATGAAGAAGGACGGCTTTGTGGATGTTTGCTTGTTCGAAGTCGTTGCGGTCAAGGTTGCGGTGCATGAGATGTGCAGGTTAGGGTGGTCCAAAAAAAAATGAAGTTGCTCGGATCGTCCAACGCCGCCGATTTGGATTCTACATCGAAAAAAATGAAATACGTGTTTTTTCCTTTTTCGAAAAAATGATTTTTAGGACTCCGCAAAGCCCTCAAAGTTTTTAACAGTGCTATTAAGAGGAAAAAAATCGTAACTTGGTCATTTTTGACCGATTTTCAAAAACGAAACAGGGTGTTCGTTTTTGGATGGTTATTACGAAAAAAATATGCCTAACCTTTTTTTTGGGTAGCCTAACTTTCAAGGCAAAAAAGGCAAATTTCGTCCCAAATTGGCAAAATGTTTTTCAGTTTGTAGGCGCTACAGCCATCCAAGTCCACCCTGTCAGCATGGCGGGGTGCCCTTACACTTGGCAAGCCCCATGAACAGAATTGGGATGCCCGAGTGCAATTTGCCTACCTCCCGAGGGCATCAAATGTAGATTTTTCGAAAAAATCTATCAATATTGATGTCTCTTGGGGCCTCTGGGGACTCAGATGGGCACCCTTTCACACGGTTCGGTACCCGCACTACGTGTTAAAACAAAAAATAGGATGGACTGTTGACACCCATCCTACCTCTCAGGACCAGAAAAACGTGAAAAATTTAGAAAATTCCTTCATTTTGATGGTCTTTTTTTGTGGCCTTGCGTGGTTGCGGTCCCTTGCGTCAGCAACGCCCATTCCCTATTGTATGTTCATCTCACGTAGTTCGGGTACCGAACCGTGTGAAAGGGTGCCCATCTGAGTGCCCGAGGCCCCAAAAGACATCACTTTTGCTCGATTTTTCAAAAAAATCCACAATTGATGCCCTGGGAGGTAGGCAAATTGCACTCAGCATCCTAATTTGTTCATGGGGCTTCCCTAGTGTTAGGGGCACTCCGCCATGCTGACAGGGTGCACTTGGAGTGGCTGTAGCGGCCACAAACTGAAACTCTTGCCAATTTGGGCCAAAATTTAGCCTTTTTTTGTCCCTGAAAGTTAGGCAAAGCAAAAGTGGGTAAGGCGTATTTTTTTCGTAATAAGCATTCAAAAACGAACAAATCCCTGTTTCGTTTTTGAAAATCGGTCAAAAAATGACCAAGTTACGATTTTTTTCCTATTAATAGCACTGTTAAAAACTTTGAGGGCTTTGCGGAGGTCCTAAAAATAATTTTTTCGAAAAAGGAAAAAACACGTTTTTCATTTTTTTCTATGTAGAATCCAATCCGGGCGGCGTTAGACGATCCGAGCAACTTCATTTTTTTTTGGACCACCCTAGTGCAGGTGCCGCCTCGGCGTGACCACTACATCTCATTTTGATTGCGCAGTGGCTGTGCTGAAGGGACATCTTGTTGACTTGCCCAGTGAGGGCCCTGTCAACGTGACTGGCAGCCTGGGAGCCGAAAATCGTGCTGATCGAGAAGCCTTATCAACCCCAAAATCGTCTCGTCACGAAGCGTCAGCTAAACTAAGTGCAGCAGGATTGGCAGTTGTCTTAGATATGTCTTAACTCAGCAACATGTCTGAAATTGTATCATGTCAAAAATGCGATGCACATTTCAACACTGTGCGCGAAATGTTCGACAAGAAGCAACGTCACGCCCTGCGCTCCATCGCCAAGGCAGTTCTGGCCGAGGCAATGGTCGTAATCGGCTCTCTCGCGAGCCGTCAACAACAAAGACACTTGGTCAGGAGGAAAAGTGCCGGAGAGGTGCGGTAGATGTGCTCAATAATCCGTTTGATTCTTAATTTTTGTTTTTCGCGTGGCGTGGCGTGGCGAGACGAGGCGGAAAGTTGCCCCCTCCCGCTCGCCGCCTGTTGCTGGCTGCTGCCTGCGCGTCAGTCAGTGGAGCGACAGCCGCGAGGAGGTATGGCGATGCCCCAAATTTCCGAGTTTTCGACAAGACATACTTCGCCATGAGGGTAACAGGGCGACGGGCATTAGTGTTTCAGAGCAGTAACAGTCACAGAGCAGCCAAAGGATGGAGAAGAAGGCAGGGGAGGAGACCCAGACCCAGGGGACGGCCCAGGGCACTCGCCAACCAACACCTAGTAAGGGGCTATTACTTCCCAAACCACAATAAACTACAACTACAACCTAAATCATTGCGAAATGTCAGGCCCTGCACCTTGTCAAAGGAGGGGGACGTTCCTATACTCACTGTGAAATGATGCAATCCCGATGCGTGGCATTGTCCACAGTGTACATTTCTGTTCATAGGATTACCAGTCTTCGAGGCCTTGGGAGGGCTGGGCCTAATAGTCATTGCGATGAGGGTGCCTCCACTGAGGTGAGTAAACGCTGTGGAGGTGTTGAGCGTCATTTAATGCCAGACATTTGTAATTTTATGGTTTGATGGTTCGAAGTTAATCGTGCAGTGAGGAGAAATTTCCCTTTCAGTACATCATTCGTCAATTGTAGGTCATGAAAATTATCAAATATTTGGGAGTAATATATTACCTGGTCATACTGTCGTAACTTTTTCTTTTCTTTCTTTTCAGAATGGTTCCCACCGATTGCATGGTGTGCTGGTCCCCCATGACGGAGGGGCAGCAAACGCCACTATGCCTACCATGTGGGCACACCGTTTGCCTAGAATGTGTTCAGAGTCTAAGGAGAAGAACAGCAGGCCATTCCTACCCCTGTCCAACATACCGCCACTTGGTGAGAGCCCTCTGAACACGCCTCTCGCACTTTTCCAAGAGCCCCCAATTTAGGCATTTTCTGTTAACTGTCACTTTCAAGAAGGGATCCTGGTTTTAAAAAATGGCCAAAATTGACAAAAAATTAGTTGTTTTTTTTTTCAATGTTTTCAGCTCAACATGTGCATGGAAGGTTTCATTTGGGGGTTGAACCTTTAAGTTTAGTGGGTTTCGTAAGGCAGCCCGGGAGTAGACATAACGAAACCAAATTTTGTCCTGATTATGTTGACATACTAATTGCCTACAGATTTAAACCTCGTTCGGACGAGAGCCCGAGTTCTAACCGAGGTTTCTGGGGAGGTTTTTACTAACTTTATAAAACTTGTCAGAATTTAGAGGTTTTTCCTTTGGTTCTAAATAATCCTGGCGAGTTTCTGACAGCCTTCGTGCGTTTCCTGTGAGCTGCCGCGGCCTCCTAGATCACGAAAAAATATTCACGGTGGTCTTCTGAACAACCGCCAGAGAGAAACACGACAAAAACCGAAAAAAGTGCGCTTTGTCTCGATTTTCCTTCATGTCTCATATTACCCCGTTCTACGGTATTATTTCAAGCGTAACTCCACAGTTTGGGGCACTGTTCATGTCAAGTGCACCTTGTGTAACATTCGAGGGAAACTTGTGGAGCCCAAGACCCACGAATCCTTCCCGTGCGATCACAAACTTCTGGGTGAGGAATGCGCCAACCACTTAAAAAACACGCCAGGTAGCACCTGCCCAGCATGCAGGGAGGATATTGCTGTGGTGGTCCGTATCTTCGATTAAATTTCATCCGTTGGTGTTGCTTGTTGTCCAATGAACCACTCCCTTATTAATTGTACTATTTAAAATTAAGAAAAAAAATGATTTGTATCTGATGGAAATTTTACGTGATGCAAATTATACCTGATGAAACAGAAAATTCAATTCATTATACCCGTTGAGAATTATACCTGTTGAGAAGTTTACCTGTAGAACATTGTACCTGATGGGATTATACCTGATGGGGTGTTATACCTGGTGAGGTTCTCCCTTCACTTCACTGCCATATTTAATCGACAAAATTTTTTGTCGTAAAATAACTTTCTGCGTTCCTTGTTCACAACACGTGAGTCGTCTTGCTTTGATTTTATTCTCTGATGACTAATTGACAAATTTTAGTGAGGATTTCTTAATATCAAGCCCACTTTTTTGTAAAAGCACAAAAAACTTTTAAAAAAATAACAGGAAAAGTAGCGATACACATCGGCAACTTTGGCCCGTCCCGTACATTGAGAAATGTGCGAATTTCACCTATGTTAAACCCTTACGGTATTTAAACCTGAATCTGGGGCAAAATTGATGAAATTTTCTTCATCAGCACCCTCAAAAACATCTGAAACAATGCTAGAACTCGAATGAAAAGAATGTTCAAAATAAACCCCACTGAGATTTGAACCCGGGTCCAAACTTCTCCGATTCGCTTGAAATTGGCACCCAAAGGTTCATAAATTCTGTGCTGCAATGCCTGATGTCACTGGAGTCAACTAAAGCCAGACTTTGTCATGGACTCAGACAGTCCGAAACCGGCCCGCACTTCGGTTCTCGGACACATCCGCAAAGTTGCCGATTTGAGAACATTCTGGAGCTTCGTCGGACTAGCCCGACGGACCTCTTTCGGGCTGGAACCCCGCTCGGACAGATCTCGGAGCAAATATTTCTTTTAAGGGCCGGTACAGCTGCAGAACCTCACGCCTGCCCCTCCTGCTGCAGATGAACGCAGCAGCGTCTTCCCAACTCAAACAGCACAGCATGGGCGCGACAAAGCCGGCAGCAGTAAGTCTCTGCTTGCCACGGTGAAAACGGAGTCTGCTTCTCCCAGCTACTTTGAGAAACCCAGGAGCTTGGAAAAAGTCGCCAACTGCTGCTGGAAATTTAATAAAGCTCCTGGCAAAACCAGACTCCATTTCCACCGTGTGATAAGTGCGCAGCACAAAAACAAGCATTCCCTTTGTTTGTCGATTTTGTACCATCTGGACCATGGGGCGAGCCATAGAAAGGCGTAGAGAGTAACCATTTTGTGGTGAGACATTTTTGTCCGACCAAGTTATGACGAGGCTTTCTGGTCTGACTAAAACTTGGCAAGACTTTTTGTCTCGCCATATTTTGACGCAAAGTCTTTCAACTGAATTTTCAGTGTTTGGCCATGTGTCCGACCATTCAATTTTCAGTGAGGCAATATTTGAGCTAGTCAACTTTCCTTTTAGGGTTGATAGACGCTGATTGTTGATAGAAATAATCTGCTTGCAAGTGTCCCCTGTAAACCCTTTTGAGCGCCTGCGGGGTGCAGCCGGCATAACCAAGTGCGCCTTTTCTTGTCGTCCAGACCTGGTGCATCACGTGCAAGAGGCCCCTGGCAGCCGCCTCGGCTTCGCCGGCCGTTCAAACGGCGTGCCGTGCGGACGGCGGCCACCATGTGACGGGAGTGCGTTCGAGAACTCGAGCCTGTTCTTGATCTGCATTGTCCTTTTTAAACAGTGAATCGTGCCTCTCCCACTGTTGAGATCTTTTTGATCCTTGGACATTGGCGTTCAGGAACGATTCACCATGAGTCTAATTGAAGAAGATGTTTCCACAGCTTTTAGTGTATCCTCGTCACTGGGGTGAACCCACTGGCTGAAAAACTTGGTGACTGGAATGATAATATAGTCACCAAGCTTGCAAGGGAGATCTCCCCGGGTGCACCCGGCCGGCTCCCCCGAGGCCGTTCGAAAACTCTTCGGGTGCCCCCGGGGACGCTCGGGTGTGCCGTTCGGAAACGGCTTCGGGTCGGGTGCACCCGATCGGGGAGAACTACACCCAACTCGACGAGGTGGGTGAATCGGGGGACGCGTGGATTTGGCGGGGGTGACGCCTTGCAGATTAGAACCGCTGGCTCAGACCCAGCTGAGTGGCGGGCTGGCCTGCCGTGAGAACGACATTTGATGGCTGGAGTACAGGCCTAACGTTATATTTGCCTGCAGGGACGTGCTCTTGGGAATGCCCGCGCCAGTGGTTGCGCTGCTGCTGCTGGCCGGTGCGTGGACTGGGTGCGTTCAGAGGGCACCGATGGTGCAGTTCGGCGAGAATGAGCACACCGCCTTCTCGCATGAGCGGCTGGTGGCATTGAATTACAAGAGCTCTCACAACCTCGCGCAAACAAAGAAGCGAGTTGCCACTTGTCCGCTCTGCCCTCTGCCGGGGTGGGATGAGCGCCAATTTCCAGCGCATTTTCACCATGTCCACAACGACGGGGTGTCTCGGGAAGATGCCAGGGCCAAAACCCACAGATTGCATTTAGTATATCTGGCAAGGACTAGGGGACACGTAAGTGTTATTCAGCAATGCTATTCCGTCAGGGTCTCGTCGCTCCCGATTAGCCTTACACAAAAGCGCTGATTTTCTTTTTGTCTGCAGCTCGCCATATCATGGCGAAATGCAAAGGCGATGGCCTCCCGTCATCCCACTGTGTTTGACGAGCTGGCGGCGGCGAAGGTCCCAGTGCGGGTGATGACGGACCAGGGCGTGATGCTGGAGCCTGTAAGACGCTTTCATTGAAATGTGTGCGTGATGCCAAGATGGCGTGGTGCTAAAACTTTTCTTTTTCTTTTTTGGCTTCCAGAATGCTGCAGATCTCCTCCTGAGTCCTGTGGCTATACCTCCCAACCACCATCTTAGATGATTTGCCACCAACGAATTGCATATGCGGAGATTATTTAGCAGGTGAGCGAAGTGACGAAGGAGGATACCCGCCTTTACACTGCAAATGCAACGGCGATACTAAAGTACATTTTTTTGGCGATACAACGGCCTTACGGAAAAGTATTGCCTTCAGAACGGCGATACAGAAAAGTATCGCCATAATTTGCCAGTACTTTTGGATATTGCCAAAACCACGGCCAATTGTCAGGGGTGTACTGGGTTCACATACATACAGCACTTTGTGCACCACAGTTTTTAGGTATACACAAGAATCAGTCAGGGCTTTTAAAACGAGTTGCTGAAGATTTTCCTTTTGTAATACCAATGGTTTCTTGATTTTCAGGTGTTTGAAGATTACCTTCAGAGGAGCACGTCTGTGGGCTCGTTTGGCAGAAGGCATTAAATGAATGACTGAACTCCTAGGTGCTTTCCTCAGCCTGTGCACAGAGGAGGTCACTGGACCCTCATTATGGCTGATCTTCAACTTCACACGCTCGCTTACTGCGATAACTTTGGAAAAGAATACCCTGAAGCCATGGAAGCTGTGCGCAGTTATTTGGAAATGAAAACTGGATACATGGTGTGGCTTCCCGAAACAAGTGAGGTATGTGAACAGTTCAGTTCTACGTTTGTTTCCAGTCTGACAGTGAATAGCTTTATAAACAGGACATGCCATTACAATCTAATGGCTACGATTGTAGTGTCTTTGTCTGCATGTGTGCTAATTATGCATCCATGCAGAAGAAGATCGACTTCGTAGAAAATGACATGCCTTTTGGAAGCGCATAGCCCATGAGATTGGAATGGGAACACTGCATTCATTTACATAGTAATCTTAATTATTCTAGTCTAAGCAAAAATGTTCGATGAAATTTGCTGTTATCATCCTGGTCAGATGACAAAAACAGTGAAACTATATGTCTGTTTATTTTATGAGTTATGTAATTGATTTGCAGAATTGTAGGTTAATTGTAGGTAAGGTCATATGATGGTGGTGAGTGACTCGTGTCATGTTTTTACTCGTTCTTTACACACCACTCACTAACATACAAGACTCTATGTGAAGAGAACGAGTATTGTGTTCAAAAATGAGTTTTGGGGGGGACATCTTTCATCTCAGATCTCACAGCATGTGGGAAAATGACAGTGGTATCAAATGAAAGATGGAGTGTCAGTCGCTTGATCGTAAATGAACTTTTTTTTCACTTGCAATGAGAAATATTGAGAAAATGAACATGAAAGAGAGACGTTTTTAGTGCACTATGTGAAACTAACCTCTTTTCACGTGTCTGTATCTTTTGATGTTGAACGCCACTGAAACGCAAAGTACAACAACAATGACACGAGATCTTTGGTCAACAAAAATCTAGGAGGGTTTTTTGCAAGTGACAATGGATAATTTTGAGAAATTTGGTAATAACGAAACATTGTTTGACCCTAACCATGATACATGTCTCAGAACTGCAAGCTGTGTCATCTTAATGAATTTCTTTTTGATGGTGTTGCACGTCTTATGTTCGAGATGAGAGATGAAATAATAAGTTTCATTTGACTGTTTTCTAAAATAAATGTGTCCTTCTGAGGGTTTTGGTCATGGAAAAAGCAGGTTTTTGGCACGGAGTCACGGACGCTAGTGTAAATTCGATTGTGCGCGAGAATCGATATCTCGAGATATCGCGATGCATCGATGTTCCCTGCCTGAGAGGAGAACCAACCGGAAGCGTTCGTTAAAAGGCAAAATTACAAATCGTCAGAGGACAATTCATGTAACGATCAGTGACTGACACATCAATCTAGCTTTGTAAAGAACGAGTCCCTCCCATGTGATATCAATTCGTTGATGTCTTTCCTTCTTGTTTTTCTTACAGTGAAAGCCCGAAGTGGACAAACTAATTCGCATCACTCAACCACACTACGCGCCTGTTCTAAACAGCGCGTTCCCCTAGTTTTGAGATGTCTTTTGCCAGATTACAATGATTTTGGGGTTCAACGGCCAGATCGCAGGTTCTGATAGTGAATACCCCCTAGCCGTAAGGCCGATTCCTGGCTACGTGTTCTCACCTTGTTTCGTTGCTTTCTCTGTTTCAGCGAGCAGCATTGGACATCCTTGCCAACGATGCCGGTTCCAACGAGGGCGATGCCGGTGCCAACGAGGGCGATGCCGATGCCAACGAGGGCGATGCCGATGCCAACGAGGAGGGCGATGCCGGTGCCAACGAGGGCGATGCCGATGCCAACGAGGGCGATGCCGGTGCCAACGAGGGCGATGCCGTGCCACGAGGGCGATGCCGGTGCCACGAGGGCGATTTGGGGTTCAACGAGGCCGATGCCGGTCAACGAGTGAATCGCCCTAGCCGAAGGCGATTCCGTGCTACGAGTCTGCGACCTGCTTCGTTGCTTCTCTGTTTCAGCGAGGCATGCCATGCCAACGATGCCGGTTCCAACGAGGGCGATGCCGGTGCCAACGAGGGCGATGCCGATGCCAACGAGGGCGATGCCGATGCCAACGAGGGCGATGCCGATGCCAACGAGGGCGATGCCGGTGCCAACGAGGGCGATGCCGATGCCAACGAGGAGGGCGATGCCGGTGCCAACGAGGGCGATGCCGATGCCAACGAGGAGGGCGATGCCGGTGCCAACGAGGGCGATGCCGGTGCCAACGAGGGCGATGCCGATGCCAACGAGGGCGATGCCGATGCCAACGAGGGCGATGCCGGTGCCAACGAGGGCGATGCCGGTGCCAACGAGGGCGATGCCGGTGCCAACGAGGGCGATGCCGGTGCCAACGAGGGCGATGCCGTGCCAACGAGGGCGATGCCGATGCCAACGAGGGGCGATGCCGGTGCCAACGAGGGCGATGCCGGTGCCAACGAGGGCGATGCCGGTGCCAACGAGGGCGATGCCGGTGCCAACGAGGGCGATGCCGATGCCAACGAGGGCGATGCCGATGCCAACGAGGGCGATGCCGGTGCCAACGAGGGCGATGCCGGTGCCAACGAGGGCGATGCCGGTGCCAACGAGGGCGATGCCGGTGCCAACGAAGGTGTCAACGAGGTCAGAATTTCAGGGTGCATTAGACCTAGTAGCATGTCCGATACTCCTAATTCAACCTAACAAAAGGGCCAAAACTTTGACATCATCATGGCGCGGACGAAGTTATTCCTGCATTTTATGTTTTCTCGTGTTTTCCCAATGTTGATGGTTGACCATCTCGGATCACCATGGTCAGCCATCCCCATGGCCCAGCTCATGGTTTTTTGAGCCTGGGTAACCGGTTACCGGTTTTAAAATCCAGTAACCGCCCAGCCCTAGTCAAAATGTCATCCGTTTGACCTCACCAGTTGGTGCGGTCTAGTCTGGGGGTGTGCGAATAGTTCGGTTTCGAATCGAATCGGGGGTGATTCGATTCTATTCGGGGACGGATCTCTTTGCTTCGACCCCGAATATTCGAAATTTTCGAATCGACAGTGGTTCGTCTTCGAATCGGTTGCTTGGAAACGGTTGAATGTCGCGCACATAGCGTTTTTTTAAGGCCGTAGGAGCGCAAATTTTTTTTTTCACTAATTGATAGTGATCGATGTGGTAAGGCACCATGTCAAACCGTTTTGCCCGACAACGCATAGTTTCGGCGTCGCGACGCCCCAAAGTTCGAAATTTTGGCTGTTTTTGACATTTTTCAGACCACACGACGGCGAAATCAAGGGTCGCATCGTCTTGAAACTTTGCACACTTTTTGGCAGGGACTATATGCAGGGGATGGTCTATTCCACTTTGCGCTCAAACTTCTAGTAACGTAACTGGAACGCCTTGAAAATGAGTGATTTTCAGGAAGCTAACGGGCGGAATCTAATGAAATGGCGAAAAAATGGACCATCACATCCCCTAGGCCATGCCTTTGTCAGCACGGGCAAGTTTTTTCTATTTCTCTAGGAGGTGCGGTACTCGCGTCGTGTGGTAGATTTGAAGGTCCTGCACCAGTAGAGAGACAGGCTGCTTCGGCCGCTGTGTTGTTTCTGTCGCACAGCGGAGCTCGGGGCAGGTAGTCGGGGTCCGGGGTGACGCGCCGGGCGGGCAATAGGGGAGCCGTCGAGGATCCGTCTGCAATAGGCAGGCGGCACCAGGCCCCGACCTGTTTTGGCCGATTTTCGTCGCGATTTTGGTAGAAATTATCGTAGAACAAAAATTCAAACACCATTAAACCCAGCTTTCAACGAAGAATCCATTGCCGCATGTTCTAAAATCGCGAAAAGGCTCGTTTGAAAATTTGTATTTTGAGCCTGGGGGTAATAAATCAGCCTGTCATCATCGTCGCCTCGGCCTCGGCGCATCCCATTGTGAAGCAGGCCTCTCCACACAAAAGGGAGGCGGTCGCTTCGCTACCTGAAAGCTAAAATTTTTCTAACGCGTCGTCTGACACTTATGGGATGTTCACCATTGTACTCGGGATGAAATTTTTGATCTTTCCATCTAAAAATTAAGTTTCTGCGGCCACTTTTAACAGAGCAACGAAAACAACTTTTTTAGCTATATAGAAATAATCAGTACTTCGCCAAAAATATTTTGTCAAATTTGGTCAAAACTTTTGATTTTGACCTGAAACTTGGACTGAGAAGTTGAAGACCGGGCCCGAGCTCACGAAAAGCTGGCGATCTGCTCCGTGCGGCCCAGGCCGAGCCCCGCGCCGGATGTCTTCACCGCACTTCTACCGGCATTACGTAGCCGGGCATTTCTGGAACCAGGTTCACGGCTCAGGGGGACCTCTGGACGACTGGATGCACAGAAACGCTGTGATGCCTCATTGCGAGCACATTCGTCTAGCCAAAGCAAGGTATGTGACTGATCCTCATTAACCGGAACAACACAGTGTTTCACGTTACAGTCACCTGAAATACACATGAGTGAGAACGATAAATTCCGCATGGACTTTTGCGGGACGACTCCAAGCGTCTCGGAGGTCATCGACGACCGCAGTTACGGATAAGAGCTGGCCGCTGCAGAGTTCCTTAGCATGCAGCAATTGCAGCGCCCCTCAACGAACAGGTCGGTTGCCAGGTGACCTCGAACTGACTCTTCCGGCATCCTTTGGCCCACCACGCAGTACAACTGACAGAGACTGTCAAACAGGTCGGAGTCCGCGAAGTTGCGGGTGGACAGAGGCATGGCGTGGCATGGCGTGGCGCGCGCCTTTTGTTGGTTTAATGACGGTCGCTCGCCGAAGCTTGCTTCTCTAAAATTGGACTCGCTTCCCGTCCAGAGGTCCCTAGTCGTGTATTAACAGCCAGCCGAGGGTGCATTGTCTGCGAACCAGGTCTACGGGGCATCGGGGGCCCGCCCTCAGACGACTGCGGATGCACCAGAAAACGCTCTCGGATGCTACCATTCTCAGAGTAGCCACCCGCTCCTACGTCCTTAATGCCAAAGCAAGATCAGATATTTAATTTTTCTTCATTTTGTATTCCTGCTGTATGCCCTTCCTTTTTACTCGTTCTTTACACACCACTCACTAACATACAAAACTCTATGTGAAGAGAACGAGTATTGTGTTCAAAAATGAGTTTTGGGGGGACAACTTTCATCTCAGATCTCACAGCATGTGGGAAAATGAGAGTGGTATCAAATGAAAGATGGAGTGTCAGTCGCTTGATCGTAAATGAACTTTTTTTTCACTTGCAATGAGAAATATTGAGAAAATGAACATGAAAGAGAGACGTTTTTAGTGCACTATGTGAAACTAACCTCTTTTCACGTGTCTGTATCTTTTGATGTTGAACGCCACTGAAACGCAAAGTACAACAACAATGACACGAGATCTTTGGTCAACAAAAATCTAGGAGGGTTTTTTGCAAGTGACAATGGATAATTTTGAGAAATTTGGTAATAACGAAACATTGTTTGACCCTAACCATGATACATGTCTCAGAACTGCAAGCTGTGTCATCTTAATGAATTTCTTTTTGATGGTGTTGCACGTCTTATGTTCGAGATGAGAGATGAAATAATAAGTTTCATTTGACTGTTTTCTAAAATAAATGTGTCCTTCTGAGGGTTTTGGTCATGGAAAAAGCAGGTTTTTGGCACGGACTCACGGACTCTAGTGTAAATTCAATTATGCACGAGAATCGATGTCTCGAGATATCGCGATGCAGCCATGTTCCCTGCCTGAGAGGAGAACCAACCGGAAGCGTTCGTTAAAAGGCAAAATTACAAATTCATGTAACGATCAGCGACTGACACATCAATCTAGCTTTGTAAAGAACGAGTCCCTCCCATGTGATATCAATTCTTTGATGTCTTTCCTTCTTGTTTATCTTAGAGTCAAATATATAAAAATGTGATGAAATTGTTTTACTGTGCTAAGTGAATTAAGTGTCATAAGTTGGATGTAGTCAAAAGTATTGAAAATGTTATGATGATGAAAGTGCTTTAAGTGTGTGCTTGAGCGAATTTAGGTGCTAATGATTTTTTTCTATCGTGAATAGTTGGCTGAGCGATAGCGAAGCCCGTTACTCCAGTGGGGTTAAAAACTTTCTCCGTCTGCGTCTGTGTGTGTGCACTACTCCTCCTGAACGGCTCGGCCGATCTAGCTGAGATGTTGCAGCATGAGAGAAGGGCGCCCATGGACTTGAATACTTAACTGAGAAACTCACCTTTTTGTTGTTCCAGCTGAACCCTGAAGACCCAGAAGCTGCCACGGTAGTGCCACGGGAGGCGTATGCCGTCACATCCATGAAGCAGGCACGAGCATGGCGACGCTGCTTCATTTGCAACGCACAGCCAGAACTAGGCCCAAAGACGCTGTCTATGTGGGAAAAACAGGGTTTTCGACAAAGGTTGTCCAAATCAAACCAAACTTCGTTTTTGGGTTCTCCTTGACCCAAAGACATGTCAAAAAAAATTTGAAATTTTTTCGACAAAATTTGTCGAATTAGGAAAATTTTTTTATTTTACTCAAAAGACGCGGCAATTGATTTTGAAAAAAAAATTTTTTTTTCAAAGGTCAACTAAGGAGGAACATTTTGAGTTGTGTCCCATGTCCTGGTCTTGCTTAGTTTAATTGATACCCACCATTTTACGTTACGTGATTTTCTCATTTTTACCTTAAAAATAAAAAAATGCCCCTTTGCCGGTCAATTTGATTATAACTAGAGTCAAACTGAAGATATTTTATCTTTGTGAACCTCCTTCCATGCCTAACACACTATCTGGTTCCCCAAATAAACACAGTGTGTCCCAAAATACCATAACGGGTCATTTAACATTACATTTGGGAATAACGAGCACCGTGTAGCAGTAGAGCAGCCCAACTACACTGTTAAAAAATGGTTGTACAGAAACAATCAGAAGAGTGAAAATTTAGTCGTTCCAAAACATAGAATTTCATCATGAACCAAAGCGAAACAAATGTCTTTGAGTCTAGTAAGCGACATTTTGTCGTTGAAGAACAAAATTCTTGTTATCACTCTTTACGATACAATTTGTGGGGAAACAACATCGATCTGCTCAATTGAAGCATATTATGAATAATCATCTATTTTGTTCTTCTAAGTCAAAGGAAAATTACTGGATAAAAATAATAATCTTGTTTCAGTGACAAATACTAGTTGGGCTGCTACTGCTCCAGCAATAAACATGGTGCTCGTTATTCCAAACTGTAATGTTAAATGACCCGTTATGGTATTTTGGGACACACTGTGTTTATTTGGGGAACCAGATAGTGTGTTAGGCATGGAAGGAGGTTCACAAAGATAAAATATCTTCAGTTTGACTCTAGTTATAATCAAATTGACCGGCAAAGGGGCATTTTTTTATTTTTAAGGTAAAAATGAGAAAATCACGTAACGTAAAATGGTGGGTATCAATTTAACTAAGCAAGACCAGGACATGGGACACAACTCAAAATGTTCCTCCTTAGTTGACCTTTTTTTTAAAAAAAATTTTTTCAAAATCAATTGCCGCGTCTTTTGTGTAAAATAAAAAAAAATTCCTATTTCGACAAATTTTGTCGAAAAAATTTCAAAATTTTTTTAACATGTCTTTGTGTCAATCAGAACCCAAAAACGAAGTTTTGTTTGATTTGGACAACCTTTGTCGAAAACCCTGTTTTTCCCACATAGACAGCGTCCAAAGAAGCACCTCAAACCTCAGCATCATCTAGAATTTGGAAGCAATTTCATTAACGCTCGGCCCCGCAAGTGGCCAACCGCCGAAGCACCAATCTCCCTGCCAGTGGCCATGCGAGTCCTCCTAAACTACGCAGGATTCGTCGGCATCACAGACGACGGCGAGGTTCACCACATTGAATAAAATAACCCTTCATTTAACGCTTCTGTGTTCTGGAGTCGTCATTTGGTTCCCTTCCCTATCTGAGCTGTGCGCAAGCTGTGCGTGGACCTCTGGCACGGACGAGCACCGGGCCCGGAATTCCGGGCAAAATTCAGGAGGTGCCGGGCGAGGACCAGCCCGAAGGCGGGGTGCTGTGGCCGCCCGGAAGGGGAGGCAGCAGCCTTTACCACCCTCGGACACGCCCTCCTCAGCAGCCCGACGGGGGTGTTGGCCGTGCTGGCGGCGCGCCGCGAGTCTCCCGCGTCTCCGGGCGCTCCGCGGCAGCCTTCAGAGCCGCCTCCCGCGGCCCTCCATCCCGTCGCCGGTCGGTCGGTCAGATCGCAAGCGCCACCGTCGGCAGCCCCGTCAGGCCGGGTCCCGCGTTCCCGAGCCACATTCACCACCCGCGGCAGCCTTCAGAGCCGCCCTTCTCTCATGGTTGCAGGGTCATCAGCTATGTCCTTGGCTCGCCACGCACCAAAATGCAGCTTCCTATTGCAATCCGTTTAGTCATTTCAGTCAAAAAAACACTTTATATAGCGGAAAAAAGACAACGTTTTAAGCTTTTGCAACTTTTTGTCAAGTTTCATGTCGTTTCCTATGATTTGGAGGCGGCTGATGACGAAAATAAAACCCATTCGGACATCCGACGCAAAGTTAAGTCCCATTAGTGTATATTGTGATGATCAAATCCTATTTTGGGAAGGGATGACGCCCATCTCCACACACTCCCTACCAAAGCCGCCTGTCGAGGGCAGGCTAGCGCCGCAGGCCGCTGGGCGTGGGTTGTCGAAACTGGCGCAGCATCGCGAAGCCTGTGACGACAAGACACGGTCTGGCGTACACTTACTTAGTTTTAATTAGGGTGAGATGCAATTCGTGGCTCTATCTGATTATCAAAAAGGAGAATCCACCAGACCTTGACTCCGATGAATTCATGCCGTTGACAGAGGTAGAGAAGGTTCTAGACAAAACTCTACAAAGAGTTGCCATCAGAGGAAAAAAATACAGAGGGGTCCCAGTGCTTCTAACGGAAGACTTGCAACCTGCTGTAGTAGAACTGATAGGTGGGAGTCACCGAACACAATGAATACCTGTTTCCAGCGCTGCACTTCAAGGACAAGCATCATCGTCCTGATGTTGTGTTAAGAAAAACGACACTTCCACCAGAGCGCCGAGAGAAGAACAAGAAGAATAACAAGGTAGGTTTACGCCAGACCGCGTCTTGTCGTAACAGGCTTCGCGATATCTCACGGCCTGTTCCTCCAATCCGCGCCTGGCGTACCTACCTTGGCCTGCGGCGCTAGCCTGCCTTCGGCAGGCATTGGCTTGTCCATCGTCAGTTACTTCTTACGTGTTGCATGCTGGGGGGCTCCGCCCCCCACACCCCCCTTAATTCTAGAAAGAGTTACTTCATCTACAGATAACACGATCTTGACCCTTGTAACTTTTTAACTTGTCGAGCAGACCCCCCTTTCTTCAAGACAGAGGTGATCTACCTGCAGAAAACTCAATTTTTCGCCTTTTTTTAGGTGTTTTTCGGCTATAAAAACTGAACTAGTTGAGCTAGGATAGTAAAATTTCGCGTGTGCCGAGCCAAGAATATACCTAATAAGCCTGCAAAATCTCAGCCAGATCGGCCGAGCCGTTCAGGAGGAGTAGTGCACACACACACGCAGACAGACAGACAGACCGACAGACAGACAAAACTTTTCAACCGCACTGGAGTAACAGGCTTCGCTATCGCTCAGCCAACAAAAGCTGGAAACAGTCCAAAAAAGAGGTTGTTTGTTCATATTATGAGTTCAGTTGGATTCTAAATATTGTTTAAAATTAGACAAAGACGAGTTTCATCGTTTTAAACCGTCAAAACCTACAAATAAGATGTATGTGTTAACTGGTTCCGGTACCATTTCTTCCTCTTGTTCTTCACTTGGCGTGTCTATTCGCAATAGGGTACTTTCGTAGATCCCTGAACCGGAAGCACACAGACGCCATGTTGGCGGAAGTAGATCCAAACTTGACTAGGGAAAGAGACGTTCGTCAAACGTATCGGCCACACTTGAACATAAACAGTCGTTTGATACTTGTTTGCAGTGCATGTGTGTACAGCTCGGCTATAGTTTTAGATCCGAAGAGAGGTTAGTTTCCGGCCAATTTGGCGTCTGCTGGTCTGCTTGCTTCCGGTTCAGGATCTACGAAAGTACCCTTTAGCTTGTGGAGTCTCCGAACCCTCAACTCTCACCGGTACGCTACTGCGGAAGCATGTTGCTACATGATGTCTCTGCTCAACTTGCGGGATCACGAACTCGATGCAGTGGCTAACTTCATGGATCATGACACAGGAGTCAACCGCCTTTACCGGCTTTCATCCGAGCCCATGCAACTGCCAAAAATCAGCAAAGTACTGATTAATTGGTTGAGCGATAACAAAGCCTGTTACTCCAGTGGGGTTAAAATACATTTTCTGAATGCGTGCGTGTGTGCGTGCGTGCACTTTTCCTGAACGGCTCGGCTGTTGGCTGGGTCATGGCCCATGGGGTATGTTCTTGGCTCGCAACACACCATAAGTCAGCTTTCTACCTCAATCCGTTTGGTCATTTCAGACCAAAAACACTTAAAAGGCAGCGGTAACAAGACAACTTTCGAGGTACCTTGAACTTCTAATCGAGTTCATGTCATTTCCTACGTATTTGAGGCTGTTGACGATAACAGAACCCATGCATACCGCAGACAGTTAAGTTCCATCAGTGTGTGGATTTGGATGACCAAATGCTATTTTTTTCAAGGGATCATGCCCATTTCTACGGTTTGTCTAGCGAAGTAGCCCGCCGAAGGTAGGTTAGCGTCGCAGGTGGAGGGTAGCAAGGTAGGTGTGTACGCCAGGCGTTGATTGTCCTGTTACGACAAGACACGGTCTGGCGTACACCTGTGGAAGGCTTGTTTTCGCCCCAGTTTAAACTTTTGAGAGAGGTATGCTTACATTGGAACAGGTGGCTTATATCAAGATAAATTCTTCAAGGGTTTTCAAAACGAAATATCTATTTACATTCTTTCGCAGTACTGGGAATTTAATCAAATAACACGAAGTGACAATACAGCAAGAGAATTTCTGGCATCTCAAAACACATTGAAGGTGAGTGACCAAAATGCTCTTTTGTGTTCATCATGCAACAAAGAAGGTATTCTGTCTGCTGATGGATTTTGGTGGAGATGTCAGCGATCTCTGGGTTATCACTGGGTTAAAAGAAGAAGGGAATAAGGAAATGCCACATTAAGTCCAGTGTCAAGAAACAAAATTGGCTTGCAGAAACACATTTGTCACTAACAAAACTACTGTATCCACCTCGACCAAAAAAAACCAGGTACACTGCAAAAGTCTGCCTGCTTTGTAAAGCAGCCGTTGTCGCGTTCCAAGCTCGCAGACGCGGCTGCCTCACGTCTTCTAGCCGCGCCTGCTACGCCACGCGTTGCCCTGGGCCCCAAACACCACCTACCACCTATTAAGTGGCTATTACTTCTCGAACTACAATCTACTACATCTAGAACTTCAATCATTGCGAAATGTCAGCCCCTGCACCTTGTCGCGGGGGGGGGGGGGGAGGGGGAAGCAGGAGGACGTTTCTAACTCAGTGACATGATGCAATCCCGATGCGTGACATTGTCCACAGTGTGCATTTCTGTTCATAGGATTACCTGTATTCGAGGCCTTGGCAGGGCTGGGGGTCATTATGGTGGCGATGAGGCTGCCTCTAGAGTTTGGGATCGGGCGGGCTAAGAATTTGCGGCTAGCCCGTGACTGTGCGGAGGCAGCCCGTGAGTCTCGGAGACAGCTGGGCCACGCCAAACCACTGCGGGTGACGCGCGTTGCGACGCCGCCCAGCCAGCACCAGCCAGCCGCCGCCGGCCGTTGCTCGAGCACACCGACAGGCGAGCCGTCTGGCTGGCAACTCTCTCTCACTCCCATATGCAGGTAAAGGAGTGAAAGAGAGACAGGTGTCGGCTCCGGCCGGCACCGACCTGACTCACTTGGCTCCCTTGGCTCTAGCCACTGACGAGCGCGACGCGTCGATTGGACGACTGGCCGGCGACGCTGTTCGGGTGAGCCGGGCTAGGCGGCCCGGGTTAGCTGGCGAAGGCACCCGGGCAAGCGTGTCTGTCACTAGCCCGCCCGATCCCAAACACTAGCTGCCTCCACTGAGGTGAGTTAACGATGTGAAGGCGTTGAGCGTAATTTAATGCCAGACATTTGTAATTTTTTGGTTCGATGGTTGAAAGTTAATCGTGCAGTGAGGAGAAATTTCCCTTTCAGTACATCATTTGTCAATTGTAGGTCATGAAAATCATCTAATATTTGGAAGTAATATATTACGTACGAAATAAAGATGAATCATCAAGCTAAAATTACAAGGTGGTTAATATGACATACGAAGTATGAGGCTGTATTAAGTTATGAATGTTGAACACCGTTTCTCTCTACCTTTTAATGACTGACAATTATCAGATATAAAATAACATAATTATGTTTAGCAAGTATTCATTTCGGTTGAAGCGTCCATTCAACTGCTTGTTGAGGCATTACAGCTACTCCTCTTTTGGAGGTCGAAGCTAGGGCTGGAGATTATGCAGCTTAAGAAATTTGCAGTGTCCGAGTGGGGCCTGTGTGTACATTTCTCATGGACTGTAGCTGGTGGCGGGGTAAAGTTGTGCTTGTTTCTCCATTGCAGTGGTTATCCGATTTCCAGCAATTCTATCCGGAGACCAACGTGGACAGGATGAGGCAAGGTAGTGTTTTGCATGTCATCTCTGTAGAGGAGAGTTTCAACATAACATTCATTAGAACAGTTTAATACAATCATTTCCCAGCTTTTCTTCCTTGAGACAGGCGTGCGCTACGTCCCCGCGTCTCTGGCCGCAGACGAGGACGACTACCAGGACAGGGACTGCAGCCATCCCGTCGCCTTGCTGGGAGACGGCACGCGGGAAAAGCAGCGGCCAACGCCTCGGCAGGAGTGACCCGCGGCGGCCCGTTCTGCGGAGGTCATTGTTCTGAGTACACTCTAAAATATTGTCGTAAAATTACAAACAAATTGTGGATAAACTGAATCGTAAAGAAATGATTACACTTGTTGTTAAGATACGAATAAAAGTTGGATAACTGAATTGTTAAATGAAATTTACTACATTGAAGACATGCTAACCGGAAACACGTCTGTTTATCTTCTCCTGCCCTTCTCAATTCCCATCGCAGCTGCCATTCTTCTCGATAACGGAGGTGTGCATGTGCCTCAATGAAGTCTCCCAGAGTGAAGAACTGAAATACTGCCTCAAGCAATTGGAAGAATACGATCAGAACTTGGAATCGGCACGCAAACTGCCCCGAGACCTGAAAGACCCGTATAATAAAATTGTGTGTGGCATTGGAACATTAGTCCTGCCGCAAAGCGTGCGATTAGTGGCGGCAACAAGTGTCACATTTGACGAAGTGGCCAAGGCATGGCGTTGCTAGGGTTTCTATGCGATTCAAGTGAAGACGCACAAAACTGCCCCGTCGAAAGGGCCTGCGTGCATCGCTTTGAGGCCTCATCAGTACGTTTCATTTCAGAAGTTTGCCTCATTTAGATAGAGATGTCCCTCACTAGGCGACAAAGTGATCGCAACAACAAGCGGAAAAGAACCATCGGCTGCGAGAATCTTCGCCCCACTTGAAATTTATCTGGGAAAAAGTCTACAGAAGAAAGTAGATGTGACTTTCAATGCTCTGAGGAAAATTGTTGACACTTTTGTAACAGCTATCGGCCAAGTGCAGAACAGGCCGCTGTCACGGACAAGACGTGGAAAATCTCCACTATCCTTCCAATTCTGATGAATTCGCTGTGACAGGATCTCGTGGCGTCACCATGATTCTGGTGCAAAGGATTGTCCGCACAAATTGTTTGTGCACCCATCCACAACTGTTGAAACGAATGCAACAAATCTGAAACGGTCTGAACGGTTGCGTGGAGTGGGAACCTTAAGTGTCTCCGTGGCGCACCCGGTCGACCAGCAGGAGTGGTACCTGCAGAGCATCTTCAGGCGTCCTTTTTTGATCAAATTGCGGTCCTGCAAGGAGCTGCCCCAGCCTGCGTAAAGAACAGGGGGGTAATTCCACGCCAACTTGAACACTCATAAACCTGACGTCGTCCGATTTCAACCAAAATTGGTGAATCGCCACCAATTAGTGTCTAGAATGACCCCCTAAAATGGTTTTGGCCAATAGCCAATAGTTCCGGAGATATAGCACTTCACCATTTTTGGCCATTTTCCAAGTTACAGAAACAGTGTTTCACTTAAGTGCCATTATCTCAGCTCCTATTGGACTTACAGGTCTGATTCTGTGCTCATTGGAAAGGGAATGAAATTTTGCATCAAAATGTGGTACTCTTAGGTTGATAGGTCAAAAACTTAAATAAATGTCTTTTTCGATTAAATGTTTAACTTGAAAATGTCGTTTCCAAAATACGTCATCCTGAAAAAAAAAAATTTTTTTCACCAAAAGGTCTTCTAAGATGTCTACTTTAATGTCCTAAAGTGCTTCAAAAAGTATTTGAGTTTTGCAGTATTTGCAGGGGAAACCGTGATGAAATGTGCCTAAAAAGTGCACTTTTATCACTCTTCGACTCTTCGCCCAGCCTCCGATGGTCCTGTTGCAGTCCCACTCCTTCACCACCCTCAAAACTGTTACTCCTCTGCCCAGCATCGATTGGTATGTATCAAAGTAATTGTTTGAGTAAGTCTGAGCGCTCAGGGAAGGGGTCAGATCAAATTCCAGCTTAGAACTTTGCGTACCAAGACATCGAATCGACTACTGAGTAACTCCACCCCAAGGTGGACCGAGATCTGGGATTGGGTCACGGATTCGGTTTTAACTTTGTGGGTTCAATAGGTACCACTAGTACCTATCAACCCTTAAAGGAAAGTTGGCTAGCTCAATTAGAACCTGAGATATTGACATTTTTCTAAATTTGACTAAATTAGCGGAAAAATGTCGCTTCCTGATTCTTTTAGGGTAAAAGTTGTTTTTTTAGTTGTGGCTAGTGATTCTTCTTTCTAGTCATAAAAAAAGAAAAAGAAAGGTGGTGGTAGTCCAAGTTTTGTACGTTGCTTGGTTTGGCCTACTTGAGCAATTTTGTCGAATTCATTGAAACTTTCATACCCAAAATACTCCACCTTGGATTAGAACCTGGTACGTCTCATTTCACTTCTTTTACTCTTAAAAACATCTGCTCTATAGTTCCTAGTACCAGCAATTCCATATAGGCCACCAAAGAAGTGGAATGAGATGTACCAGGTACTAATCCAAGGTGGAGTATTTTGGGTATGAAAGTTTCAATGACTAGAAAGAAGAATCACTAGCCACAACTAAAAAAACAACTTTTACCCTAAAAGAATCAGGAAGCGACATTTTTCCGCTAAATTAGTCAAATTTAGAAAAATGTCAATATCTCAGGTTCTAATTGAGCTAGCCAACTTTCCTTTAAGGGTTGATAGGTACTAGTGGTACCTATTGAACCCACAAAGTTAAAACCGAATCCGTGACTCAATCCCAGATCTCGGTCCACCTTGGGGTGGAGTTACTCAGTAGTCGATTCGATGTCTTGGTACGCAAAGTTCTAAGCTGGAATTTGATCTGACCCCTTCCCTGAGCGCTCAGACTTACTCAAACAATTACTTTGATACATACCAACCGATGCTGGGCATAGGAGTAACAGTTTTGAGGGTGGTGAAGGAGTGGGACTGCAACAGGACCATCGTAGGCTGGGCGAAGAGTGAAAAAAGTGCACTTTTTGGGCACATTTCATCACGGTTTCCCCTGCAAATACTGCAAAACTCAAATACTTTTTGAAGCACTCTAGGACATTAAAGTAGACACCTTAGGAGACCTTTTGGTGAAAAAAAAAATTTTTTTAGGATGACGTATTTTGGAAACGACATTTTCAAGTTAAACATTCAATCGAAAAAGACATTTATTTGAGTTTTTGCCCTATCAACCTAAGAGTACCTCATTTTGATGCAAAATTTCATTCCCTTTCCAATGAGCACAGAATCAGACCTGTAAGTCCAATAGGAGCTGAGATAATGGCACTTAAGTGAAACACTGTTTCTGTAACTTGGAAAATGGCCAAAAATGGTGAAGTGCTATATCTCCGGAACTATTGGCTATTGGCCAAAACCATTTTAGGGGGTCATTCTAGACACTAATTGGTGGCGATTCACCAATTTTGGTTGAAATCGGACGACGTCAGGTTTATGAGTGTTCAAGTTGGCGTGGAATTACCCAGGGGAATATCTCTCAAGCGGAAAATTGCCAAGAGGGGACCAAGCGGGGCGTTCTACCGCGCTCTAGAGGCAAACGGAATTATCCCAGACTGGAGGGCGGTGGCGAGTAAGCAAGGGGCGGCGGGAGGGGAAGACCCCCGGACACCCCATTGCCGCCCTCGCCCCTCATTATGAAGAAGCTCCGCAGAGTCGGGCTGCCGGTGCCGTCGGCCGTCGAGGAGGAGGAGGACGACGACTCCGACGACTCGATCCAGATACTCCAGAAAGTAGGAAGTTCCCTCAAACTAACTGGGATAAGGATTTGCCAGAGCTCCAAGCTGCCTTAAATTGTGTGGTTAATGAAGTTACTGGTTACAGCCCTCACAGGATTTTTTTTGGCGCAGAGCTTTGTTAAAATGGGAGGCTTAGGGAATTGAAGTTGCCTGATGAACCGGAAGTCCCAGAGGTAGGAGACAGGGATGTTTATGTCAAGCGCAGTGAGGCCATTCGAGGGATTTATTCCTATGTTGTTGAAAATTTAAAGAAAGCGTATGAGAAAAATGCCAAAACCTCCAATCTGAGGAGGAGAGAAGTCCAGTTCAAGGAGGGTCTGATTGTGTGTAGAAGGAACTTCAATAAATCAGATGCTTCTAAATGTTTCACTAAGAAGTTGAGACGCGTTACCCGCCGTACACGAGAGCCAAGGGTATGGCCATACAAAATTTTGCAATAGAGGGCCATTACAAGAAGTCATACCTTCCGGGCTCTGTAACGCTTCAGATCTACAGTGCGATTCCGAGTCCGAGCGACCCGTCGGTCGTTCTTCGGGTTGCTTTGGCGACCAAGCCGCCGAGCCCGGTCCGACGCGGAAGCGAGTCGGCGAGTCGTACGGGCCGGGCCGTTCGGACAGCCTCGCAGTCGCAGTCGAGATGCCAGGCCAGCCGGTGCTCTACAAGAACCAAGGGCCGATAGACCGTCTCAAATTTCCCGAAGGTTCGAAATGTCGATGCGCGGAAACGGAATTCGGTTCCTTTTCGGATTCTAGGACTCTGAGAATTTTTTGGGATTTTTGAGGTCACCGGAAGTGGTCCCGCACGGCAGGGTAAGTTTGGCGCACTGCTAATTCATAGACCAGCAGCAAAGCGCCAGGCCATGCCAGGCCTAACTTACCCTGCCGTGCGGGACCACTTCCGGTGACCTCAAAACTCCCAAAAAATTCTCGGAGTCTTAGGATCCGAAAAGGAACCGAATTCCGTTACCGCGCATCGACATTTCGAACCTTCGGGAAATTTGAGACGGTACGGGCCGGCCGCCGAGGAGGCCGTGCTGACGGCGCGGCTGGACATCTGCCCCAATAGAGTACTCCAAAGAAGCTCTGGCCCGGAAGAAGAAGAACAAACACGGAAGTAAGAAATTGCAGTTTCTATGAGAGATATACGCTGCGCATGAGGGTCCGCAGCGTATATTTCTCATAGAAACTGCAATTTCTTACTTCCGTTTTTGTTCTTCTTCTTCCGGGCCAGAGCTTCTTTGGAGTACTCTATGGGTGGAAGGCGCCGAAGCTAAGAACGATTCCTTTCGCCGCACGGGCAATGAGGAGCCCGGGGCCGCCGAATTTACACACTAAACTTCTTACGGATACATCCTATCTGTATTACGGACATTTTTGTGCAATTGCAATTACGGATAGATTTTGCTTGTAACACGGATGAAATCATCCGTATTACAAAGAGTTTTACGTCCGTACCATACGGATATTTTCGTCTGTATGTTCACTGTTATCCAAGTTGCGATACTTTCAACACAAAAACGTGCGATGATATCCAAAATGTGATTCCCACGAATCATTGCTCCTGAGATGCAATGACTTCTGTATCACACAAAATTCTGCAATGAAAAATGGAATTATTGCAAAAGACTGCGATGATGACAACACAAAATCTGCAATCATTACAGTTTTCTGCAATGATCATTGCAAAATTCTGCAATTTTGTAGCTCATCACACCTTTTTGCAATGATCATAACAGAAAAGTGCGATGACATTTGTATTGCGCAGAAAGTGTGGTCTGCATCACAAGTTGAATAACAGTGTTACGGACACGAAAACCGTTGTATTACGGATAAAATCATCCGTATTACAAGCAAAATCTATCCGTAATTGCAATTGCACAAAAATGTCCGTAATACAGATAGGATGTATCCGTAAGAAGTTTACTGTATAGACGAAAGTCCGTCCAAAAAGCTTTCAGAAATCAACACAAAGACGGTTTCGAAGCCTAGTTACAGGTGAGTTTCTGACACTGCACATTCCGTGCCGGAGAAACGAACAGGCTGCATGTTGCGTGTGACATCGTGTTTCCCGACGCAGCCGCGGCGCGTTATTCTACCGGCGTCCCGACTGGAGGCCGGCGCGGCGGGAGAGCGCGCGCGCATTTTCAAAGTGGTTGCGCACGCGCGCGCTACGTAGAAGCACTACCCGCCCCCACGTCTGAACACTATTTCTCTGACCAAGTAGTCCCGCATAACACTGCCCCTGCATCCTGCCACATCGCCACGTGCTTACTGATGAAACTAGGTAGAGTCAAAACTCAACGAAAATAGAACCCATTCTGGCCCTCGACCCAAAGTTACCTCCCATTAAGGCAGATTTTGATCATCAAATGCTACTTCTAGGCCGCAGGCCAAGATAGGTGTGTACGCCAGGCGTGGATTGTAGAAACTTGCGAAGCCTGTGACGACAAGACACGGTCTGGCGTACACCTACCTGGAATAGTCAACTGCTAAAAATGATGCAATTCCCTGGTTAACCGGCATTATGTGTTGAGTGTCACATCTGTTAGAATGGGTACTTTGTCATGGTACTTTGAATACGATGTCGCATGTCACTCGCTTTAGACCCGACTGTTTGGGGGCGCTTATAGCATATCTCTTCGCAATGAAACACATGTAGGCCTATCCAAATGGCTCTCGGCCTCCCTTGACATGACCTGTAGAACATTGATGAAGAATAACGTTTAATAATCTGTCCCTCTCTTATGCAGTGAAAAATGTCAGGATCACGAAGGTTCGTGTTTATTATCATCTCCGTAATGCAGCTCTCCGCCCAAGATCAACACCCCGGCCTCCTCCACCGCCATTTTCACCAGCACCACGCCACAGACGCAACAACGCATAGGTACGCCGAAAGACTCATGCACTCTGAAAACCTTACAAACTATTTCCGGCCTTACAAAGCAAGGCTGCTTGTTGTAACCAAGTATTTTGAGCATACATAGGCTTATGAAGAGCATACCTCTTAACTGTTTCTTTATAACAAACTAGGAAGGTACCTTGCTCCAATAAAGCATTTTGAGCATACACTAAACTGTTTCTTCATAACAAAGTAAATCAGCATGTATTATGTATGCTCAAAATAGTTCGTAAGGTTTCATATGCGTGTGCTGATGAAATTGTCTTTCATCAGTGTTCTGTGCTTTGTAGTGCTCCACGGCACTTATTTCTGAAGAAGAAATGTGTGTGTGTGTGCCACACAACTAGCCCAGGGTGCCACAGGGGTGTACTGCAAAGTACGCCCTTGTGCCCCCATGGCGCCCTGGGTCCAGCACATGTGCCGTTCAGCAACATCATCGCCCACCAGCCCAACCAGAACCTCCTCACCAGCCACAAGTTCAACAGCCAGCCCGTCAAGAGCCACATCGCAGTCAATCCACCACCACACCCAGCACAACAAGATGAACCAATGGACTATTCTAGTCGTCGCCGACTGAAGAACAAGAAGAATCACAAAACCGGAAATAGAGTAGATAGTGAGTGGGTAGTGAGCCTGTTTTAAGGGAGTAATGCAGGGGTGTGCAACTCAGGCGCCCCGGGCGCTGCCCCGGGCGCCGAAGTCGCCCGGCGGGCAGACGCTCGAGCCGCGCGGGCGCTGCCGAGCCAAGGCTTATGCCGGGGCCGGCCCGGGCTGGCTGGTCTGTGACAGGCGGCAGTGCGGCTGGGCGACCGACGCTGAGGTGTGAACTCGACTAGACGAAGCGAGCACATCGGCCGTCTCTCTCACTCTCAGGGCGACCTATGGGAAAGACAAGGACGGATGCGGCTGAGCGGCGCGCTGGTTTGGCTGGGATCGAACCGCTCGCTGAGCGCAGCGAGCCAGCCAGCCAGCGCTGTGCGAGCTCGGCTACGCAGGCGGCCAGCCCACAGCCAACAGCCGAGCGCCCGCAAGGCGCCCGTCGCCCGCCAGAGGCGAGTTGCACACCCCTGGAGTAATGCTAACGAATATATTTCTTTCCTTTGCCAAAAAGCATTTGACACAAGCTAAATTGATATTGAAAAAGTGTCGAATCGAAAAACTTTATTAATGATGTACTCGGACGGGTGAGTGAGGTTAAGTTGCCGGCATCATTTCCGGTTATGAGATTCTTCTTGTTCTTCAGTAGGGCGCGTCGTTCAGAGGGACTTTTCGATTTCGACTTTTGAATGGCACTCATTCGATGTATTTTCTTTGCGCTGAGTTCAGAAACGTGGTCGGTTTTTCGATTGGAGTTGATCTTCATCACCCTGCAGGCCGATTTACGCAAAAAAGTGGTTTTTCATAGTTTTGTAGTATTTTTTCGAATCGTAAAAATGACCAGGCAGTCGGCTTGATGGTATCTCGACTGGATGGTCTTTTCTTGGTCGCAAGAAAGCATTTCCACGTATTGGAAGGTGTAGGACTTCGCTCACACTCTCGTAAGAGCCCAAAATGTGCATGATTTTTCGCTATTTTTACAAGGAAAAAATTAGTTTTTTGACATTTTCTTGCATGAAAAGACAGCCAAATCACGTCCAATGGCGACAAAAAGTTGTCTTTGGGTGTAGAAGAAAGAGCGAAAAGAAGCCCAGCTCCCGCCGAGCCGCTGGGTAGAGACGGTGGAGCCCGAAGCGGAGTCGCGCGGAAGTGTGATTTTCACGTTTTGGCTCAATATTGCCTGTTTTGTGCAGGTCCTAAGCTCGGCAAGCTTTATCTTTCGTGCGCCTACCCAGGACTCACTACGAGGTTTCTGCTCGTGGAGTCCTGCCCGGCCTGCTACCCAGGTGTTTCTGGCGCCTTGGAAACGCATTGAGGTGGCGTTTAAGTCTGCTTGCTTCCAACCTTGGGCATGATTCCACTTGCCTTGGCTTAAGTAAGAGGGGCCCATCCCGCCTCTTCTCTCCGACCACTTTCTTGGCCGCCGCGGTCACCTCGGCCACGTACCGCTCCGATGCACGGGTTCGCAGATGATATCATCTGATGTGGGGTGTTTCTCGATAGTGGGCCCACAGAATAAGCTGAGCTCACTCTTATTCCACTTGCGATGCAGACCGCACTTTCAGCGCGATACGAATTTCATCGCTCTTTTCTGTGATGATCATTGCAAAAAGGTGTGAGGACCTGCTGCATCGCAGAATTTTGCAATGATCATTGCAAAAAACTGTATTGAATGCAGATTTGGTGTTGCCATCATCGCATTTTTATGCAATAATTCCTACTTTCATTGCAGAAATGTGCGATTATCATTGCAAAAATTTGTGATACAAAAGTCATCGCATCTGGGGAGCAATGATTCGTGGGAATCACATTTTGGATATCATCGCATGTTTTTGTGTTGAAATCATTGCAACTTGGATAACAGTGCTGCGACCAGGCCAAATGTGGCAAGAACTACACGCCTCTATAAAGTGGTGTACAAGCCTATAACTTAGCCGTTACCTTATATTACTGTGTGGTCAAAACCGCCCTTTCATGAGGTGTTGAGGACTGACCACATATTTGCTGTGGTGTTCACCATGGTTTTGTGTGGTACTGGTGACCACTGGTTTTAAGGGGTATTGACCGCAATGCCACATTGGTAAGTACGGGTGACCACAGTTTTGGGCTGACCGCCCATGCATTATCTGTTGTCTGTACCACACTTAGAAGGACAGTGGTGCCGCCTAGAGATACTGCCCCTGCAGTGCACACCCGGGCATCGGAGCGGTACGTGGCTGAGGTGACCGCGGCGGCCACGAAAGTGGTCGGAGAGAAGAGGCGGGATGGGCCCCTCTTACTTAAGCCAAGACAAGACACTCCCCCTATAAAATATGACGAAATTTACTGAAAACATGACGGAAATCACGCTTGACGGAAATTACAAACAGATGTTTCTGGCTCACCGCAAATGCCCATCGCCTCAAAAATATGCCATGAGTTTGGCACATTAGTCCGACGTCAAGACACGTCTTTTCACGTGTAGGATGACTTTCTTAACCCAATAGGGGAGGGGCGGGAGGGGCATACGGAATTACATCAATGAGGTATTTTGCGATAGTGAAGAAGAGAAAGAAGAAGATGCGGCGGTGGGGGTAGAACATAACAAACCCTCATTTGTTTAGGCAGTGCGTCTGCTTGCGGGGCGGGGGCGGGTGGCGCCATCATGGCCGCCAAACAAATAAGGGTTTGTGATGTTCTACACCCCTACCGCCGCATCTTCTTCTTGCTCCTCTTCACCATCGCAAAATACCTCATCGTTACAACCCACCGGTCTCACACACAACTTCCACTCGCACACTCAGCCCCCTTACTTATTGGCCACCGGGATTCGTTCAGGTTGTTTGCCTTGTCAGCTAACCAGTGAAAAATGCGCTGGCTGTAGCAAAGCTGTACATACCGACCCATCTTGCTTAGTACTTCAGAACGACATAGTTTTCTGCTTGCAGTGCCACTAATAAGAATGTGAAGGTACAGTTGTTTATATACATATTTCATAGGCAAACAAACGGATTCATGTCTTTAAGTTCCAAGTTTCCTTTCCTTTTATTGTTAGGCGAGGAGCCGATTGAGGTCAACAGGTTGACGAGCTCTGCACGCGAACAAAATGGTGGGTCTTTTCTATGCCTTGAGTGCGTCTCCTCCGCGTTCCACACCGACTCCCACCGATTCCTCTTCATTTTTGGAATTAAACTTGGTCAAAACTAAAATAAGATTTTGTGTTTAAATATCGTCTTTCGGAGGAATGATGGTAGTAATCGGTTATAAGCACACTTTGAAAATGTCTAAATGGTTTTTGAAGAACAAACTGTCTTATGTCACCAGGAGATGCAAGCAAAGGTGGCTTCCCCACTTGAAATTGAAAAAGTGAGTGTAAGACCATAACACATTGGTTTGTGCGAAACCACACGACTCGTAACCATTGTGTGATCGTCAAAGGGCGGAGTGATCTGCATTTATAATGATTTTCCAGTCTGCGTTTATTTACTTTAACGAAGGAAAGCCCCCTCACCTTGCAACTTCAGTTTGATGTTAAACCCTCCAGCTCTGCCAAAACTCATTCATTCGACTTACGAGATGTCTTCAGGTTTGGGTTCTGGTTTGTTTAAGAAGCAATCCGCGGAGCAATCAAACTTTAGAGCTTAATCAGAAGGAACGCGGTGGAACGGGACTGTTTTGAAACCTGCTGAGTTGCAAATCCTGCTGATTAGATGTTGGCAAAGCAGGATGCCCACTCAGTACTTTATAATGGTTTTAGGCACTTCAGATTGGAACAAGGAAAGAACCTTTCAAGAGGGGACCAGCCGAGGGGTACGTAACTCGGAACAGTCACTGTACGCTTCGAAAACAGTCGCAAAAACAGTGACTTACAGTCACTTACAGTCACACAGTCCATCGACAGTCACTACAGTCAAAACAGTCATTTACAGTCAAATTTTGAGGACCCAGCTGGAGTATTTTACGGATTCCTAGTGCGCCGAACGCGGGTAGCGTATGTCGCAGCCGACTGCCTTCGTGTTCTCTTCGGCTTGCTTGGGCTCCTGATGGTATTCCCCCCGAAGTCATTCCACCGACTCCCTCGCCCCCCACCCCACTCTATCCCGCAGCCCTCGTCCTCGGTCTCCGGCGACTCCGGTCTATTTTCACTGCCGACGATATTTTTGGTACGTATTAAGGTTTTCCTTGATGATCTTTTAAATGTACAGTGAGTTCTTTTCTTTGCAACAGAAGTGAAAGAACGGCTTTACTTAAGAATGAAATAAATGCCTTGTGGCTCTTGTCAGCCGATAAATTTTCAAGCGTCGAGGTGACTCTTATTGAGAGGAATAGAAACTGAGATAGAGTAGAAAGTATACTCAGAACTTTAAATTTTAAAATGGATGATCTACACCAAATTAACCTTAGAGCAAATGATTATTTTACAACTTCAACATACCATTGCCATTTTAGACTATTGCTAGGCTATTACACTGTGCACTCATGGAGACAATGGTGCACTCCACTCCCAACTTCGGCAAGACAAGGCTACATAAATGCCACATGAAGGCGTTCGCAGCAGAAAGGGTTGCCTACCTCAGCGCCTAGCCCCGCGCGGTGACCGACGGGTTGCCTACCCTTCGGGCTGTCTACCGCGGTCTCTTTCATTCTCAGTTTTCCCTGCGATTTTATTTCTTTTCCCGTACCCCGCGTGGAAGGATCTGTAGTGGAACTGTAGATGAAACTGCAGTTGTTCATCTGCAGTCCGTTTCTGTAGTTCTTTTCTTCCCTTTATTTGTATTTAAAGTGTAATCAGTTTTGTATCGTCCGCTGCAGTCAGTTGTATGATTTAAAGTGGACAAAAACTGTCCTTCAATTGCACTCCGTTGTAAGATCCAACTGCAGTCCACTCTGTCATTCCAAAATGCAGTTGAAACCGCAGTTCAAGTTAGCTTCATTTACAAGTGCAAAGTGTTGATATCAAATGCAGTTCTAACTGCTCTTTACTTACACTTGGAAAGTAAAGACTAGTGTATGGCATATACAGTCCCGGGCTCAATTCATGATGCAGTCAGAAACTACACTTACAGTTTGTCCCACTAGTAGTCCAAGTGTACTACCATCTTCACTCTGAATGTCCTTCAGCGCTGACACTTAAAAGTGATTTAATCTCTTTGAATTTCGCAAAGTGAAGCTCCGCACTGCTTCCAAACCGGTATGTCCGGACAAATGACGTGAAAATTTCCCGTGGAGTGGCCCGCGCCGGGCGGGAGTTGCGGTAAATCCCTCGTCTACCTGAGCGCGCGGGCACGGCCAGTGGCATCGCCCGCGCTGGACCCCGTCCCTCAGATGTCTCCGTGGCGCAGATGGCAGCGCTGCGGACCGACAAGCGCGGCCGCCCGGGTTCCACTACTCATCAGACTGACAAACTTACACGACAAAGCAAAGAAAGGAGGGAAGAGGAAGGGCGTGACTGTAGAGGGCCATCAATTCTCGACACTTTTATTTATATTTTTACTCAAATTTGTAGTTTTTACAAAACTGTTTTGAACTGTCCGACAAAACTGTAGTTAAAACTGAAACGTCCGAAATAAGTACTAGATTTTTTGCAGTCAGAGTACAGTTGAATGACAGTTAAGTGTACTTAAACTGCACTTCAACTGCAATTGAGCTGCAGTCGTATATCTGCAGTTAAACTGTGGTCAATGCATACTTCAAACTAGCAGATTTATGAACACTTTAAGATCAATTGAGTTACACTTTAACTTCCCTCCTTATTCACTGCAAGGTGAAGTATGACTTCAGTTCTTGGGTGCAATTCAGACTGCAGATTCTCCCACGCGGGACATCTTGCAGTTGAAACAGTCATGCTCCAGTCAAAACAGTCGTGCTACAGTCAAAAAGTCAAATCGCAGTCAAGCACTCACTTCACAGTCTTACAGTCAATTACAGTCAAAATAGTCAAATTGACTGTAGATTTTGACAGTCGCTGTACACGATTTTCGAGGGTTACGTACCCCTCGGGACCAGCTCTGAGCAAGAGACGTGTCGAGTCAGCCAATCAAACCCCACCTTCTCAGTCCAGGGCAGGAACGCCGAGACATCCTTGTGTCCAGTCTTCATGCGGCGGCCGCACAAAAAATCTATGTGTGTACTCAGTACACACTTCTAGGTGCGTGCTTACAAGCATGCACTTCTAGGTGTGTACTTGCCGAAGCACGCACCTAGAAGTGTGAACTGAGTACACACAAAGATGTTGTGTGCGGGAGAATGGTTCGCTACTTCCTAAACCTAAGAGCACCATTAGGTTACCACTCATTCGAGTTCAAAAAAGTTGACTGTCTATGTTCAAATGTCACCCTTAGGGTACTATGTTATTTGTCTTTTTGTATTTCTAGGTAGGCATAAATTTCTAGTGATTGTCATCACTGTTAAAAAAAATTCTTAAATTTAATACATAATGACATCTTAATTTTAATAACCTTTTGGAAGGATATGAAAACTTATAAAGGTTTGTGAAGTTTAAGAAAATTTCTTACATTTACATAAACATTTCTGACAAGTAATGAAAATATTGGTAGCTCTCAGAAACTTTATTAAAATTGATAAACAGGTTCATCAAATTTGAGATTGTTTGCCAAATGCAATAATTTGTTTCTTAAAATTCAAAATTACTATGACTTTTTATATTTGATTCTCATCCTGCCAGTTAAAATTGTGATAATTAGACGCTTCACAACCAGTATACGTAAAGAACAAATTTGGATGATCTTCGTCATGTGAAGTCGTGTTTGGAGGCCCTTGGATGAGCGCTTCAGCTGCCTAGCGGAGTCTCCGCCGAGAGGCTTGGAGTCATCCACATCCTAGAGCCCGCCTCGCAGAGCTCACTCGTGGCGCAGTTGGTAGCGTCGCGGTGCAGTAATCCGGAATTCCGGGTTCGAAACTGACATCCAACCACGCTTCCAAGCGACTTCGGCAGTGAAATCGACTACTGCGAGTAACTCGTAACGAACATAAGGCGTTCAATTTTTCACTAGTCTACATTAAATTCTTCTTAAATGCAAAGACAACTTTTAAGAAACAGCACTGTTAGCCTGAGGTTGGGCTTTTCACCTAGGAAGCTAAACCACCCCAAGGTATAACTTTTTTCCCTTTGAGAGGTATAAAAGTCTATACCTTGTGGAGGCAAGATATAGCCCTCTATTCCTTTAGGTATGCCAATCGGCTTCCCCCACCACTTCTCCCTCCCTGAACTCTCTATACGGATATGAATGCGCCTCATACCGAAAGGTATGAGGGTACACGGCCACATTGAAAAGGATGGGGAGGCCGGGACTAGAACCCAGTCTCTGTGGCTTCAGTGTGCGCAAGCGTAACCACTGTGCCACGGCACCGCCTGTGAGGAGGCATGTTGGATGACGACCACATGCTCTTGGACCGGGCGGGAGGGAGGCGGGCATCCCCCACGCCACTGCCCCGGCCCCCCACCACAGCCGGCACGGTACGTCTTGATAGGGAGCCACCGCTCAGGTCCTCTCGGGTCCGCTCGGGCCGACCCGAGCGCGGCACCCGAGCGCGCAGCCGAAGCTGGACCCGAAGCCAAGTCCCACCGAAGACCGAAAGCCGAAGGGAACTTGTGCTGAACGGGCACAGCAGAAGTCTGAATCGAAGCATCCGTCAAACACAAAACAGAAACGAACAAAAAAGTCTCTAGACTAAGTAAAGTTTTTAAGGTTATTGTTGAATCTTTTTAAAAGATGTAAAGTATGATTTTTTAAAATAATTGTGGCAGTTTTGTATGTTGGTTTAGTGAAACTAGCATGTCCTAGAAATATTTGTCTCAGGAAGATCATTTAGTGGTCAAACTTCAACCACTATTAGATGAATTTATTCCCTAAGTTGGGGACCCTAACTCCTATTAGTTTCTGGGTTATGGAGGTTTACGTAAACTTTTGGTCGTTTCTCCCACATTCTCATCACGACAAAGGATTGGCTACCTAGTCTTCAGATTTTGGCAATCTTATCTAGTTTTGCACAGGAAAAAGATAGCGTTGGCAGATTTGGAGATATCAGTCGAGAAGAGGCTGTAAAAGAAAGCTATTTTTATTTTTCTTCAAATATATGAGATCTAGACCCAATTTAGTCTTGTTTTTGTTTTTTCAGGACAACTAAGGCTGATATTTTTAAAAAAAGGGCAACGCTGTCTTTTTCCTATTCAAAAATAGATAAAATTGCCAGAATCTGAAGACTGGGCAGCTAATCCTTTGTCGTGAGGAGAATTTGGGAGAAACGACTAAAACTTTACGTAAACCTCCATAACTCAGAAACTAATAGGAGTTGGAGCCCTAGTCTTAGGGAATGAGTTTATGTAATAGAAAGGAACTTTCAGCTCTAAATTGAGGCATCTGACACAAGTATTTCCAAAATGTGACACAGCCACTTTTTTCACTTTACAATAATAACCTTAATTTATTTCGAAGGTGTGGGAAAGCGTGAGTTTATGATTAGTTCAGTTTATTTAACCGTAATGCAGCTCATCACATATCCAAGCCAAGCCAAAATGCGGTTTTGAGTTCCCGTTCAGCGACCTAACCTAGATCAGTGACCGCGGCATCCAAAACAGTTACAGTTTCATTTATATTTCCGTCCAGACTGACATTTTCATTCACCCATATCTTTACTGGCAATCCAGCGCGAAAGGGGGGCAGATATTCTTTTAGAAACCACAGTAATTATTCTCCAAAACAACTCTTTATGACAAAAGTTTCAGCATGTCGCCAGCAACGTAAACACGACGGGACAAAATGGCGCCGGTACTGCAATGTGAATGTGACGTCTCGGGACCTTCGGCTTCGTCGTTCGGCTTCGGAGTTCGGCTCCGAACGTCGGCTGCGCGTTCGGTCGGGTCCGCTCACGAGAGGACCTGAGCGGTGGCTCCCTATCCATTCTAGGCACGGTGCCCCGCAGCACCCCGCACCTCCCCTCCGTCAAACCTAAAGGAATGAACACGAAAAATCCTATTCATGTGGGGGCGCACGTTTAAGAAGTCATTCCTTTGGCAAAAGGTATAAAATCCGAAAATTAAACCTATGTAACGTTTAAGAATTCATACATTTCAGAATGTTATTTCCTATACCTTTTGAAAAAGCCCAACCACAGCATTTTCAGCGAGATTATTACTTTTCAAATTTGGTTCTTACTTTTAAGTGGGAAAAGTTTATTACTTTTACTACCAAAAAGTCTTTGTAAACTGCTTCATAAAATGGCACGGACCGGCCGCATACGTCAGGACCAAGGCAGGGATAACGCAGGCGAAGCGGTACCTGAATGCACCAGGGGCCTACGTGGAAATGATGTCCAAGTTGCTTCGGGTACAGTTCGAGGTAACGCACATCCATGCCGGCACAGCCCCTACCATGCCCGAACCACTGCTCCACAGTGGGCCAGAAGACCGTCGCTGTCTGAAACTATTGTAGACGCGTTTCGAGCTGCAGAGTCGCTAAATGGGACACGAATTGAACTCGGAACCCCACCAATGGATTCCTTGTTCGAGATCAATCCGTTGGTGGGGTCACACTTTCGGTTCGAGTCCCATTTAGCAACTCTAGGGGTCAAAACGCGTCTAGAATTTTCCCCGTCCCCAAAGGGCTTATGGCCCACTGTGTGCTCTTAAACACTGCTCTTAATTAATCATTTGTATGTTATTGCAGCTGTAATCCCGCCATGGCCCTTGGAGTGTTTGAGTGTAAGTGACAGTGCAGTGCCTTCGGGCGGACCTAAGACAGAAGAGACGTTTTCGGCGCCTTCTGTGGCCTGTGCTGTCACCCCTGAGCGTACGCCTGCGGTTGCCTTAATTGGCCGCCGCGGCGTCGCTCCGCCCGATCTCGACACCCGGATATGACTTGACGCGGCGTTGCCTTCGTTGTGCTGCGCCGCATCTACCTCGATTGGACGCGCTGTGGAGAAGCAGGAAGGCCACACCAACCCCCCCGACTGGACGCGCAAGGGATAAGCAAGATGGCCCTAGGGTGCGCACGGTGAATCCGTCGCCTGGGATTCCCAGGGCTTCTTTCGTCTTTCCAGGAGACCTGACGTGTTCCCAGGGTGGACCCTGGAAATCGCGTAAAATTTCCAGGGCCGGCCCTGGGAGACGCCAAATGCTCCCAGGACGGCCCTGGGAGTCGCCTCCGGTCCAGAAGACCCAGGGCCCGTCCTGGGAAAATTTCTCGATTCCCAGGGCCGGTCCTGGGAATTTCATGCGATTCCCAGGGACCGTCCTGGGAATCAGCTATTGCGCGGGAAAGACGTGTGCGGGTGAGCCGCCCCCGTTTGAAATCGTCACGCGTGCACTTGTCACGTGCACTCGAAGTATCGAGATCGAGTAGTCGTGAGTTTGAAGAGTATCGGAAGGCTGTCACAGCTGGCTACAGCCGGCCCGGAGAACGAGAACGGATCGAGCAGGCAGTGAGGTGGAATGCTATAGTCTGATGTTGTCCAGTTAAGAGCGGAACCGCGTACTTCCGTGCGGACTGTGCGGAACGAGGAGGAAACGACTGAGAAATTTTGTGTACATCGGATAGGGATAACCCCGGATAACCCGCGGATTACCTCCGGATTACATCGAAAAACTTCCAGGATTACCATTGGATTACGCCGGATTACCCCGGATTACCTCAGAATTTCGAAATTTCTGGTTATCCGGATAGCGGATAACCAATTTGCTGTACATCGGATAACCGACGTCGTTTCCCCCTCAGTGCGGACGCATGCGGAACTTCGCAAAATCGCCACGATATTGGACTTATTCTCTTGATTTTGAGTACGAAATAGTCATGTCATCACTTCATGGCAATATTTCTCCAATCGTCTCCAATATTTATGTCATTTCAAGTTTCCTGTGAGATTTTCTAAAGACCGTTGGAAATGGTGGCGGTTCACTAACCCACCAGCGCTACACTGGTAAAACTAAAGCTTGAGTCAAGCATAAAATTACGCTTGAAGACGTTACGCTTGAAATCAAGCATAAACTAGAAATTTCCCCATGCATTTAGATAGGGGGAATCTTGGCGGATGAGCCTGTTACGCTTGATTTCAAGCGTAACCTGATTACGCTTGATTTCAAGCGTAACCTGATTACGCTTGAAATCAGTGGGTAATACTACGCTTTAGTTTCACCAGTGTAGTGTCGCTTCAGCTGCTCCGCCTCCCCCCTCCATGCTCTTTGCGACCTGAAGCGACACTAGCGCTGTTGGTTCAGGGAACCGCCACCATTTCCAACGGTCTTTAGAAAACGTCACAGGAAACTTGAAATGTCATATATATTGGATAAATATTGCCGTGAAGTGATGACGAGACTATTTCGTACTCAAAATCAAGAGAATAAGTCCAATATCGTGGCGATTTTGCGAAGTTCCGCATGCGTCCGCACGTTCCGCACGGAAGTACGCGGTTCCGCTCGTAACTGGACAACTTCAGACTATGGCATTCCACCTCACTGCCTGCTCGATCCGTTCTCGTTCTCCGGGCCGGCTGTAGCCGGCTGTGACCGCCTTCCGATACTCTTCAAACTCACGACTACTCGATCTCGATACTTCGAGTGCACGTGACAAGTGCACGCGTGACGATTTCAAACGGTGGCGGCTCACCCGCACACGTCTTTCCCGCGCAATAGCGCTGATTCCCAGGACGGTCCCTGGGAATCGCATGAAATTCCCAGGACCGGTCCTGGGAATCGACAAATTTTCCCAGGACGGGCCCTGGGTCTTCTGGACCGGAGGCGACTCCCAGGGCCGTCCTGGGAGAATTTGGCGTCTCCCAGGGCCGGCCCTGGAAATTTTACGTGATTTCCAGGGTCCGCCCTGGGAACACGTCGGGTCTCCTGGAAACACGAAAGAAGCCCTGGGAATCCCAGGCGATGGATTCACCGTGATGGAGGGACGTGGAGCCTAGAACCCTACGTCCATATGATGTTGCTATAGCCTTCCTCCTGAGAAAGACCTACGGATGGCTACCTTCACCATTGATGTACAAATTGCCTCTAACCTACGAGCACTCAACTGTACTGTGGAATATGATGCGGAAGCGCACTGGGCCCTACTTGACAGAGCTTGACTCACTAGAGTCTGTTTGCATCAAATGGCTTCAAGAGCATTATAGGCCTGAAGAGCACTACATTGCCAAACATGTTGCACCTGCGGACCACGCCAATGTGCGCTACTGGCAGGCCTTTTACATGCGGCCACATCCCAAGCTGCCACCCACCAGCGCCATGCACAACCCGGCCTTCAACCGGACTGAGATCCTAAGGATTGTTGAGGATCACCGCACCCCGCCCGAGAAAGCTGCTGCGGTCAGTGTGAACCCCGACGCCATCTTGGCCCCCCAGGCCCCTGCTAGGCCCAACCCAAGCTTCAGAAGGCCTCCCGCACTCTCCTCAGTGCGAACTGGCATGCGGAGTGTTGAGATATCAGGAGTATTGCACGAAAGTTTGTGCAACATTACGCCTGCTGCTTCCTCCGCTGCCGTCAACGTGCTTGAGAAAATTGGGGCTGAGCAGAACCGGCCTGGTTCGATCCAGTGTCGTTTTGACGCTGCTGGGAATTTCTATGTGGTCTCATCGCCCTTCCAACCAACACCAGCTAACAGTGCGCCTCTGGTTGTCTTGAACCCGGATATGGAACTTAGCACCGTAATCAACCCTGCCCTAACCCACACTGGTTTGACGGTGCAGTGGGGCCAAGCTCCTCTGGAAAGATGTAGCGATGCCGCAGCTTATGCTACCATCACTGTTGGTGGCGCAGTTGATGGGCGTAAACTGGAAAACCAACTAGTCCAACACCTGTCTTTGGAGAATAACGTGAAATTCTCACAGTGTGCTCACCTATTGCAACACCGAGAGTATCGCCGCACTCTTCACGGCTTTTTTGTGATTCTTCACCTGCTGGCATTTCAACTGGCCAGGGCCGTGAGAGCGGGAGTTGTGTTGGCTCTGGCTAATTTGCCTGCCAACGGGGTTGTGACCGTCAACATGCACTGTCAGAAATTTTGTCGTAAATTAGCGACAAAAACGTCGCTAATTTTGATAGCGACAGAAATCGTTCTGAAACTACTTTGTCGTAACTGAACGACGAAAAAATCATTTCTCTACGACAATGTCGTAATCGCGATTACATATTTTGAAATCTGAAATCCCCGAAAAGTTGATGAAAAGTTGCAATTGTGCTCGCTTATTTACGATTTGTGTCGTTCATTTACGATTCATGACACAAATTTACGACAAGATTCGTAAATGTACGACTGAAGTCATAACTGCACGACATATTCAAAAGATAAATTACGATCGTTCGTAAAATTACGATAAAGTTGTAAATTTACGACTTAATTCGTTTCAAAACGGAACGTCTCGCTATCAAAATTAGCGACAAATATGTCGTAAATTTACGACTCAAGTCGTATATTTACGACTTGAGTCGTAACAAAATATGTCGTTTTAAAACGACATAATTGTTCTACAAAATGTCTTAAATTTACGACGATTTTTAACAGTGTGCCCATCCCTGTCAATGAATTAGCTGAGCTACTCGCCCAAGCCAACAATCAGGAGATGGTCTTGACATTCCCCAATGATCTGTTGACTGAGCTTGATGTGACCATCGTCCACCTGCTTGCTGCTGGGGGGCAGGTCCTGGCATTACCTCATGGTCAAGCCATATCCGTGTTGGATGCTACTGTGTGGCCGGAGCTAAACATCCTACTTGTGGGCCACGTGTCCCACGGTCATGTTCCTGCGATGGGAAATGCCCTGCCTACCTCTGGTGACGTAATTGCACTGGGCACTAGGGTCGCCCAGCACCACGGAGCCGCTGAGGCTTTCCATTCAGGAGCAGTTGAAGCGGCTGCCATAGCGGGTGCCACTTGGCTAATCACACCCGACGCCCCTGTCGCAGTGGCCCACCTCAACTATCGGGCTGGAGGGATCGGCGATGAGTTTGATGGACTAAGACACCTGGAAGAAGATGCCGAAGAGCTGCAGCGTGAAGAGAACCCATGGCCCCAACATCCTCAAGCGGCCCATGGTATACGTGTATATACTGCGCAGGGCGTTCCTGTTGAGATGAGGGCCATCCCATTCTTGCCTACCCAAGAGGCCACAACTGTGCTCTTTGTGCCTGAGCCCGGGGAGGTCTCTTTGTTCCAGCTCATTTTAGGAATGATACCGAAGCCATCGCCTAGAGACACGAATGCCCTGAATATCTTGAATCGCAACAATGACTGGGACATGATCCTGGTGATCTGCTCTGCTGTTGTTTCCGCAATGGCCACGTCGGCCCTTGCAAGTATGAATCTCACTGGACGTGACCTGGCTGCAATCCTACTAAATAGCGCCGACCTCACGAACAGCCTCTGTAACATATCAGCCGGGGATGAATTCGGCGGTGCAGTTGTTAAGGTGGACAACCTGGAAGGCTCCGCTTTCTTCTTACGTATCAAAGCGGCTGTACAGAAGTGTTTTGGGGCGTACGTACCCTATGGTGTGTGGGCAAACCGCATTTGGTCAAACTTCAATGCGCTTCCTGCAAACGCTGTAGCTGTTTTGGCTCTACGGCACAATTTCTCCGATGAGGCGCCCCATCATGGCAATGCTTCGGCCATAGACGGTAGTCTGGTAGTGAGACCTCACGAGTGGGGGATTTCTAGTGGCCCTGAGAGGGTTGACTTTGCAAAGGAACTGAACCCCACCACGACCCGGGGCCATGCAGGATTATTCCCTGGCGAGGGTACAACACAGTTCATCGATGCTGCCCAGGGACGCGTATGCCTCACCCGCACAAGTGGATGCCTCACATGGTGCCTTGCATTCAGACTGCTCTCAGGGTGCTGGCCTGTGTTGGTGTCAATATACCTGAGTTGACAATCCATGAGGTCGTAAACGCTGCTGGCACAATATATGCCGCTATAAACACAGCTACAAGGGTCCAAAGAGCTTATGTGCCTAGGCTGGGCAATACGGGATATGTGGCTCCCAACATCTTGCGGACCTACCACCATCGTGAACAACTCATTGCGGCGCCATGCCTGACTGCTGAGCAAGTGCCTCTGGTGGCGTTCAATTATTTGAGCAACATACCCCCACAGCAGAATGCTTATGCACCCCTGAGCTTGACCCCAGCGGCCCCTGTGCCAGGCATTCAAGGCTTCAATGTCACTCCTGTTGAGTATCGTGGGCTAAATGCTAGAGGCCAACAAGTCACTCCCCGTCAATCCAGGCGTGACTTGTACAACGCATCCACCAAGCAGAGTTCCTCAAGCCGCCAACGTTCCAACAGCCGGACCAAGCAAGTCAAGACTGCCAAGCGCTCCAGATCCCGTTCCCAAGGGGTAAACAACTTGAATTTTGGTGTACATTTTCCGTGAAATAACGGTGAAATACCGTCGAAATAACGTGAAGTAACATGAAATAACGTGAAGTAACGTTGAAATGCCCTTGAAATAACGTTGAAATAACAATGAAATAACGTGAATTTGAAATTACGGTGTACAAATTTTGAGGAAGTTTGTTTGCCCCTCGTCCCCACCCTACCCTCCCTTACATAGTGCATGCGGCTGCCAAGCAGATGCTCGCCCATGAGTCGGCATTCTTATCCCCTGACATAGGCGACCTGGAGGATACCCTGGGGCTGTGGAGAAGATTGAGGCTGACCCACTGGTCTATCATGTGGGGTACCAATTCCTCGTCAAGAAGAAGACTGGGGTGATCTCTGAGCTCCCATGCTGCTTGGGCCGCTGCGGAACATGGCTCAGCGTATACAGGAAGTCAGGCACGCTGATCAAGAGCCCTAAGCTGGTCGACTACCAAGGACAGGATGACTATCAGGATTCATACCTGACTGATCTGCAGGCCCTTAAGGCGGCTTCGGTGTTGCCTGCCAATGCTCACGAGGTGTTGTTGAAGCAAGGTAGGTTTACGCCAGACCGCGTCTTGTCGTAACAGGCTTCGCGAATGTCTCGCTGCCTGTTCCTCCAATCCGCGCCTGGCGTACCTACCTTGGCCTGCGGCCTTCGGCAGGAAATGGCTTGTCCATCTTCGGTTACTTCTAACTTGTTGCATGCTCCGCCCCCAGACCCCCCTTCATTCTGGAAAGAGTTGCTTTATCTACAGAACTCAATCTTGACCCTTGTAACCCCGTACGAAAATGATTGAGTCCGAAAAGCAGCCAAAAACAGCCGTTTGCGGACCGTCCGAAACGGCTCCGAAAGTCGGACGGGGACAGTTCCTAAATCCGTCCTCGGACAGTTCCCAAAAACATTGAAAAAGACCAAAGTCAGAAAGATTCCGGACTTGTCCTGAGTACCAACGCTAGTCGAAAAACGGACAGTCCGAACAAATGCACCGGCCTGCTGCCCCTCGCCCCTCCCTTTCCCCCTTCCCCTTTCCCTTCGGACGCAGGTTGCTTCGGCCGGCCGGCCGGGGATTTTCCGCGGGAGCAGCGCCCTAGCGCCGGCTCGGCTGGGCAGCCTCCACTGCCGAGGCGGCTCGGCTCCGATCGGCTCGGCTCAGCTCGACTCGACTCGGGGGGCATGGTGGCGGGTCACACACGGCAAGGGACGCGATTAGCCTCCAGTGGAATATTACACACAAATTTTGATCATGCACTAAGTGTATCATACCTGCAAGTACATGCCTGCACAAGCGAACTCGTTGAAGTTGTTTGCAAATGATGGAAACATTTGGGGACGAGGGTGAAAGAAGATAGGCAAATAAAATAATACACCTCCCGCCCTCTCACCGCCCGTCCTTTAAGTTTGAGAGACACACACACTTGCGGTAGCCAGCAGCCAGTGGATAGTTGTTACGATGTGATCAGTGAACAGAAAAACGCGCACAAGTCACATCTACTTTTCGCTCGATACTTTCTCGGAGCTCAAATTCGATCAATGTTTCAAGGGGGAAATCACTCATGAAAATGGTCGACCGACTATTACATTTTGAATCATTACAGACAATTACACCTATTACGCAAATTACGGATATTACATCGATATTTCTGCTATTACAGTACCATTACAGTGCAATTACAGCAATTGCAGCAATTAAATCATTACGCCCATTACGCACCTATTACGCAATTACACAGGTATTACCTATCAATTACAGCTATTACACTACTATTACAAGGCTATTACGCAGCTAAAACGGCCTTGGAAGTAGGTTTCAGCCTCCAGAGGGACTATATTTTGTCCGTGGGCACGGGTTATCGCTAGGTAGTACAGCAGTGGCAGCTCAGCTGGTCGCTGTTGTTAGCTGTCTCGGGGGATCTTTCATTGCCCCCCCCCCCCTCCAATACCTTTAATACCACTTGTAAAAAAATCAGACCGCCGCGGCCGGCCGGCGCTACCCCGCGCCCAGGTAGCTGCTGGAGGTAGCCGTCTGGGCGCGCGGGGTTTTGCCGGGCCGGGCTGGTTGGATTCTTTTGGAACCCTCCTGATAAAATTCATCCCTTGCATTAATCATTTTCCATGAAAAAATTGGGAATTTGAATCTTGGCCGAAATATCATTTGACAAGAATGTCTTTTGGCCACAGGAACCTTTGTCTTTCCAATCAATTAATAGCTTGTACCTATTTAACCAGATTAGGGCTTAGACTACCCCTCCTTACAGATTCAGCCCCTCGCCTGCCCCCACTAGAGACACCCCCCACCCTACATGCCACTTTCGGCTTGCTTTCGGCTCGATCCGGACGTTGGGTATTTCTTTTATTGCAGCCAAATGACTTTTTCGCTGACTTTCGCGAATTTTTTAGTCGTTTTCTGTATTTTTCTTCCCACATATTACACCTATTACACACCTATTACAGGCATTACAGGACCATTACAGGCATTACACCAATATTACACCCATTACATAGGTATTACACATTACAGGGCCATTACAGGGCTATTACAGACCCTTCGACCGACCATTACACAAGTGATTTCCCCCTTGCAATGTTTAGGAAAACGCCGTACACGACACCTCACCAAAAATTACTTCCAGAACAGTCGCGAATCGCCTGAACATCGCTCCGAGAAAGTATCGAGCGAAAAGTAGATGTGACTTGTGCGCGTTTTTCTGTTCACTGATCACAGATGCGCTGCTGTGCGATGTGACTCGCTCAACAGCTCGCCGTAAACTGGCGAAAACTGCATCTCTGGCCGCGTCCGCCAGGGCGCCAGGTAACCTCGGCGACCCTTCAGCGTGCTTCGGCATGCCGGCGAGCGGCGATTTCCGCGTACCCAGTTGCCGGGACGTCCGGGCGCCCCGGCTCGGCTCAGGTGCATGGGCCGGCTGGGCTCCGGCTCGCCTCTGCTCGACTCGAGCCTCGCGGGGCCTGCCGGGTTGGGCCAGCGAGGGGCTGCAGTCCGGGACAGCTGCACCTAGGCAGGACTCTTTCGGACAGTCCTTGACTAAGAGTGGTTCTGAAACCAAGAAACGGAACTGTCCGGTCCGGACTCCGATTCGGCCCGGACTCGATTCGGGCCTAACCAGAGGGAAAGCGGAACTGTCCGGGGCTGGTGGACAAGTTTGGAATAGTCCTTGGCTAGGTTTCGGAACTCTTCGCTATTGTAAGGGACTTTTTCACTTGTCCAGGCTGGGGGGCTCCCGCCCCCCAGACCCCCTTTCTTTAAGACAGAAGTGATCTGCCTGCAGAAAACTCAATTTTTCGCCATTTTTAAGTGTTTTTCGGCTATAAAAACTAAACCAGTTGAGCTAGGATAGTGAAATTTCGCGTGTGCCGAGCCAAGGACATACCGTGAAACGGGGTGATTTCGGACACTCGGTGTAGTTTCGGACAACTCTGCCCGGAAGCATAGTGATGATGCTCCCATCCAACAGCCAACTTGGAGGCTTGTCCCGTTGCGCGCATCGCATCGGCCACACTTAAAACCATCTGATCAATCACCCGGAGGCCAAATGAGGGGCAAACTTCAGGCGAAAGAGTGGTTTTGGTATTTAACCATTTTTACCCAAGTTCGCTTTTTGCGTAAAAACTTTGACTGGCAAGCCGAAACTGTTCATGGCCGGTTCAGGAGTTGATTGTTTGTCGATTCGATCATGGTAAGAGCATACTGTGTCAAATTTTCAATCGTCTGGGACCTCCCTGAACCTGGCAGAACCCAATATTGCACAATTGATCGGACATGACTCAAAAAATTGAGCACGAATTGAGCAATCGATTCCACTATACCGTTTTATTTGTGCATGCACGGAACGGTACTTACAGCGTCTTGCTATTGGGTTCTGCTGGGTTCACGCCAGCAGCGCCCAATCGTGCTACAGCAACGAGACAGGCACCAAAAAATTGAGCACGAATTGAGCAACCGATTGCACTATACCGTTTTAATTGTGCACTGAAACGAAGGCCACAATCCAGTACATTCGTTTCGCCCAGGTAACATATACCAGCAGCGCCCACTCATGCTACAGCGACGAGACAGGTGCCAAAAAATTGAGCACGAATTGAGCAACCGATTGCACCATACCGTTTTAATTGTGCGTCAAAACGAAGGTCATAAACCACCACAATCGTTTTTCCCAGGTAACTTTTACCAGCAGCGCCCAATCGTGCTACAGCAACGAGACAGGTGCCAAAAAATTGAGCACGAATTGAGCAACCGATTGCACTATACCGTTTTAATTGTGCGTTGAAACGAAGGTCATAACCCCCACAATCGTTTTTCCCAGGTAAAATTTACCAGCAGCGCCCAATCATGCTACAGCAACGAGACAGGTGCCAAAAAATTGAGCACGAATTGAGCAACCGATTGCACTATACCGTTTTAATTGTGCGTTGAAACGAAGGTCGTAACCCATTACAATCATTTTCCCCATGTAACATACCAGCAGCGCAACCGATTGCAGTATACCGTTCCACAGGATACTTCCAACGATTGTGGGGGGTTATGACCTTCGTTTCAACGCACAATTAAAACGGTATAGTGCAATCGGTTGCTCAATTCGTGCTCAATTTTTTGGCACCTGTCTCGTTGCTGTAGCACGATTGGGCGCTGCTGGTTGGCTGAGCGATAGCGAAGCCCGTTACTCAGGTGGGGTTGAAAAGTTTTTCCTGTCTGCGTGTGTGCGTGCGTGCGTGCGTGTGTGTCCGCACTACTCCTCCTGAACGGCTCGGCCGATCTCGGTGATATTTTGCACACTTTTTGGGTATGTCCTTGGCTCGGCACACGCGAAATTTCACCATCCCAGCTCAACTGGTTCAGTTTTTATAGCCAAAAAACACCTAAAAACCGGCGAAAAATCGAGTTTTCCGTAGGCAGATCTCTTCTGTCTTAAAAAAAGGGGGGCCTCGGGGGCGGAGCCCCCCAGCCCCAACAAGTTAAAAAGTTTCAAGGGTCAAGATCGTGTTATTTGAAGATGAAGCAAGTCTATCTAGAATGAAGGGGGGTCCAGCCCCCCAGAAAGAAACAAGTTAGAAGTAACCGACGACAGACAAGCCATTGCCTGCCGAAGGCAGGCTAGCGCCGCAGGCCAAGGTAGGTACGCCAGGCGCGGAATGTAGGAACAGGCAGCGAGACATCGCGAAGCCTGTTACGACAAGACGCGGTCTGGCGTAATCCTACCTTGTAAATTTTACCTGGAAAAAACGATTGTGGGGGTTATGACCTTCGTTTCAACGCACAATTAAAACGGTATAGTGCAATCGGTTGCTCAATTCGTGCTCAATTTTTTGGCACCTGTCTCGTTGCTGTAGCACGATTGGGCGCTGCTGGTAAAAGTTACCTGGGAAAAACGATTGTGGTGGTTTATGACCTTCGTTTTGACGCGCAATTAAAACGGTATGGTGCAATCGGTTGCTCAACTCGTGCTCAATTTTTTGGCACCTGTCTCGTCGCTGTAGCATGAGTGGGCGCTGCTGGTATATGTTACCTGGGCGAAACGAATGTACTGGATTGTGGCCTTCGTTTCAGTGCACAATTAAGACGGTATAGTGCAATCGGTTGCTCAATTCGTGCTTAATTTTTTGGTGCCTGTCTCGTTGCTGTAGCACGATTGGGCGCTGCTGGCGTGAACCCAGCAGAACCCAATAGCAAGACGTAGTACCGTTCCGTGCATGCACAAATAAAACGGTATAGTGGAATCGATTGCTCAATTCGTGCTCAATTTTTTGAGTCATGTCCGATCAATTGTGCAATATTGGGTTCTGCCAGGTTCACGGAGGTTCACCAGGGTCAAATAGTATGGTTTATATGGGCTCGAAACTAAAAAACTGCTACTTTACGGGGTAATTTCGGACATACAAACGTCACGCCAGGGAGAGTGGGTATGTCCTGAACACTTTCAATTTCGCAGGGTTTGAGTGGTGGAAGCTGAAAAGCTCTTCTGAAAGTTGAAGATAATCCAATAACAACGATAATCCCCAATTCTTACAGCGGTTGCTTTGTAAACTTCGAATTTCATAAAAATGGGGAAAAGCTACATCTTTAATACTTAGTTTTATGTGCATATCCTACCTTAGTGTCAACGACTGTTTTGTGATTTATTTTCTTTCATGTGACACGAGAGTTGGACTTGGCGAATGGCTCCATAGCTCGCCGGTTTACTACAATTGAAATGCAAAGCTTTCCACCGAGCCCCCGTATCTTCCTAACCGTACATAAGACACGACTACTTGCCCTTCATATGCATGTATGTGATCGTATGTAATCTTGTAGAGGAAGATTTAAGATTCACTTTTTCGTAATAAAGTATGGCCCGAGTTGCCTATGAAAGCTAATCGGTCAAAAATTAAAAAAAATAGAAGCGTTCTAACTGGCTCTACTAGTTCCACCCACTATTCCTGAAATCGAACTACATATGAGAGCAAAAACATGACTTCAAATTGCGTATGAATGACCACCCCTACCTTACCTTTACATCTAAACCCTTACGAATTTCTCATCTAATCATATTATCACTTTAGAAAGAGACAGTCATCGATTTTGGGACCAAAATCAGAACGAAAATTCGTTTTTTTTTTTTCAGGAATGTCCAAAATTACCCCAAAACACGGGGTAATTTCGGACACTGCTTCGGACCCTCCACTGTAAAAACGGTGAGGTGCAGATATTTGAACTAAGCGCCAAATCGAAGCTAAAGGTGGGTAGATGATAGATTTTAACCCTCAGGTCCATGACAGCACCACAACTTTGACAATTTCGAAGAAACCTGTCTAAAATGTCCGAAGTTACCCCGTTTCACGGTACCCAAAAAGTGTGCAAAATCTCACCGAGATCGGCCGAGCCGTTCAGGAGGAGTAGTGCGGACACACACACACAGACAGACGGACGGACAGAGAGACAGGAAAAACTTTTCAACCCCACTGGAGGAACAGGCTTTGCTATCGCTCAGCCAATGAGACTCATTCGAAAGGCACCAAAAGAGAGACTGCCTCCCCGGCGGGGAATCGAACCCCAGTCTCCCGCGTGACATGCGGGGATACTGACCACTGAATTGTGGCAACAAAATAGACATTCGGTTGGCACACTTTGGAACTGACGTGCAGTGGGGGGCTGCGCCTTTGGTTAAGGTGTGTGATAAGGCAGCATTGGCGCCACTTTTGGAAGGTGAAGAAGTGACTGGGCGCAAGCTTGAAACTAAATTGGGAGGGAAGATAGTGTGTGCCCAGGGGTCAAAATTGATGAACTACCCACATCTACTCAATTTCCGCACGGAACGCAAGTTCATGAAAGGTCTCTTTATTTAAGGGCACCTATTTGTCCATCAGCTGTCTCATGCGTTACACACCGGCGTGGTGCTGAACATCGTTGGGGTACAAGCTGGCAACCTGACCATCATTCAAACGCCCTTGGACGCTGTTGGGATCGCACACATGATCAATCAAGCACAGTCGGGAGCAACTTTCTACATCTGCTCCGAAGATGTGGTCAACGACGTGGACAGACTGTGTGCATCCATGCTGGCGGCCGGAGGTCAAGTTTTGGAGCCGCCCGCTGCAAATCCTATAAGTGTTGTGGATTTCATTATGTGGCCTGCCGTGCTTTCATACTTGTTTGTGCTTTCAACAGCTGTGGTGCCAAATCTGGGCAATGTGCTACCCACTCCTGCACAGTTGCTTGATTTCCTGCTCAGATTTGCACAGAGGCACTGCGCAATGGATGACTTCTATGCTGCTGCCCATGAAGCCGCTTCAATCGCCTCGGCATCATGGAACTTGGTTGTGGATACTCCAGTCGCCAATGCCAACCTGGCCTACATGCCGCAGAACCCCCAAAGCGACATTGACGCTGTCATAGTTATGACCGAAGATGATGAGCGCCTCCAGGGGCGTGACGCGTGGGAAAGGCATCCTTAAGCTGCGTACGGGATACATAACTATCTGCCCAACCGACAGCTTGTGTTGATGCGTGCAGTGCCCCTACTATCAACAATGGAGTCTGTGCGCCATTTAATAATCCCTGAGCCTGGTGACATCTCCATATGCCAACTGCTTTGCCGGCTCATCAAGCAGGACCCACATACCACTGAGATTGTCTCGGATCTCATGCGCTCGTTCCAGAACTGGGATCTGGTGTTGATCCTGCTAGGTGCCCTGCCCTCCGCTGCGGCCAGCACCGTGCTTCACGGCTATAACCTGACAGGACGTGACATCACGGGAATAATACTACGCTCTGCTGATTGCCCACCTAGCATCGTGGCTCTCTCATCTTCGAACACCTTCGATGCAAAGTATGTTGATAAGGACGGCAATGTCAACAGCGTCTATTTTCATCGGCTTAAGAGCTTGCTAAAGAAGATCACTGGGGCCAATATCCCACGAGCCACCTGGAACAACAGGGCATACAACAACCTTAGCCTGCAAGCTGCGGACGTGGTGTTTGCGTGTCTTTTCCGCTACATCTTCAGAAGCACAACTCCCGGCCAAGGCAATCCGCTAGCAGTGGACTCTGCTCTCCTTCTGAGGCCAGTGGAGTGGGGTCTCAGCTCAGGACCTGAGATCGTCGACTTCGCCTCAGAGGTCATCAATAAAGTGGGCATAATACCTCTTCGATTCTACACTCACTTCGGGGCTAAGAATTGGCAGGAAACAATCGAAAACCGAAGAACACCCTACCACTGGATCTCCCATTGCATGCTCGCGCTCCAAGCCGCGCTCAGGATACCAGCCAATTAGTTGGGCCCTCTTGGCAATATTCAGCTGATGGAAGTTGCCTGTGCTGTAACTCCGGCCGTGCACGCACCTGGCATGATGTACCGAGTCCAGCTAGAAGTCCTGCCATTGATGGACAACAGCGGGATTATGGCTCCAAACACGATAAGAACCTTTGGCCATGTCACGCAGACTGTGTGTGGTCCTTGTCTGCAGCAGGCAAACATTGTCGGAATAGGCTTTGGTGTCTGGCGCACTTTCAATAGTGCTCACCTCATCTACGTCCCATTGCCTCTTGCTCCCCCTGACACATCACACGGCTTGGACAAATACATGTACGAGCCCGAATATGGTTCAAAGAGGCAACGCTCCCACAGCCAAGGACACACCGAAGCTTCTCGGCCGTCAAGGTCCAGACAAAGACAGAAGCAACCCAAGGCTAAAAGGCCAAAGTCAGCTGGATCAAACCGCAAGCAGAACCAGCGCCGCAAATCCAAGTCACCGCAGCGCAGGGCCAGTTCCCATGGATCCCGCAAGTCTAGTACTGGTCAGCGGTCTCGAAGCTCATACTAGATCCAGGAGCCATAGTAAATCTTCCAAATCCAAGAAGAGTGCTTCGCCGCAACGCTCAAGGTCTGGCAGTGTCAAAGCACGTTCAGGGTCTAACAAGTAAGAGCAACAAGTCAAATCGCTCTCAAGGCAAGACCAACCGACCTCCAACCCCCGGACCAGGCCGCGAAAAGTCACGTTCCCAAAGAATGTCAGCTTCACGAACAAGCAGCAGGGGAAGCGCGGCCAAGCCAAGAAGAAAACCAAGAAAAGCTCAAACTGCAAAGGCGGAGCGTCGCGACGAGAATTTCCATCCTGCCTATATGCAACATTTGCAAGTGGCAGTCGCAGCGGTCCAGCCGGGGGCCGGAAAAAGTCATGAAAAATTCGACCACCCACCTAATTAACTTTGTTGTTGCAGAAACTTTTTTTACAACATGGACCCTTTGTTAGTTACTACATTGAATTTTCAAAAAATCCCTTCTTTTATACTTTTTGGTAATGTGTATTCCCATTTTATTGTTGAACGTGTGTTATTTGAAAAAGTTGTAATTAAAAATAAAAAAAGAGGGGCCCTTTCATTAACAGGCAATTTCAGGAAAAAAAGAACCCCGTAAATTTTTTACTTCCGGTTGTTTTTGAACGAACTGCCCTCGCCGAGGGTCACCGCCCTGATTTTAAAAAATGGTGGATAAACTTACATATTTCAGGCCCTGTCCCCACGGGAAGGTTTTCCGAGGAATTGGGCGACACCCAGCGTTCCCCCCACGCCCCCACCTAAAATTCTGAGTAGTGCAAGCCCCTTTTTTTCCCTTTAAAAAATTTCTTGTTGTTGTTTTTTCTTTATACAATCCAGCTGGATCCTATTTTGGGTAAAAAGGTATTCTCTGCTCAAAATACTTGCTATTAATTTTTATTTGTTAAAAAATTTAAAAAATAAAAACAAAAAGACGGGTTCCCCTGTTCATTAGGAGCAGGCAATTCTACTAGGGAATTGAAAACAAGAACCAAACGTAAATTTTTTTTGACTTCTCGCTTGGCCGCCGTCGTGAGCGGACGTGCCCTGAGCTCCGCTCCGCACCGTCCCAGAGTGCACCGCCATGGATTTGAAGAAAATTTGTGGACGGGAAGACTTCAGCAATGTGTACTCGGACGGAACGAGCCCCTGCCTCGCCACCACGGACAAGGATTTCGCCGCTGCCGCCATCAAGAACTTGGAAAGCGAGCACCCAGCGTTCGCCAGCCACGCCTTGCACAGTAATTGGCTGAGCGATAGCGAAGCCCGTTACTCAAGTGGGGTTAAAAAACTTTTTCTTTCTGTGTGTGTGGGTGTGTGGGGGTTGCCCCACTACTACTCCTGAACGGCTCGGCCGATCTGGCTGAGATTTTCCAGGGTCATAAGGTATGTCCTTGGCTCGCCACAAACAAAAATCCAGCTTGCTATCTCAATCCATTGGGTCAAATTAGCCAAAAACACTCAAAAAAGGGCAGAAAAAAGACAATTTTTTTGGTACTTTCTTTTTTTTGACAAGTTTCATGTCGTTTCCTACGTTTTGGAGGGTGCTGATGACAAAAATAGAACCTATTCTGCCCCCCGACCCCCTAAAAAGGGTTTCCCCGGGGGGTTTGGAATTGGGAAAAAGGGGGGGGGGAAAAGGGGGGGCCGCCCCGGGCTTTTTCCCGGGAAAACCCAAGGGGGGACAACCGGCCCCCTGGGCGCCCCACACCTTTTTAAACCCTTGTTTTTACCACCTTTTTGGGGGTTTGGGGTTTTTTGAAAAGGGGGGGAATTGGGGACCCGGTGTGTCGAGTGGGGAAAGGAAAAAAAAGGGCTGCCGGGAAAAAAGGTTTCTCGGGGAAAATTTTTTCCCAAAACCCAAAAAATTGCCGGAAATTTTTGGGGGGGTTTAAAAACCCCATGTTTTTACCTCGTGGCTTCCAAAAAAAGAAAGGCCCGGGGACCCCCTGCCCCCCGGTTTTTTTTGGGGGGTTTGGGGAACTTTTAAAAAAGTTTTTACCCCCAAAAAAAAAGAAAAAAACCCCTTTCCAAAAATTTCAAAAATTTTCCCTCCCCTTTTTTCCTTTTTTCCCAAAGGAAAATTTGGAATTCCATTGGTTTCCCGGGAATTTGGGGCCAAATTTTGGCCCTTTTTCCAAAAAAAGAGCCCAAAATTTGGGTTCCTTCCCCGACACCACGGGGGCCAGAACCCAAATTGGCGTTTTTCGGGAAGGAAATGGAAAAAAGGTTAAAAGGCAATACCTTCCCCGAAAAATAAATTTTGGGGCCCTTAAAATAGTTTTTAGTTTTAGGTTCCCCTTTAAATTTTACGGAAATTTACTTTTAACTGGACCAGTAAAATACAAGACCTGCATCGTATTTTCAGGTTACGTGTCAATGCCGCTGACCAACTACCATTGAATCCTTTGGTTTGGCCAGCGATTCCTGAGACACTTGGAAAATGGTACTCACATCAACACAAAAAGCTGGATATCACTGAGTCACTCTCTCTTGATAAGGGGTTGACCAGCAAGGGGTCTCAGCCCATTCTCAAATCAGGAAGACTTGAGCTAGTCTCAGACCCTAGCCTGGGCCCCGGAAGGCCCCCTTTAAAATTTTCCCCGAAAAACCTTAAAGTTTGAAAGGGCCCCAGGGATTTAAGCCTTTGAAAACCCCGCGCAGGGGAACAGACCCCACATTGTTGACCAAAGGGCCAAATTCACACAAAAAACCCTTTTAATGCCCTGGCAAAGAGAGAAAATTTACTTTTTGGTTCCCAAAAACTTATCGCCCAATTTTAGTGGGAAAAAACCCTGGGGTTTTCTGGGCTTGTTCAATTTCTTGGATCGACCCTGCCCCCCAAATTTTTGGGTTTCCCATCTGCTTTTGGAAAAAAGACCCCAACGGGCCCACAACATATGGTTTTTAAAACAAACTCACTGAAAAAGTGAACGAAGGCCAACACTGTGCCGTTACCGGTAAAACCCAAGGGGAATTTTTGACCCAAAGTCGGGCCGATGGTTTCCTAGTCAACAAAACGGGATTAACTTACGTGGGGATTTTGGAAATTAAAATGGTTTTAAACGGGGGTCTGCTCATCACCCCCCAAATCTCCTCAAAAAACCAAAAAATTTTAAAATGGCCCGAGGGCACTCAGGCCTTTCGAAAGTACTGCGACACGCTAAAACATGACAGACACACACTATCGTTGACCGTGACGAGACGAAATGCACACAAAAGTAACAATTTGAATGTTTCGTTGGTCTAAGAGGAGTAGCCATGTTAACTGTTATTGTTGTTTTGCTTTTGTTGATTGCTTATGCGCCCAAACCTGTTGAGTGCGAACAAAACGTGGAGGTTCTCTGTGGCCCCTTGCGGTCCTTCAACCACTTGGATCAGACGGTCACCTGCCCTATTTTACAAGATCCCCGTATCATGCTTCTGGGTGGCACACTGTTAGCCAACACAAACGGGCGCTACAACACATATGCCCCGTTAAATCCTACCCCCATACCAGCTGCAGCAGTGAACAAGGGGTATGGCCCAACACCAGTGCCGTATACCAGCCTAAACGCCCATGGGAAACCTGTGGTGCACCGATCGTCGAGGGCCGATGCTAGGCCTAGCTCAAGCAAGAAGGCGGCAAGACCCAAACTCACTGGGAGACCTGTGAGGAGGAATTCAACACCTGGTCCAAAGGCGCGCGGAAGATCTGCGTCAAAATCCCCAAAAACGCAAGCAGGGCAAGTCCCTGAAAGAAAGCCCAAAAAAGACAAGGCTCAACGCAAGAGGTCCACGTCACCTAAAGTGACCCAGCGACGCAGCAAGTCGAAGAGCCCACAGCGGCGTTCTAAATCCAAGTCCCCCGCTAAGTAGGGCAGCAAGTCCCCAAAGGCACAACGCGCTAAGTCCAAGTCGAGATCTCCCAGCACCCAGCGTGGCCGTTCCCGAAGCCGTAGCCACAGTGCTTCAGCCAGTGGAAGGAGTGGCCGTCCATCCACACGTGGTAGCTCAACCAGTCGCCGGGGCATTCCACGCCGGTTCATCCGGGACCCCAAATTTCACACCCCGGATTTTGGGGTTTTGGTGACTTTTTTTTGAAGTAATCATCACTAACAACAAAAACCCTAAAACAGTTTTTTAAAATTTCAATTTGTATGGGGATATGGCCAAAAGAAAAATTTTAAAATCACACATTTAAAAAAAATAGAAAATTTTTTTTAGAATTTTTTTGTTTGCTTTTTTTAAAGGTGTGGTGGTCTAAAATAAAGAATGAAAACCCCTCTTGGGTCATACGTCCACCAGTTGGGTAAAAAAACTGAAAAACATAAAAAAAGTTACGCGTTTTGGATTTCTCAAAAACTGCGTCTCCAGATTTCAACCAAATTTTTTTTTAAGGAAGGCCTAATGGTGCTCTAGGGTGCCCCAAAAATTAGGATGGCAATGGAAAAGGATCTGAGATAAAAGACATTTTTTGTTGCGATACTTCAAAAATCAGGAAATATCGACTCGTAAAATACAGTCAAGTTCATACAAAGCAGTTCTGAGACATCAAAAATTGTTCAGAATTATGAGGTTTTTTTCCAGATGACATGAGAGTCCATAAGGTACAATAAGAACAGTCTTTTATCCATTGAAAATTTTTTGACACTCTTAAATAAAAATTTTGACGACCAAATTTTTATCAATGGGTGATGACATGTCAAGGCATGGGTGAGAAGCAGTTTGTCAGGTGTAAGAGCACACCTAGTCAGGTGTAAGGTATGTAAGATAAAAGGTATGTTTAGAGATTTTAAGGCCTAGTAACTGCTTACAAGCATATCTAGGTGTGCACTTCTGACACACTGTTTCTCACCCATGCCTTGATATGTCATCACCCGTTGATAACAGTTTGGTCGTGTAAATTTTATTTAAGAGTGTCACAAAATTTCTATGGATAAAAAGACTGTTCTTATTGTACCTCATGGACTCCCATGTCGTCTGGAAACAAACCTCATAATTCTGAACAACTTTTGATGTCTCAGAACTGCTTTGTATGAACTTGACTGTATCTTACGAGTCGATATTTCCTGATTTTTGAAGTATCGCAACACAAAATGTCGTTTATCTCAGATCCTTTTCCATTGCCAGTCCTAATATTTTGAGGCATCCTAGAGCACCATTAGGCCTTCCTTAGAAAAAAATTTGGTTGAAATCTGGAGACGCAGTTTTTGAGAAATCCAAAACGCGTAACTTTTTTTATGTTTTTCAGCTTTTTTACCCAACTGGTGAGACGTATGACCCAAGATGGGTTTTCATTCTTTATTTTAGACCACCACACCATTAAAAAAGCAAAACAAAAAAATTCTAAAAAAAAAATTTCTATTTTTTTTAAATGTGTGATTTTGAAATTTTCTTTTGGCCATATCTCCCATACAAATTGAAATTTTGAAAAACTGTTTTATGGTTTTGTTGTTAGTGATGATTACTTCAAGAAAAAGTCACCAGAACCCAAATCCGAGGTGTGAAATTTGGGGTCCCGGATGAACCGGCGTGGAATGCCCCCGCCACTCCAGCCGCAGCTCACGCAGCAGAGCTTCTTCTTCCAGTAAAGGGAGCGGCAGACACATACGCTTCGATGATGAAGAAGATAGTGACAGCGACGAAGATAGGGAAGCCACCCACCATCAGAGTCGCTCCCGCTGAGACGGAGGCATGCGGCAGCGCGCTTCAAAATACTAGGTGGCGAGGGCGCTTCCTGGGGTCGCGCTGCCAGTGCCTACACTGTGGCAAAAAGCTACGGAAAATTCTGTAAACAGCCTGTGGTAATTCTCCGTTGCCCTCTTATCAGTATTCTCCGTAGGCTCTTACAGTATTTTCCGTAGGACCGCACAGTATTCTCCGTAGGACCTTACAGTGATCTCCGTAGGTTCATCTTGGGCCACAAAATTACACAAAATCTTATAAAATTTAAAGGTAAGGGGAAATTTGGGGGAAGGGTCCTGGGAAAAAAATTAAAAATTT
>NW_023144630.1:9257090-9296437 GCF_012932325.1 Thrips palmi | reverse complement strand
CATTGCTGTGATCTTATCTTATGTGGTAATGTGATATTCATCTGCATCTATTAATTATTTAAACTTGTCTGATGTATGTTACTGATTTGTAATAAAGTTGTCATTAAAGAATAAAAACAAAAAAGACGGGTTCCCCTGTTCATTAGGAGCAGGCAATTCTACTAGGGAATTGAAAACAAGAACCAAACGTAAATTTTTTTTGACTTCTCGCTTGGCCGCCGTCGTGAGCGGACGTGCCCTGAGCTCCGCTCCGCACCGTCCCAGAGTGCACCGCCATGGATTTGGAAGAAAATTTGTGGACTGGAGACTTCAGCAATGTGTACTCGGACGGAACGAGCCCCTGCCTCGCCACCACGGACAAGGATTTCGCCGCTGCCGCCATCAAGAACTTGGAAAGCGAGCAGCGAGCGTTCGCCAGCCACGCCTTGCACAGTAATTGGCTGAGCGATAGCGAAGCCCGTTACTCAAGTGGGGTTAAAAAACTTTTTCTGTCTGTGTGTGTGCGTGTGTGTGTGCGCACTACTACTCCTGAACGGCTCGGCCGATCTGGCTGAGATTTTCCAGGGTCATAAGGTATGTCCTTGGCTCGCCACAAACAAAAATCCAGCTTGCTATCTCAATCCATTCGGTCAAATTAGCCAAAAAACACTCAAAAAACGGCAGAAAAAAGACAACTTTTTTGGTACTTTCATTTTTTTGACAAGTTTCATGTCGTTTCCTACGTTTTGGAGGGTGCTGATGACGAAAATAGAACCTATTCTGACCCCCGACCTAAAGATAAGTCCCGCGTGGATTGACGGAAATGGCGCCTGTTACGACAAGACACGGTCTGGCGCACACCTACCTTGTGTACACTTGTTTGAGTTTGATGAAGTGAATTGGGACGGTGTGTCGAGTGAGGAGGAGCTGCGGGAGTTTCTCGCGTATTTTTGACTACCCATGCCGATTGAGTTTACCATGTTTTACTCGTGGCTCAGAAAGAAGGCCCTGACCCTGACGGTGTGTGTTGAACTAGTACCGAGACACTCCAAATCGAGTGGCAAGTTTCCTCGCCACTGGAGTGGCGTCTTTTCCAAAGCGCCAAAATTTGGCATTCCCATCCCTGGTTTCCCGATTCCATGCCAAATTTTTGCGTTCCACAGAGAGCGCCAAAATTTGGCGTTCTATTCCCTAGAGCACCACAGACCAGAACGCCAAAAATTGGCGCTTCAGAAGAAATGGAATAATTTGGCTTGGAAGGCAATACCCGTTCACAGAAAAAAAATGTGCATACTATAGTTTTCAGTGCTTAGGATCCCCAGTTTAAATCACAGCAATTATACTATGAAAAGAAGAACTGGACCTAGGGATGCAAAAATACCGGTAAGATTCAAAGTTACGTAAATTACGGTAAAATACGGTATTTTACCGTATTATACGGTAAAATTGGGTAAAATTGATTTTTCTTGACTTAAAGAAGTAACTGTGGTTCTTCTTGTGAAATAGGGGGAAAAGAGGTTCATTTGGGTGAGGGTGTATCATTAATTATCGGCCGCATCGTTCCAAACATGGTTGCAAACCATCATGACTCAAGGACAATGTCGCATATTTGAAATAGACAAGGACGAAAGACCCTGTGGGTCAAAAATATGAACAATTCTCCCACTAGACCCTCCCAAATCAATTTTGAATCTGACTGCTTTTCACTTATTCCTACTGGGCTGGATTAAGAAATGCGTAGAGCAGCAAAGTTAACAGCCCAAATATACTTAAGAATTAACAAAACGGGCGCCGTTTTTCTCGTAATCCAAGTAAGTTGTCTCAATTCCATGAAGAAACTTTTTTCCTTAAAGGCTGCAAGGTGTCCAACAACCATACCAATGTTCATTACACTTTTCAGCTCAAATTTCTAACAAATATCTACCCCTAGATTTACCTCTTTTCAATTTTAAGTTAGTTAAAATTATATGAACCTTGGCAACAAAGAAAGGTTTTTGATTTGCCTTTCGGAGATTTGGGTCGCGTAAATGGATTTTGATTTCCACAAGTTTTGCAAAAGAAGAGAACATTAACTTCACATTAATTTTAAGTGGCTAGACGTCTTACACGTACACGGGGTGGCACGAGGGGCAGATACAAACCAAGAGTTCAAAAGAAGCGCTATTTTCAGTCCGTACGTCCTGTCTAATCGTATGGAAGCTAAAGAAGTTCAAATAAGTCAATATTTCAAAATTACCGAAAAATACCAATTTTACCGGGGTCTCCGTAAAATACGGTATTTTACCGTATTATACCGTTCTTTACCGGTAATATTACCGGCATTTACATCCCTAACTGGACCAGTAAAATACAAGACCTGCATCTGTATTTTCAGGTTACGTGTCAATGCCGCTGACCAACTACCATTGAATCACTTTGGTTTGGCCAGCGATTCCTGAGACACTTGGAAAATGGTACTCACATCAACACAAAAAGCTGGATATCACTGAGTCACTCTCTCTTGATAAGGGGTTGACCTAGCAAGGGGTCTCAGCCCATTCTCAAATCAGGAAGACTTGAGCTAGTCTCAGAGCCCTAGCCTGGCCCTGCCGCATCACGCCGCTCCCTCTTCAAAATCTTCCTCAGAACAACACTTGAATAGTTTCGAAATGGCCCGAGGGCACTCAGGCCTTTCGAAAGTACTGCGACACGCTAAAACATGACAGACACACACTATCGTTGACCGTGACGAGACGAAATGCACACAAAAGTAACAATTTGAATGTTTCGTTGGTCTAAGAGGAGTAGCCATGTTTACTGTTATTGTTGTTTTGCTTTTGTTGATTGCTTATGCGCCCTAACCTGTTGAGTGCGAACAAAACGTGGAGGTTCTCTGTGGCCCCTTGCGGTCCTTCAATTACTTGGATCAGACCGTGACCTGCCCTATTTTACAAGATCCCCGTATCATGCTTCTGGGTGGCACACTGTTAGCCAACACAAACGGGCGCTACAACACGTATGCCCCGTTAAATCTTACCCCCATACCAGCTGCAGCAGTGAACAAGGGGTATGGCCCAACACCTGTGCCGTATACCGGCCTAAACGCCCATGGGAAACCTGTGGTGCACCGATCGTCGAGGGCCGATGCTAGGCCTAGCTCAAGCAAGAAGGCGGCAAGATCCAACTCACGTGGGAGACCTGTGAGGAGGAATTCAACACCTGGTCCAAAGGCGCGCGGAAGATCTGCGTCAAAATCACCAAAACGCAAGCAGAGCAAGTCTCCTGCAAGAAAGTCCAAAAAAGACAAGGCTCAACGCAAGAGGTCCAAGTCACCTAAAGTGACCCAGCGACGCAGCAAGACGAAGAGCCCACAGCGGCGTTCTAAATCCAAGTCCCCCGCTAAGAAGGGCAGCAAGTCCCCAAAGGCACAACGCGCTAAGTCCAAGTCGAGATCTCCCAGCACCGAGCGTGGCCGTTCCAGAAGCCGTAGCCACAGTACCTCAGCCAGTGGAAGGAGTGGCCGTTCATCCACACGTGGTAGCTCAACCAGTCGCCACTCCAGCCGCAGCTCACGCAGCAGAGCTTCTTCTTCCAGTAAAGGGAGCGGCAGACACATACGCTTCGATGATGAAGAAGATAGTGACAGCGACGAAGATGGGGAAGCCACCCACCATCTGAGTCGCTCCCGCTGAGACGGAGGCATGCGGCAGCGCGCTTCAAAATACTAGGTGGCGAGGGCGCTTCCTGGGGTCGCGCTGCCAGTGCCTACCTCGGGAGAGGCGCTGGGCCCGGGGCACCATTTTCAACTAGTGATGAAGAGTTTTCCCACCCAGCAATAGGAAGGGTCCGAAGTCTCCGCTGGGTGGACACAGTCGAGCCACAGAGAGCGCGCCTCGGCCTCGCTAAGCGGACCGTCTGGAGGGATTTAGACCGTCGGTCCCTTCCCCCGGGACCACCCTCCCAGGTTGCCGGTACGAGCACCGAGTCACGGTGTGCGCTACGTCCCCGCGCCTCTGGCTGCAGACGAGGACGACTACCAGGACAGGGACTGCAGCCATCCCGTCGCCTCCGGTGGGCGGCAACCTATTTTCAATTTTCCTCATGTATTTTCAATATCTATTCGATTTCCCTGCCTACCCGCCTACCATCATTAATTTCCATTGTAATTAGTTTCTAGTTTTACAATTTGACTGTACCTATCCTATACTTACTTGCGAAAAATATGTCCTTGGCACGCACTGCAGTCAACAACTCCACCCTAGTTCCAATTTGGCTTCATGTTGGAACGCCATCAGCAAGGAATGATTAATGAAGAACAGATGAGCTCTGTAGCATTGTCCATTGATAGTGTCGCTCAATTTAAGAAATCTATGGCGGACGAGAAAATAATTTCCAATTTCAACATTTTTGGGGACTCAGCCCAATTGGCGTTCAGAAAGCAATGGCTAAAATGGATTGAAGAGGTCAAGGCAGGGTTAGTCGATAGTATGTTCACACTGTGCAATGTGATGGCCTTTATAGCTGTTGTCGGGCTGAGATCTCTATCCAAAGACAACCAACAAATGGCGGCAAGCTATCTTAAGACCAATTTCCAAGACAATATTCGTAGCTGTCGGGCTGAGATCTCTATCCAAAAGACAACCAACAAATGGCGGCAAGCTATCTTAAGAACAATTTCCAAGACAATATTCGTAAGGTTGCAAAAATCAACTCATCCTCGCAAGTTCCCGCCCCCACTAACAATTATCTTTTTCGTATGAGTCAACTCATGAATAAGGGCTCTGACACTTGTCGAATACTTCTGGCTCATTGTCTAAGTGTGTTGCTGGCTGTACAGTGTACAGATTCCTCATTTCAATAGACCTTTCCGGGCTAAGCAACTTGTTCAGTAGACTCGAATCTTTGCGCCGCCACACTTTAAGATCCAGCTCATTTGTGGCGAAACGGAATTGAACTCGGTGTCTTCTGGAGTATCAACAACAACGAGTTTAATGCCATTTCGATGCAAATAGGTTGGGTCTTTCAGTGTGGCGGCGCAAAGATTCGGTTATTGCACAAGAAGCTTAGCCCGGAAAGGTCTATGCCACCAGTCTCGAGCCTGCCAAGACTTATGTCAAAACAACTTGTTTCACCCATTTGGAACACAACGGAATGTCAGTTTGCTCTCTTTTTGTTAGATGCTTAAAGACTTTGCCATCAACTGCACTTGATCTCGCCACCTATCTAAATTGCTCTCAGTTGGCCCCCTCTCTGATCATATTGGCCAACATATTCACGAAGTATGAAGGAAAACACCGGACATGGTGGTGGGCTCGGGCATATGACGACGGATTTATGCCTGAGTTTGGGATGGAAAAGTCACACTATTTTGATCACAATATTAAGCACTATGCTCAGGATTAAGAACCCCACAGAGAATGAAGGAATTCGTGAATCTCAGGCTGTAAGGTCTCTCAATGAGTTTGACCGACAGAGGGCTATTGCTCTCGGAGAGACAATAGTAGAGATTTTCTTCTCTTACAAGGTTGACACGAACAACCCCTTGGTCAACCAAGCCTTTGAAAAGAAACTCGCATCTCTAGCAGCAACCACCAAACAAGTTGAGCAACTGTCCACTGAGGAAATCAAGGAGCAAGAAGAACAGCTGAGAAAATTGGTGCCGCAGGTCACGAACAAGCCTGCCCCCTAAACGCTACCAGTGCCACTGGTCAAGGAGAAACCGATCCAGCTGAAAAATGCTCAATCTGGGAGCCAGATCTCAAACAATGGAAACGACAATTTTCAGGCTAAATCCCGGTTATGTAGTATCGAAAACCCCCAGCCCTGCAGAAAAACAGGCGTTTGTGAAGTTGAAGGAGCTCTTGTGTTATTATCCCGTTCTTCGTACCCCTGATTTTTCTCGCCGTTTCAAAGTTTACTCTGATGCTAGTGCTCTTGGCACAGGCGCCATACTTTGTCAGAACTTTGATGACGGAGAGCACGTAATTGCCTATTTCCAGCAAGTACAACAAAATCTGTACCATAAAAGTTCAACAGGGATTGTAGAAAGTATAACGAGAATAGACTATTTCGCTGGATCCACTTCGATCCCTCGAAAAAATAAATGCACCGGAAGTCGGGTCGCATCGGCCAATCAGAAGCCTCCTTTCATCAGTGGTAGCGCCTACCCGTGATGAAAGGAGGCTTCTGATTGGCCGAAGCGACCCGACTTCCGGAGCATTTGTTTATTCGAGGGACCGAAGTGGATCCAGCGAAATCGTCTATTGTACAAACCACAACGAGGCCTGGACTGCGCAGCACTCGTCATGCCGTCCTGATCCAAAATTTGCCAGAAATTTGTGTGCTTTTGTTGTGATTATTTCTTGCAATGTAGGGTACTTTCGTAGATCCTGACCTGGAAGCAAGCAGACGCCATATTGGCCGGAAACAAACCTCTTTTCGGATCTCTTAGGGTTTCACATAGGATTAGCCACGACTTCGCATCGAGGGATCGGGGGGAGGGGGGTCAGGAGCCCGAATATTTGACTGCAACATGCCCGGAGCGACAGAAGGGATATTCTTGCAAATTGATAAACTTCACCAACTTGAAGCTCATCTCTTGCAACCACATATTATGTGCCTTGAGGAACAGAGAGCCTGAGAATTGGTGACGTCAGTTACGAACCAACCTTCACCCTTATGACTGACAGTTCCAATGGTTATAGGAGAAAGATCCAGACTGGAAAAGTCAGGGACAACTCAACAAGAACCGCCTTTTACAGTGCTAAAATTGCGGAATGGAGTACGCAACCTGCTACATGCCCGCTTGACAACATGGCAAGGAGTGAAGACTCTTTTAATTTCCGTTGTTGTACCTGAATCTTCCGTAAATTCAAGAATTCTCAATGCTTTTAACCAGCCCTACTGAATCTTTAAATTGAGACGTTTGCAAACAGCAGACAAGCATAAGTCCATAAAAGTCACGGGCAGTAGAACATACATCATAGACTATTGTTGCTGCCACTTGACCTGTCATGCCGAAGTCGGCTCGGCCAGACCTTTCGATAGTGTAGGCCAAACGTATGAAGGTGAGCTGACTTCTGTGGGAGGAGATTCTCGACATTTGCAACAGGACGAAGTGTAGAGTCGCAGGAAATCGCTCAGTACCAGAAGAGTGGACGCGTCACACTCTTGACCGTTTTTTCCAAAATTTTGCTAATGCTTTTTGAAATTATTCAAATGTGAAACTTCATTGATTTGTAGTTTTCCCTGCCAACAATTTTTGTTTCTCCTGAAAATGGCCAATGAGTTACCCCTTCTTCACGCTCCGGATCATTTGTACTGTGGCAACCAGTGCCACGGACAACCCTCGCGCTATTGCAGGGATATTCGGTTGCAAATCTGTATGAAGACTTCACCACTGAATGCTTCACTCATTGCACCAACATGAATTTATGTGCCGGCTTGCCGAAGGTAAGCAGGAAGCGCCGCTGAGCAATGTAGGTGTAAGCGTGAGGCGTTGAGTGTCGAAACTGGCGTACACCCTTCACCCTTCATGTTAGTGACGTTTCTGCAATGGCTTAATAGAGTACGTCGGAGAAGATTCAGACCGGAAGTCAGCGCGACAACGGGGAAACAGAAGAACGTCGCGCTGCCGTGCTAGGCAGTGGTGGGGGCAAAAATGTGCGGAGTGGGGGGTGAGGGGGGCGCGCACGCTGCCTCCACCATGCCCAAGCTGACCCCCACCACCGCCGAGCACGGCCGCGCGACGCTCTTTTAATTCTCCTGTTGTCACGCTGACTTCCGGTCTGAATCTTCTCCGAAGCACCCGTTCTTAAAAATTCTCAATGTTTTAATCATGCACCTGACTTGATCATCTTCTAAAATGAGACGTTTTGCAAACAAGCCACGACACGCAGTGAGTGCGTGCGTGGGTCTGTGTGTTGGACGGGCCGCGTGGCCCATCCAATTGCATTTGTTGCCTGGGCCTGACCAATGCATTGTTGACTGGGCCTGACGTGTGAGCCTGCCGAGCCGAGCCGCGCCCAGTGCGGCCGGCCGAGACCCCCATTGTCGAAGCGTAGAGCTGTGTTGCCAAATGTTGAACGTGGTGACGTCACAGATGACTGAAGTTCTTGTGGGGAGAGAGATGGGGCTCTGCGACGATCTGCCACACAGCAGTAACGAAGGCCGCGTGTCGTGTAGAAGCAGGCAGACGAAGGAGAGGGGGACAGAGGGAGGGCGCTCAGTGGGCCAGAAGACCAGTGGAGGCGGTCAAAACTCTGGACGCGTTTTGAGCTCCAGAGTCGCCAAACAGGACGCGAACCGGACGTGTGACCCAACCAATAGATTGCTCTCCGAACGAGGAGTCCATTGGTGGGGTCACACGTTCGATTCGAGTCCCATTTAGTGCCTCTGGAGCTCAAAACGCGTCCAGAGTTTTACCCGCCTCCACTTTTTTCTTCTCGCCCACTGTGGGGCGGCGCGCGGGCAGGGCAGAGCGGGCCGGCCCGCAACAATGGGCGGCGGGAGTGCGGCGGCAAATGACTGACTAAGATTTTTCTACAAACGATTTTGTTTATAATTCTCAGGAAAAATGCTTTGTAGTCTGCCCAGGGCTTATCCTTTGCATTACAAACAAAATTCTTAGCAGTACAAACGATTTCCTACGAAGGCTGCGAAGCCTTTGTCCTCTTTGAATAACAACGAGCAGTCCTTTGTAGAAATTCGTCTCTGCTGAGCCTTAGGCCTGAAAAGGGACGGGGCTCATTTCGGGAAAGCCACACTACAAGCCTAACTGTCTACCAAGTACACACTTACAAATGCAGTTAGGTTTGCAGTGCAAGCAAATTTCAGAGCAGCATTTTCATCGAGGATCTCTCCTCGGAGGCAGCACGGCTTCGCTGCTCTCCTTCCACATGTTCTGCGCAGCTCGCAGAGCCAGGACCCACACGGAGCTGCCCTTAAAACCAGTGATTGAGAACACAGGTCATGAAACTTGGTTTCGGCAGAATAGGGTACTTCGGAGAAAACCCAGACCGGAAATCAGCGACAGACCGAGAGAAACTAAAGAGCGTCGTCAGGCCGTGCTGAGCGGTGGTGGGGGTCGAAATCGGCGGGGTGGGGGCAGCTTGCGCGCGCCGCCTTCACCCCCACTCCGCCAATTTCGACCCCCACCACCGCTCAGCACGGCCTGACGACGCTCTTTTGTTTCTCTCGGTCTGTCGCTGACTTCCGGTCTGGGTTTTCTCCGAAGTACCCTATTTCAGCTTGAAGCTGTCACATTCATGCTTTGAGGTGCCTAACAGGATATTATTTTGTTGGCAGGTTCGGCATCAAGTATCATACGGGCTAGCAGGCTACAATAGAGTACATTCGTTAAGTGGGACGAATCCACAAGGTGGAGAATATTGAAGAATCAAAGCTCTCAGCTTATCGAAGCCTGTTACGTCAAGCCGCTGTCTGGCGTACACCTACCTTGTTATAAACTACGTACGTTGTCAGAACTTTGATGATGTACATACATATACGCCGTGCCACCTGCAGTACATTAGTTCAAACGAAACAGTTACACCTTTTAAAGAATTATCTCAGCTTTTCCTGAGCCTATACATGGATATAAGCCAAGCTTATATGCTCGTTGTCAGACACTTAACGCGAAAAAGGAAAATAAGTTAAGGTCGAATGGAGGTAACATGAATGCCTCTCATGGAACCTTCCTGATCATTTTTCAATATCTGGAGGCGAGACAGCAGGGACGAAGGCCACGTTCGCATCACCTACCGGTCGGAGGAGGAGGGACCTGCTGCTTACGTAGGGTGATTGGCTGGTCGATTAGGCTGGTATCTCTCCGCATTGCTATTACTCTGCAGACCGAAGTGTGCACTGAGAATGAAAAAGTCTTGATCAATACCCAATTTTGGGCGAGGTTTACTTTCTCACCCAAATTTTGGCGAGGAAAGTTTCCTCCCCCCTTTTGGGGCGGGGAAAAAGCTTCCTCGCCCAATTTTGGGTGAGGAAGGGTGTATCAAGAACCTATAAAGCCCCAATCCGACTGACTCACTCACTCACTCACTCACTCACTCACTCAATCACTCATAGAATTTTTGGGGGTGAAGGAGTGGTCGTAGAGACTTGGGGTTTTTTTCCTTCAATTCCAAATTTTAGGGAAAAATTTGGGAAAAAAATCCCAAAAGTTAAAAATTCCCTCACCGTTTCCGAGAAAACCTACTTTATCTACAAAAAAGGGGAACAAATTTCTCACCTTTTCCGAGCAAACCTACTCAATCTTCAAAAAAGGGGACCGACCGACTAAAAATTTTATTCGCCCCATGGGTGGGTCTGGTCGAGACATTTCCGTCTGTGCCGCAATCCGGTCTCCGTCACTGGCAACATCCTCAAAAAAACGATTAAAAAGGCCTAAATTCAACAAAATCCACTCAATCTTAAAAAAAGGGTTTCCGAAACTGTGCCCCCAATCGGGTTCTTGTCACCGGCACCGGCAACACCCTCAAAAAACGTTTAAAATGGGCCAAAATTTTAACAAAAATCCCCCTCAATCTTAAAAAAGGGGAAAACCGCCCCCGTTTAAAAAATTTTTATTCGCCCCATCGGTAGGTCTGGTCGAGACATTTCCGAAACTGGGGCCGAAATTTCGGTTCCTGTCACCGGAAAACATCCTAAAAAAACGTTTAAAATAGGCCTAAATTTAAAAAAATCCACTCAATCTTCAAAAAAGGGAACCGTCCGACTAAAAAATTTTTTTCGCCCCGTCGGTAGGTCTAGTCGAGACATTTCCGAAACTGTGCCGCAATCGGGTCCCCGTCACCGGCAACATCCTCAGAACGATTTTAAAAAAAAGGGGACCGACCGACTGAAAATTTTTATTCGCCCATCGGTAGGTCTGGTCGAGACATTTCCGAAACTGTGCCGCAATCGGGTCTCCGTCCTGGCAACATCCTCAAAAAACGATTAAATAGGCCTAAATTCAACAAAACCCACTCAATCTTCAAAAAAGGGGACCGACCGACTAAAAATTTTTATTCGCCCCAACGGTAGGTCTGGTCGTGACATTTCCGAAACTGTGCCGCAATCGGGTCCCCGTCACCGGCAACATCCTCAGAACGATCTTCAAAAAAGGGGACCGACCGACTGAAAATTTTTATTCGCCCCATCGGTAGGTCTGGTCGAGACATTTCCGAAACTGTGCCGCAATCGGGTCTCCGTCACTGGCAACATCCTCAAAAAACGATTAAATAGGCCTAAATTCAAAAAAACCCCACTCAATCTTCAAAAAGGGGACCGACCGACTAAAAATTTTTATTCGCCCCAACGGTAGGTCTGGTCGTGACATTTCCGAAACTGCCGCAATCGGGTTCCCGTCACCGGCATGTAATGTAATATATTGCCGGAGAAATCAGAAATGAAAGACGCAAAAGAGGCCTATTAGTTTGGCCTTCGGTCTCATTGACCATAATGAACACATATCTTATTCTTGTCAAAGCAGTCTTCAATATTTTCCGGACCTTGAATGCCGTTGACTGCCACAGTAGCCAATACAATACAAGCTATCTATTTGGGCAGTAATAGTACCTTAAAAAAATTTAAAGGTCAAAAGCAGTTAAATAGACCCTTTTCCCAAAAAACAGTACAGTTACTCATTAGAAAATTTCCCTTTGGTCACCACGGACTTACTAAAAATACTTCGGTACGCGCCCCACACATGCGGGGGTCTGGGGGCGGAGCCCCCAGCGAGCGGCGCGAGTCAGCTCCCTATATAGCTCCATTGTATTATGACCCAAATTTGGGTGAGGAAACTTTCCTCACCCCAATTTTTGGGGGAGGAAAATTTTCTCACCAAATTTGGGTAACCCAAAAAATTCCTTTACCCCCAAAAATTTTTGTCATGATCATGACTCTTTCATTCTCAGTGTGTACATAGTACACCCTTTTTAGGCATGCTTCCAAGTACAAATCTTTTTTACAGCCTACTTGCTAGGTACACACTAAAATAGAGTGTACATTGCATGTACACGCTAAATAAGAGTGTACCTGGCAAGTACACTTGAACGGCCCCTGCTTTTGATAGGGACTTATCGAGTGTATTTTGGCGTTTATATGGAGGGTACACACTTATTTTGCGTGTTTCCCGGCAACATTTATTTAGCGTGTACTTGCCAGGCACACTCTATTTTAGCCTGTGCACAGCAAGTGGGACATTCCATGTGAAGTCAACCAGGCCTTAGCCACCATGGGCTCCGATCCGGTTCTCGTTTTCAGGGTTTGTTAAACCCATGGTCCCTGAAATAATCGGTACTTGGTTTTTGGGGGGCCGGCCCCCAGGGGCTGGGCTTGGCCAATTTACCCTTTTTTGCTAAATATTGAAACAACGCAACTTTGGAGGGCCCAAAATCTCAGCACCATTGGTCGTAGGTCAAATCCGAGACCAGATTTGGAAAGAGGATGAAAAACTGAATCTTTTTGTCTTTGAAGTTTTTATGTCCAAAAACTTTTTTTAAATTCAAAACTTTAGTGAAGTTTTCAAATTAGCGCCATTTCCTAGATCCTCAACCGATTTTGACCAATCTGGGCTTAAAAAATAGCTTAAACCCCCTTTCCCCAAACGAAAATGTTAACCGAAAAAAAGTGTTCGGCTTCGTTTCCGAGAACGAGCCATTTTCGTGAACCCCTGCAACCACGTATTCACCAAATTGGAGTGACGGCCGCACTCGATACCACACTGGACGCTCTCTTAGGTGTTTGCGGCTCAAAGCAAGTTTCCGGGTTGCTTTTCTAAGGTCAGGGGACCCAAGCGCCTGTCAGGTAGGCCAACAACCAGCAGACCTGCAACGCACTAGTGACGACAGGCTGGCCTACCTTGCCCCGGAAAAGTGGGACTGGCAGCGCGCTCTGGGCGATCGGATCAGTACTACACCCCGCCACCTCGCCGTGATATCTACACGTGGGGGTGGGTGTTGTTGTTGCTAGTTATTGTTGCACGGCAGGGTAAAGGATGTTTCAGGCGTTTCAGTCAGCATTTGGGTACAAAAACATGTTGAGTTTTCTGACGTCAGTCCCAGCAGATTTGACAGCACGCTTCAACGGCATTTTAGAGTTAATCTGAAGCATACCATAGTAATAACATTGAAGATAGAGGTTAGTAGTGATAAAGAAGATACTTTTATTAAGCTATAGTTAAAGGAGATACTTTTCTTTATGCTTTCCCGCAGACTTGACAGCACGCTTTAACGGCATTTTGGCATCAATCTGAAGACATACCAAGAAGATACTTTCCTTGGCCAGCTAATTAATAGAATCTTCTTTATCACTACTAACCTCTATCTTCAATGTTATTGACTATGGTATGGCCTCAGATTAAATCTAAAATGCCGTTGAAGCGTGCTGTCAAATCTGCTGGGACTAACGTCAGAAAACTCAAACATGTTTTCGTACCCAAATGCTGACTGAAACGCCTGAAACATCCCTTACCCTGCCATGCAACAATAACTAGCAACAACACCCACCCCCACGTGTAGATATCACGGCGAGGTGGCGGGGTGTAGTACTGGTCCGATCGCCCAGAGCGCGCTGCCTGTCCCACTCTTCCGGGGCAAGGTAGGCCAGCCTGTCATCACTAGTGCGTTACAGGTCTGCTTGTTGTTGGCCTACCTGACAGGCGCTTGGGTCCCCTGACCTTAGAAAAGCAACCCGGAAACTTGCTTTGAGCCGAAAACACCTAAGAGAGCGTCCAGTGTGGTATCGAGTGCGGCCGTCACTCCAATTTGGTGAAATACGTGGTTGCAGGGGTTCACGAAAATGGCTCGTTCTCGGAAACGAAGCCGAACACATTTTTCGGTTAACATTTTCGTTTAGGGAAGGGTTTAAGCTATCTTTTAAGCCCAGATTGGTCCAAATCTGGTCTCGGATTTGACCTACGACCAATGATTGCTGAGATATCGCCCTCCAAAGTTGCGTTGTTTCAATATTTAGCAAAAAGGTAAATTGGCCATAGCCCTGCCCCTGGGGGGCCGGACCCCAAACCAAGTACCGATTATTTCATGGGACCATAGGGGTAACAAACCCTGAAAACGAGAACCGGATCGGAGCCCATGGTGGCTAAGGCCTGGTTGACTTCACATGGAATGTCCCAAGTATGCTGTAAATAAGAGAGTACTTGGAAGCATGCTCTAACAAGGTAGGTTTACGCCAGACCGCGTCTTGTCGTAACAGGCTTCGCGATGTCTCGCTGCCTGCTCCTCCAATCCACCCCTGGCGTACCTACCTTGGCCTGCGGCGCTAGCCTGCCTGCGGCAGGCAATGGCTTGTCCGTTGTCGGTTATTTTTTAACTTGTTAAATGCTGGAGCCCCCCAGACCCCCCTACATTCTAAATAGAGTTGTTTTATCTACAGATAACACGATCTTGACCCTTGTCACTTTTTAACTTGTCGTACCCCCCTTTCTCCAAGACAGAAGTGGTCTATCTGCAGAAATCTCTTTTTTTCGCCGTTTTTTAGGTGTTTTTCGCCTATAAAAACTGAACCAGTTGAGCTAGGATGGTGAAATTTCGCGTGTGCCGACATACCCAAGAAGTGTGCAAAATCTCACCGAGATCGGCCGAGCCGTTCAGGAGGAGTAGTGCGACAGACAGACAGACAAAACTTTTCAACCCCACTGGAGTAACAGGCTTCGCTATCGCTCAGCCAATAAGAGTGTACTAGGGGCGGGCTGGAAAGCAGAGGACACAACGTAGAAATTGCCTTCTGCATCGAATCGGCACTGAATTGAGCCAGGGCGCGTACGCTCAGCCCCAATCTTCTCTAAGATGTTCATTGCTGCTGATGAAGCCGCAGGAGAGATGTTGCAGAGACTTTCATGAAGCACGCCCGCAACTTCCACGCTACGTAGGCCCGTCCTAACAGAAGACGAGGCTGCCGGCCTACGATAGCTGGGGTTAGGCCGACTGGGATTCTGTGGTGCTAAGATGGCCTCAGGGATGGCGCTAACAGCAGCAGCCTTTTCAGCAGGGGTACGATGTTCCAGCACTGCCCGACTGATTTCAGCTTAGGTGGCAGCCGGACTGTGCATGGAACTGCTCCGGGGCAAGCGGGGATGTGCGCGAATGTATTTTGCCAGTATCTGACATTGGCGTGATCAGCTGGGGCCACATGTTTGGCTCTATAGTGTCCATCCGGCCTCAAGTTGTCCTGCAGCCATCTGATGCATTTGGACTCAAGTGAGTCCAGCTCGGTATGATAGGGGCTGCCACGCTTTCGCAGCAGATTCCATAAGCCGGTGGCGTGCTCATACGTCAGGGGCAGCTTGTACATGATTGGCGAGGGCAGCCACCCGTACGTCTTACGCAGCAGGAATGCAAGCGACACATCGAAGGGACGCAGTGTCTTCGGCTCTGCATCCCGCCACTCAGAACTGTCAGCAGGGCTCAGGAACAAGTTGTCTTGCCCATAGCGGGCCCTGATTTCAAGCCGCGGCCCAAGCACGGCGCGCCACATCCAGGTGGACGTCACGAACCCACAGGCTTCTTGGATCACACCAGCGCTGATGTGGCCTGAGTAGTCACGCTGAAGAGCGCCCAAGCGGCTGCGTATTTGGGTAGGACAGCCGCGCGCCCAGTCGGTGAGTAGGGTGAATAGTCAGGTGAACGGGGGCGATGATCAGGAGGGGTGCGCGGCTGTCCGGACTTCGAATTGCTGTCGCCACATGGCGTAGCACTGCTCGCCGTCGTACTCGGGGATTCGTGATGTCGACGCCGTCGGTTCCTGGGTTCCGGCGCGGAGATTTTGCGGTGGGTGAAGCTGATTTTGGGTCACCCAGATAGGGCCTCTATCGCGGCTATAGAAGCGGCCTCAACCGCACCGGAATGGAACGCCTCTGCAGCCCCGTGGTGTTGGGCAATGCGAGTCCCCAAGGCAACCACGCCACCAGCAGTTGGCAAGGCATTGCCCATATTGGGCACGTTTCCGTGTGATACATGGCCGATTAACAATATATTGAGGGCGGGCCACACAGTTGAATCAATCACAGAAATAGCCTGACCGGCTGGCAAGGCAAGCACTTGACCTCCCGCAGCCAACATATGCACAATAGTGACATCCATTTCAGTTAAAACATCTTCTGGGAATGTAAGTACCATTTCTTAGTTGTTGGCTTGTGCGAGCAGTTCCCCCAGATCGGCTACGGGCACCGGCAGGTCTAAGGTCACGACACCACTAGCGGGGAGATTGGCCAGCACAAGGACGATTCCAGCGCGTACAGCACGGGCTAGCTGGAATGCTAATAGATGAAGAATCACGAAGAACCCATGGGCTTGTGGTTGTGAATCCGGAGATGGAGTTGAGCACTGTGATAGCTCAGGCCTTGCCTCACACTGGACTCACTGTGCAGTGGAGTCAGGCCCCCATCGAGAGGTGTAGTGACGCCGCTGCTTACGCCCGCGAAACGAGATCTTATATAAATTTATTTAGTCCATATAAAGACTATATAAGACCTTTATTAAACCTTTATAAGGCCACCCCATTTTATAAAGTTAGGTACAGTTTTATTAAGGCACATTTATTAAAGTCTTTTAAGATGTTTATCTGTCGGACTGGGCCGAATAAGGGCTCTAACACAAGACAAATCCCTTATAAAATCCTTACAAATGCTCATATAAGGTCTTTGTCTTGCTGAGCATTTTTATTAAGTGTTAATTAAGTCTTTGTTAAGTTTTTAATTAAGTCTTCAACATGTCTTCAAGCCTCACTGTATTGCATTTGGCGTGTGGGCGAAATGGCATACGATCATGTGTGGTCTAGCCCTTAATGGCAATGGTCAAGCGAGCGCGCCAACCCGTCCCGCAACACACGCGCGTGTGGCGGGCAGCCTACCCTCATGAAGGCAAGCGCCTCGGCTCGGTCTCGGCTCCAGGACGGTTGGTTGGTTGGTTGGTTGAAGTTTTAAGTTATGTACTTCAAAGTTTTTGTGGAGAGTTGAATAAAGACAAATAGGAAAAATGAACGCAGTTCGTTAAGCACAGTTTTACTTTATTTATAAAATAGGGTCACTTTTAAAATGTTGCATTTCAAAATTTTACATATCACAGATTTGTTTCAACCACATTAGGGTAGTAGCACAAAAAATTCTTAACTCTAACCATCTTGATTACAATGTCAGTCAATTTAAGAACAAGGTAGGTTTACGCCAGACCGCGTCACAAATTAAGAGAAAATGGCTATTGACTAAGACGGGTATGCAGCAGTGCTAGGATAACCTCAGGATCCAATAACGGGACTTGTACCTAGACGCCGGGAGAATTTCAAGTAAATTACCTGTTGTTCTTTGACAGACATATCAGGAAGGAGAGTTTCCTCTGAAGGTTTTTCTCCTGAGAGATCACGAGGTATCGCAAACAGGGCCTCTCCAACGCGATGTCTCGCTGCCTGTTCCTCCAATCCACGCCTGGCGTACCTACCTTGGCCAGCGGCGCTAGCCTGCCTGCGGCAGGCAATGGCTTGTCCGTTCTCGGTTATTTTTTGGCCCGTCCCGTTTATTTTTTGTAAAAAATGATGGAGGGACGGGCATATAATATGATGCATGCTGTGCGTCCGTTCGTTCGTCCGTTCGTCCGAGGACTTCCCGTGGTCCGATCTTGACCAAATTTGGTATGCAGCCTCCTTGGGTGACCCTAAGAGCCGCCCGGTGGCAGCAAAGCCGATCCGAGCCCCGGGGGCGCTGCTGCAGGTGCATCATGGTCTACATGGGGTCGAGGAGGATCTCGGCAACAGATGCAGCTAGAAGGGCATGTAGGGGTATTTTTGGAATCGGGGCGACGAAGCAAAACCAATGGTGCCAGTTTCAAGCGAATCGGAGAAGTTTGGACCCGGGTTCAAATCCCAGTGAGGTATATTTTGGACTTTCTTTTTATTCAAGTTTTTGCATTGTTTGTAATGTTTTTGAGGGCGCTGATGACGAAAATAACTCCTATTTTGACTCCAGACTCAGGTTCAAATCCCGTTGGGGTTAAGCATAGGCTAAATTCGCAGATTTTTAAATGTACGGGACGGGCCAAAGTTGCCGATGTGTATCGCTACTTTTCCTGTTATCTGGCTTCAGCATGGATGTCGTGAACACTGATGGTATCATCAAACGTTATATCGTTTGTTCCCGTTTGGATGACTAGGTTGTCTTCAGGACCCAGGTAAGAGGAGGTGAGGTTAAGGTTCTTTATGGCATCTGTAGTAGTGGCCCCAGGGAATGCCTGAATGAAAGTTGAGCACTCTTGAGGTATTGGATGTTGATCCAGGTCTTTTGCATGGCTGTCACCGATAACATCTATGACAGTCTTCTTCTTGCCTTGGATTTTCTTTTTCCATCAGCACTTCTTCTGTAGGTCGGTTCAGCATCCTTGTCGTTGCAGAGCACATAGACTTCAATATCGCTGTGATAGAAGGTTGATTTGCGGAGTTTCATAACCTTGTGCCACTTCAGTGCATCCAGTCCACAACCCAGTTTAGGTATTGCTAGCTTGGTGATGTTGAGTTTGCTGCATACTTCAGGTAGTTTCTGGATAGTTTTCTTGAAGTTGTACCAGGTAGGTAGTTCGTTGGACTTGGACTTGGTAACAAGGTTAAGGAGACAGTCTTCTCCCATTTTATGTTCCACAATGTCTGTGACCTCACAACCTTCACTGAGTTCAGCTGTATTCAGTTTGAGTTTTTCTTTGATCTTTCTTGCAATCCCAGCCCCCATGCGCATGTCTCTGGCTACGCAGTGGGTGGTTGAGAATCCCGGCTCATCCATTGCCTCGAGCAAGTTGCCCTCTACCATATATATATTATTTCTGGAGTAGTCAGTTATTGTACCTTCTTTTAGTGCAGCGCTTCCTCTTGATTCTGGTGCTCTCCTGTTTTGTTCTGGGCTTGGATTCCTCTCCATTTGTTTGGGTCTCTTGTGGGGCTGTTTCTTTTGCTCCGGCTTACCCCTTGATGTAGCTCTTTCGGACTTCAGTGCTGCCACTTCTTCCGTCAGTTTTTTTACGTTGGAATGCAGTTGTTCGAGTTTGGCCAGTATCTTGATCAGGACAGCATCACTTCCAGCACTTTCAATGCTCTGCTGGGGGGTGGGATAGGTGGTCTCCATGTGGTCCGAGGTTAGGATCGCGTCCATCACTTGGTTGCATTTGGGGCATAGTCCGGTGTCATTATCAAAATCAGCGATCTCCTTTTTTGCGCAGGTCAGGTGCACTTTTTTCTTACACTTGAATCATTGATAGGCTGCTTCCTCCACTTTGATAGAAGATTTACAAGTTATACATTGGAAGGGACGTCCCTTCTCTACCGGCGCCGCCATCTTGGATCGATTCCGCAATGGGGAAGCCTAGCTCTAACTAGGCTTTGTTCCCTCTTTTTGGTTTGTATTTCAATATAAAAGAACTCAGAAAAACAGGGAGACAATGCAATAAACAAAACAAAACTTGTCTCAGAAATTGTACATGAGAACAAAGATGATTGTTGGATGGATACAGCTCGTAGAACCAGGGGTCAATCTGAAAATAGAGAAGGTTCGGTTAACCAAATGCATGTATGCTGTTTTTGATACTTAGTAAGCAGCTACTTACCAAATCATCAATTAAGATGATGTGCAGAAGGCGGTGCGGAGAGCACCTAGTCCGGTGATGGGGTCGAATTCCCAGAGGTGGTGTTCCAGGCCATTCGGGATCTCACCGTCAAATCCGCGTTGCATGATGGCGCACATCATAGCATCAGCGGGCGTAAATTCGGCGAACACCGAAATTACTCGAACACGGTCGTGCTGTCCAACGCTGATATCGTCGATGTTGTCGGCGTTGCGAGGAGAGAGGACCCAGGCGGGAGTACCGTCAGGGACGCTGGAGATCGTGTCCAGGGTGATATAACCACGGTGCTCAGCAGCTTTGACCAAACGCTCGAAAGATTGGAGCATGTCAAAGGTGACTCGGTTGGGGAGTCGTTGAGCAACGTCAGCAGCTTGATCTTCTGGTTCGGGTACCAGGAATACGCCCTTGGAGGCGATGCTGATAGAGCCAAAACAGTTGATGACAGAAGCTACAGCAGATGGAACCATAAAGGATCGCGGTACGGCAATTCGACCGTCCTTGCGTCGTCCAGTCGTTGAGCTGTACACGGCATGGAGCCGGGCAGCAAGCAGATAACGGCATACCAGAACAAAGTTGTTCTGGGTAATGACGTTGTTAACGGCAAAACGTCCATCAGGGAAGATGATGATCGCTACATAAACAGTGCCAACACTGTTATTCAAATTGCGATAACCACCGTATATATTTTGCGATAAAAAACTTATCACATTTTTTTTGCTATAATGACAATTAAATATCTGCAATAAAAAATTTATAGCTAAATTTTGCAATAAAGTATCACATTTTTGCGATAATGACTACAAAGAAAATGCAATAAAAAGTTATCGCAGAAAAAAATGTGATAAAAGTTACTACAAAACGCTCTATTATCGCAAAAATTATGGGGTGGTTATTGCAAAAAAAGTGCAATAACAAAATTATCGCACTCCAGGATGCGATAAATCGTGGGAATCGCAAACTCGGTTTTATCGCAAAAATTTGTAGTCAAAGTATCGCAAAATGAATGACAGTGAAAGAAGGCGTCTAAACAGGCATAAAGCACAGTTAGCACCATGGTAGGCATGCGAGGGTGGGGTCCACCCATGCCAGCAGTGGCGTGAGCAAGGAAACCAGAGCTTCGTTTTCCTCGGTCCTCTTGGGTTGTAACAGGAGGCGCAGTCGGCGAGACAGATGGTCCAGGTTTGCTTTTCTTGGGAGGTTCAGCAGGAAGAGGGTCAGCAGCCGGGCGTTTAGGAGCGGGTTCAGGATTGTCGGCCATGTTGATATCAGAAACTCGAAAGTCTTTGTAGCGAACACAGTTAGTCCGATAGATGCACTAGCACTCGAGAAGAGAAGCTGGGTACGGGTATATTTACCAGTAGGGCTCTATTCAATCTGAAACAATAGAGAAAGAATACGTTAGTACCCTGAGTCGTAAAGAATGCCGATTGGGCATTCCATTCGGAAAATAAATAAGCGTATCTACAAGGATTGGCTTTTTTATTTCCAATTTCATTGTTATTGCACCAACAAATGAAAGCACATGAAAAGGTTGATTAAATCACAGGAAACTCAATACCTTGTTGAATATATTTTGAACTATTAACGGTGAAGATTGTAACAAAATACTTATGAGTTGAACAATGCTGCGCGCAGAATGCCAGCTGAGATACTCGGACTGGGCTGGGGTGACTTCTTTTCCAAAGACTGGAAACAGAGGTGAGAAAAGTGACCCGCTCCTGACCCGCCGTCATCCGCTCCGAAATATAGGTGTCGATATCTCGCAAACTAAGGGACGTGCGAGTATTATGCATAAAGTGACTTGATTTGGAAATTTTATTTCCATTTAATGTTATGTTATGGTTATAGCATGTACCGGTCACCGTTTTGGAGATATTGGCACTTGAATTTCGGAGCGGATGACGGCGGGTCAGGAGCGGGTCACTTTTCTCACCTCTGAGGAAACTGAAACATGGAGTCAAGGAAGAATCAATGCACCTCAAAATAAGACTGTTGCGAGTGGTGAAAAGCGTTTCAACAAATACGTATTCTGCCGATCAAGAAGCTACAGGCAGGGTGAAAATTTGGGCGTACTAGATAGGAAAAATCATTTTCAAACTAACCTAGTGCTTGCCTGGCAAAAGTGGTCATGGGAAGGAGTAGCGCTCTCTGCAGCTGCGAGATGGAATTGTCTGCTAACCTGTCTAACAACACCAGAAGCAGATGCTAGAGGCCTGAAAGCAGAAGCAAATGCATTTAGTGGGGTGGCCTGGCCGATCCAAACTGCACTTCATGACCATGGGCTGGAATTTTTTAGGGGTTCCGACGAAGGAGGACCCCTATTGCCCGGGACGGCTCAGATTCTTATTTTTTTTCCGGTATCCTGTGATTGGAAAATGGATCCCGCCAAATTACTCGTTATCATAATCAAATAAAAATTCCCGAAAATTTCAAAAATTTATCGTGAGAATTTAACGTGAACGACTAAAACATAAATTTGCAACAATCAAGCACCCTTATCCGTTCACATTTTCCAGAAACGTTTCAAAGAGAAAATGTGCCACTCCTCAAAACTAAACCTCCTGCCTCATCAAAGTGACAAGAAATCGTCTGTGTTCTGAGAAAATGGTTAAAACATGAAAAAATAGTCTCCATGGCAACGACACGGTGCCATCGTACCAACTGTCAAAATTTAAAGTCGCTGATAAAAAGAAATAAAAACGCCGTGAAATTCGAAAATGCCAATGCTAACGCATCGCACGGTGTCCCGACATTGGAACATCTCTGAAGTCTGTCAGTAAAAAGTTCGTAGCAGAAAAGACGCAATAAATTATTTTCGGGGGTTGGCAACAATTTTCTCGGCGTCTGCGCCCTTTCGAAAATCGCGAGGCTGACACGAGTAGTCGCGCATTGAAACTGCCCCTACATTGTTGCCGAGGTTGGATTGTTTGGCTTGCTTTTAAAGGCTGCGGTTCTCCTGTGATGTTTTCCTCAATTCTGTAACCAGCACGACGGTTGGTTTGACAAACTTTACAAACTTGGGAGGGGTGGTTTCGGAACGCAGATGACTTTCGTTTGACGAACATGAGCACTGTAAATCGCGAGATCGCGAGATGGACTGAGATGGTCATTGTGTTAACTGAATCAGGTTTGGGGATGTAAAAATACCGGTAGGATTCAAAGTTACGTAAATAACGGTAAAATTAACGTGATTAACGTTTAGACGACAGATTTCAAATTGATTTCTACAACCGGAACACCGTGCAATGCGTTAGCATTGGAATTTTTTTGGGTGTTCTGGGGACCCACCTGAACACTTTTGCCCGCAGAGGCATTTCGATTTCGCGTGCAGAGCCAAGATGGCGGCCGTTTTAACGCTAAATTGAACACTTTAGACTTGGATGCGTTTGATCCTATGGCTTCCCTCATTCTTATCCGATTTTCACGATCCAAAAATTGATTCCCACCAAGTAAGGTCCAAGGAACACGATGCCGTTGACAGATTCACGATATCTCGAAAAGTTTTGAAGCAGTAACGTGTCAAAAGTGAAACATTGGCCCCGAAAAAAGGCAGCATTATTTTTGAACCTTAATACACAGTTACCTGTTAACCGTATCAAAAAATTGCCTTCTCTGTTCGTTGTGCGTCCTTTCTAGACGAGTAATTTGAGCACAAACTCCGGCCTGTGCGCCAAACCGTTTACGAGATACGCCCGTTCGAAGGGTGCTGTGTCGGCCCGGCGGAGGCCGCTCTGCAGGGACTTTCCCTAAGGGGCTGATAGGCAACCCGCTCGACGGCCGCTCCCGCCAGCCGCGAATCCAGCGCTAAACGGCTGTTTTTCAACGCAAATGTGGCTTGTTTAGCCTTGTCTGTTTTACCACCGTTCTAGAACTTGCTTGTATTCCATATGAACCCATAAAAACCTAGTGTGTTGCTGATAATTTAAGGAATCGTGCGCTCTGGAGTACCGGTATTTTTGAGCATATTTTTATGACTGAGAACCACTTGGAATTGAAATACCTATGTACACATCGCAAAAAAAAGTCGCAGCCAAGGGGTAACTAACGCGAGATAATTACCGTGCATCTAGTTGAAATAATCAACAAAATCCTATAAAATAACAGTCATACCATTGGCGATTCAATAAGTATTTGACCAACTTCCAATCTAGTTGCTATCAAAGCCCTTTTACAACGCCCCATTTTTCTTAAGATTTTACTTTTTTACGACCTGTCTTGGGAAGGCTTTGATCGCAGCGAGTTTGGAAGCGGTCGTGACAATGTTGGTCAAAAAGTGATTGAATCTCCGAAAGTAGCCGTTTTAGCTGACTTTGGCCGGCCTTTACGTCCAATCTAATTACCGAGGGGGTATGCACTTGCGTAATAGTCGGTTCACTCTCTCTGTAATAGCACGCGTAATAATACGCGTAATAGTCGCGTAATAGCCGAAATTGTCAAAATTTTACCAATTTTGGTGTGTTTTAGGCCGTTTTTAGCTTAATTCCTATTGATTTGTGGCGTAATAGAGCGTAATAGCGTAATAGTCGGTACACAGGTTCAGAGAGCGCATACCCCCTCGCTAATTACAATCAAGGCACCCCATCGTTGATCAACGCCTTAGTATTTTAAGGACATTATTCTGCAAGAAAAAGTGTGAATAGTACAACAAAAGTAGAACTGTTTTTAACGTTTTACGTTTTTAAAAACTGTACAATATAAGTACAACAGGGACTGTGTACAAAGTGCAAAGAGAATTGTACAAATCACAACGAGGCCTGGACTACACAGCACTCGTCATGCCGGTTCCATTGTACTTTGTACAACGATTGTTGTACTTTGTAAGTGCAATAAAGTCCTGATAAAAATTTTGCCAGAAATTTGTGTACTTTTGCTGTGGTGTTTTCTAGAAGTGTATTCTTTCTTGCCCTGCCTTGCGAGGAGGTAAACACTCGCTTAAAACCAAGTACTCAAAAATACGGTACTGTAATACCATTTTCGGGCCTAACGTGCTAAGTTTGGCATTTCAATGACGTAATACACGTGTAATATCCCCGTAATACAGCGTAATACCGCGTTCACTGGTAGCCAACGAATGTGACATCACATTCGTTTGAACGTGACAACTGCGATGTCAGTTTGAACGTGACAAACCGTGAAAATTTACAGTCAAACGAATGTGACACACCGCACTGCTTTGTCACATTACTTCGAATGTGACACGAAATCAGCAGGCGAACTGTCACATTAAAACGAATGTGACACTTGGTACCCATTGACACATGCCGTGTCACATCCAAACGAATGTGACACCCATATACTGTCACGTTCAATTGAATGTGACACCCATATACTGTCACGTTCAATTGAATGTGACATGCCTGAATTGTCACATTCAAACGAACGTGACAGCCCCCGGACACGCCATGAGTGTCAGGTTATGAGGTGTCACGTCCGTTTGAATGTGACAATTCGGGCATGTCACATTCAAACGAACGTGACAGCATATGGGTGTCACATTCGTTTGGATGTGACACGACATGTGTCAATGGGTACCATGTGTCACATTCGTTTTAATGTGACAGTTCGCCTGCTGATTTCGTGTCACATTCGAAGTAATGTGACAAAGCGGTGCGGTGTGTCACATTCGTTTGACTGTAAGTTTCCACTGTTTGTCACGTTCAAACTGACATCGCAGTTGTCACGTTCAAACGAATGTGATGTCACATTCGTTGGCTACCAGTGATTATATCGAGAACTCTGTACACCATGAGATTAGGGCTGTTATGGATTCGCAACGGAGATCTCCCGCGCTGCCGCTTTTTGAAATGTGCATTAACATTCTGAGTCAACCAGTGCGACTTTCGGGCCGTGCCTGGGCTCATTCGAAAGAAAAATGTTCAAACTATTGCCAAAATTCAAAACACTTGACCTACAAGTCCTCCCGTTTGAACAGGGGTCGGTTATCGCGCCTCCGGACGCCACTCGGCAGGGCGGCGGGTCGGTCGGTCACCGCCGCGTCGAACACTCCGCATAACGTTCTTTTCATATTTCGCGAAATAGCGTGTTTTAGCGATCCCATTGTGTCATTTCGGGAACATTTAATTATTTTAGAATTTTCCTGAGCATTTCAAGTCCACACACACTCTGAAAAGCGTAATTTACGAATCGTCGGCCGCGTGACGTCACCCGCTCGTCCCACTGTTTACAACTTCTCAAGCCGGCCGACGCTCAACATTTTAATTAGAAAGGTAAGCCACTTGGCGATTCGATTCGACCCAAAACCGCTTCCCAACCATTTTTTTAAGTGTTAGGCTTGATTTGCGCCGAATATCTTTCCCCGTTCCCTCTCAGGTTACGTGATGTCGCGAACTTGTACGAGTGACATAACCTCATAACCTCTCTCTCTCTCTGTTTTCAGGTTTAGTGAACATGGAGGGCGAAGAAGCCAATCAAGGCGATCAATCCGATGATAAAGTGAAACTTCCACCACCCAAAAAAAGAGGCAGGAAAAAAGTAGCAAAATCCAAGCAGGTTAAAAAAGCTAAAGAGCGAGGAAAGTATTCGAGGGGAGGGAGTGTCATTGGACAGAATGATCAGGATTTGACAGAGTGCCTGTTTTCTGACGATGAGGTATTTATTGTTGTGTCATTTTCAGTTTTTTATTGTGTCTATGGTGTGTCTTTTCTTACTCAATTTTCTGTGTTACAGAGTCGATTGGAGTATGAGTTGCTGAATGTTGGGAATGATACAATGTCACATGACGGGTCTTCAGTATGTATTATAATAATTTCAACCCTGCATATTCGTTCTGGATCTTTCAATGTACTGATTTGTTTTGGTTTCAATTACAGGAACCTAGCACATCTGTTGACAGCAGTATGTCAAGTACGTCAATATTGTCATTGTCTGTCAGTGGTTCTGACGTCTCCAGACTTTCCACATCGATGAGCTCCAGGCCACCATCTGCACTATCACGGGCACCTAGTGCACAAGAGGTTTGCGACATATGTGAGCCAAGTTCTGATTTCTCAAGACCATCCTCTTCTCTAAGCTCCAGACCACCATCAGCAATGTCAAGACCCCCTAGTGCAGTGGAAGTTTCTGATCAAACTATACAAGATCCAAGTGACTGTGAAGCGTACAGCAAACCATCCATTGAACTCATCACTAATGCTTTGACTATTTTAAGAAATTTGCTTCCAACACCATGGATTCCAATCGCTGACCGAGCTGGCTTTCATTTGTTATTGATCTCAGCTAAAACACCTAAAGCTATTCAGAGAGAGATTTTCATCTCATATGGTGGTAATTTACAGATTTTGATGCACTGCAAAGTGATTCCTTCCTTCAGAAGCCTGTTCAAAATAGAATCCCGATCTTTGACTGTGATCAGTGAAGACTCTATCAATGACTACTGTGATTTTTGTTTATTTTTAGTGCAAACTTTCCTTCAGTTTGAGGCTTGCCTTGGTGTTAATGATCCTGATACAAAGGAAGTGTGGACTAAACTTCCTGGGGCTGTGATTGACTTAAATCCCTATCATGAAGAAAAGTATGCCGAAACCTGCAGAAGTGTCACTTGTGGAATTGTCATCAAGCTTGGCATTGGGAAACGCTGCAGCGAATGTGCCAAGTTGAAGAAAAAACTCATGCAAAGGAAAGAGTTTTTACTGTCACCTGTCGCTGACCCTTCTACAACGAACAAAAATTTGACTCATGAACAGGCCTTGAAGAAACTTGAAGCACAGCATAAAGAGATAAGAAAAAAAGACAAACAAATATCTTATCTGAAATCTCGAGTAGCTGCAGTATTGGAATCAGAAGGAGTAAATATTGATGGTGACTTGAATGAAATTTTTTCATCAATTGTCATGTCTTCAAATAAATTAACAGAGGTTCAAAAAATTTTTTTGCAAGAACAGTGGGCGTCTGCACATGCTTCAGACTCCAGGGCTCACAAATGGCACCCAGTAATGATTAGATTGGCACTGAATATGTACATGAGAGGTGGTGGCAATTATAATACAACTCGAGATTTGGGCTTCATAAGGTTGCCACATTCTAGAACCATGTTTGACTATGCTCACTCTATTAAGGCTACACATGGTATCAATGAAGAACTTGTTAAGCTTGTGTATGAAAGAGTTCAGGTGTTGAATGAGCATATGAAAGAATATCATGTGGTGTTGGCAGATGGCATGCATGTGTCTCAAAACTTGGTATACAAAGCTATGGATGGTGAATTAGTAGGTTTTGTGAAATTGGATGATATAGATAAAGAATTGGAGAAACTGGAGAGCTACATTGCGATGCATCCGGTCAGCAATGGCTGATCTACAGAGCGCTTGGGTACAAAGTCCGATCTACACAGTGCTCGCCTACAATGACCGATCTACACGGAACCATTTTGAAAAGACCGATCTGTTTTTCAAAGCTTTTTTCCCATCTCTGTCAATCCTAAAGTACGACTAGTAAAATCTCGGAATAGACCGGGAAGGATTCCTGAAAAAGGCTCTCTAAATCATGTCGAGAGGCGATTTGTGCTACAAACTGGCAACAGGCGGTTCTAGACTAATTCGACCCCGCTGAAAACGATGCGCCCTGTTGCCAAGCTCGATTTTTGCATATAAGCCCCTAAATTCAAGATGGCGTCCAAAATGGCCGCCAAAAAGCTTGTTTTTCTAAAATATCGAGGTACGCACAAGTGTCGCTGTATTATTTTTACAGTTTAGGGGTAAAATAATATAAGGTACATATTTTGTAACCATTTCCAACCATCTGCACATTTTTCAAGGGCCCAAATGCCTAGATGGCGTACGAAAACGTCAAAATACACCAAATATCCGTGTTTTGAAACGGTTTTCTCCTCCTTTTGCTCGTGATTCACGTCCAATGGCAGTTCTTTTCAATTCTCGTAAATTTCCACGCTTTGGGAATATAAGTGGTCTAATGTGGAAGGGTTTAGTTGCTAAGATGGCGTCCGAAAACGTCCATAAGTACGAAATATTGCTGTTTTTCCTGGAAATCCTTTGTACATAGTCACGTGATGACCAGGTCGGGAAACACTCTTCTAGGGGTAGGTTGGGTAAGAAAAGTACACTCGAAGCTCGGGTAAGAAAAGCACACCCGTTATATCTCCGAACTGAAACTACACTGAACCATCACGTTAGTGGTTTTAGAAAGATTGGTCATCCCGCTGACAATAAATAAATTTAGCCCAGTTCTACATATAATATTTAGAAAATACTGCACGTTTGAAAAACACATTAAAAATAACTTTGAAAATCATTTTTTTAAATGTTTGTACTTTGAAGAACAGCTTCGTGCAGACTCAGCCGACAGTCCAATATAAGGTACCACCTTATAGCTTAGACCATCATCTTTGAAAAACAGTGCCGTTCGATGCTCTCAGGCTTCAACACAATATTTTATAAGTGTAAAAATGAAATGGGGAAGAAAAGTACAGTCGGCTGGGGAAGAAAAGTACAGGCATTGGGGAAGAAAAGAACACCCTCTAAGAAACTAAAAGCGGGATGAAAATTGAATTGATCACGGAAATAAATTTGATTGGACGAGACAAGCAAAAAATGTCAACACAAGTAATAGAATTAGACTCGAAATAAACAAGTTATCAGGCATTTACGTGAAAAGGGGAAGAAAAGTACAAAAATGCTGTACCCTTTTATCTCTGAGAAAAGGCTTCTTGGACCTTCTGTGATGAGTCCATGTAGAATCAGAACCAATTGACCGATTTTGACGAAACTTGAACTAATGGCAAGTGAAAGCTCTCCACTTTAGGGGTAAAAGTGTATTGAGCCAGGATTGGTGGTCTCCTGCTTCGAAATCGTAATTCTTTTCGTTGTACTTTTCTTTCCCGGTGGTGTACTTTTCTTACCCTTTTCGAGGAGTTCCGAAATCACATACATTGCAGCATGTTGTACGCAATGTGGGGAACTATAATCAATGCACAGTGATCCATTTCATGAGGAAGGCATTGGATTACAAGTTCACGAGAGCAGAATAGTTGAATCCTCATTTGGGACTCCTGTACAGTGCAAAGTACGCGTTTTGTACTTTTCTTCCCCAACCTACCCCTACGCCCTTCAAGGGGCGTAAATCCTTTTATACCCTTCGAAAGGGCGTTAATAACGTAGGAATTGTTTAGCAAAATTTTAATGCCCTGCCAAAAGGCACAAACGATTTACGCCGCTCCGAGGGCGTAAGTCGTTTTCACCCTTAAAGGGCATATTTTAATGCCTTTGTTTCACCAGTGTTACCATCGTAGTATTATTTTTTTTTAAATCGACGGGTCTTGGGCTGAAAGTCGTCCGATCTCAACGACATTAAGCTCGCTGGGAAGGTAATGAAATTCCCCATCTTTGGAGACTTTCAGATTTCATGTGTCTCATGAGGTCCGTTCGTAGTTGAGAAAACACTCCCACTTCAAGCTGCAAATCAACTTGGGACCCTCTACACTGTGTGAAAAAATGGTTCCCGTCAAATGCGGCTTGGCTAAGATGTTAAAACGGAGGAGGTGAGTTATTATAAACGGGTGTTACGCCCCTTAACTTCCGTCAAATTCGATGAAACTTGGTGTCTCAAGTTACCCCGTACAGTTACAATTTTCTAAAAAAAAGTCAATATTGCCCGATGAGTGATGGCTTCACTCTAAAAAAAGTTACAGAATTTTGTATCATTTTTGAGGCAGGATTTTGTATCACCTGCATTGGTTACAAATATTTGTATAAGTGATATAGAATTTTGTATCAGATGTGCCGGTTACAGAAAAATGAATCATTTTGGAGCTTGATACAGAAATTTGTTACATGAAGGTTACAATATTATGTTTGTAACATAACTGATACAGAAAATTGTAAGTAGACACTAAATTCTGTATCAGAGATTAAAACATAATGTTTTAACGGCAAAATTGAACAGCAGTGCCCATAGAGACAAATTAAACTTAGAGTTTTCATGTGCTTTTATTTTTCCCGACTCTGAATAAGAGATTCAGTCTCGTGTATGCTTGGCTGGCAAGGCCTCCGTCCCTTACCACGCGCGCCTCAGGTCACCGGCTACCTGCGCCGCTCCCTCCACGGCGTCCGCACAGCGCAGTTGGTAGCGTGGCGGGCCGCCAACCCAGAGTTTGGGGTTCGATTCCCGACTTCTCAGAGTACATCTGAGAAAGTGGTGACTCGAAGGATGGCATAAGGACCATCAATCAGACCCACGGAGATTACGTTCGAACAAAATTCTCATTTTGAAGCTTGATTTGGAAGAATAACGACTGTTTACAAATTTTGTAACCGTTACGAAATTCTGTAACCAAGTTACAAAGAAAAAAATTGTATCCATCGTGATACAAATTTCTGTAACACATGTTATTGAAAAAGCTGCGTAACCATGTTACAAAATTCTGTACTGATTTTTTTAGAGTGTTCCCCTAAAAACCAATTCTACATTTAGAATGTTCAATTAATAGGGTTGAGAAATACACTGAGATTCCTTACGCTATGAGTATAGCACGTATGGTACAATGCAGCTGAGATATCGCACCATACGTGCAATGCGATAGCCATATTGCACCTTACGTACTATGCGTCCCGAAAATGCCCTATGCTAATGCATGGGAATGGGGAGGTATTGCACTTCATGTGCAATGCTTTTGCATCGCCCCACTGTGGCAAAAAGGTACGGAAAATTCTGTTATTTTTTTTTGCCAGGATTCTCCGTAGGGCCGTACAGTATTCTCCGCAGGACCGCACAGTCTTCTCCGTAGGACCTGGAAGACTGTATAGTCCTACTGAGAACACTGTTAGGTCGTACGGAGAATACTGAGCGGTCCTACACTCAAAAAAATTTCAATACTAAATTCTGTAACATGGTTACGCAGTAATTTCCACTACAAATGTTACAGAATTTTGTATCAGCACTGATACAAAATTTTGTATCACGCGTTACGGTAAACTGTTTCCCGGTTACAGAATTCCGCAATGCAAAAATCAGAAAAATTTGTCGTTTTATAAACAAAATTTGAACCTCAACGATCGTTCGTTCCAACACATTCGCTCCGTCGCTCCTGTACTCCCGAACACCCGGAGAAACCGCCGTGCGTTCTCCGGAACCGAACCCCGGTCCCCCGGATTGCCAGCTCGGCATGCTACCGCTTGCGCCACAGCGCCGTATGGGAAGGCACGCCTCAGACTGTCGATGACACCGAGCGGGCACGCTGCATGCCCAGGTAGTGGTGGGAAACGAGCCCTGCGGCGCGACAGTTAGAGTACCTGGCCCGAAGCTTCTCAAGTACCATGCTCCACGTTAGGACTTTTCGCCCGATCAACTGTGATGTTAAAATTAAGCTCGTAATTTGACTTTAAATTTGCGTTATTAATTTTTGCATCAGACGATATGTAAACTTGTAACGATATGTTACGGTTTTCTGTATCAGTTACAGTTATTTGCATAAAGATCGCATTTTTACATGGAACTATATCACTGATTGTGAATATTGGAACAAAAAGTACAGAATTTTGTATCAGTTTTAGAATTCTGAAGCACTGATTCGTAAATTCGTAACATTCTTGACGTGATACAAAATTTAGGATCAAGGATACAAATTTTTTTATCCGACTGACGTGTTACAGAATTTTGTATCAAGATCGTTACAAAATCCTATATTATTTTTTAGAGTGTACGGAAAATACTGTACGAGCCTACGGAGAACATTGACAAGGGGGCTACGGAGAATTACCACAAGGTTAACAGGATTTTCCGTAGCTTTTTGCCACAGTGCCCAATTGACGCTATACTGTACACAAAGCGTTTGGATTCTTAGTGTACTGCAGTCATTTGAGTCTAAACAAGACTTGTTTCGAGTACCAAAGGAGACTCGTAACACTCCTCTATGATTGTTTAAGTTCTTAAAATTGAAAAATCGCTATGAAAGTGGTGAGCCTGGTCCTAACCCGCCGCGTTCAAACGCTTAATCGTCTTTCCAAACAAGTATGAAACACGTGCTAGGGCAGTTTTGACTTCCGAATGTGCCGAGCTAGGCAGCACCTCCTAAGTAAGGTGGAAAAGCAGAAGTGTGTCAAGTTACCCCGGTTTACGGTAAGTGCCGCATGGTGGGGTGCGAAACGTCCACAGATACGACAAACCGATACTAAGTTTAATTTTGAACGTTTTAAACACTCTCATCCCAGTAACGTTCAAACGAGGGGGTATTCACTCTTGAAAATTGTCAACCGACCATTACCTTTCCGGAAGTATTACACCAATTACACCTATTACGCTTTTAATTACAAAGCTGGAATTTTTGAGCGTAAAACAAGCATTTTCGAGGGGCAAACAACTTCGTCAAAATTTGTACACCGTTATTTCAAATTCACGTTATTTCACGTTATTTCATTGTTATTCCAACGTTATTTCAAGGGTATTTCAACGTTATTTCGCGTTATTTCGTGTTATTTCACGTTATTTCGCGCTATTTCACCGTTATTTCACGCTATTTCACGCTTATTTTGGCGTTATTCCATCGTTATTTCGCCGTTATTTCACCGTTATTTCACGTTATTTCACCGTTATTTCACGTTATTTCACGGAAAATGTACACCTAAATTCAAGTTGTTTGCCCCTCGAGCATTTTTGGCCATTTCGGGCTAGTTTAATATTTATAAGAATGCGGTGATGCGTCCCTTTTATTGGGTGCAGGTTTTGTATGCGTAATGTTGATCTATCAGAACCGATAAGAACTTTTCAAGAAGTTCCAAAGGCAACAATGGTCTAAAAAGAAACGAAATTGCCACTTATTTTTCCTACTTGCTGCCCTTATTACCAATTACATTACAAAACTATTACAGATCAATTACATAGCGGACAACCGACTATTACCAGAGTGAATACCCCCTTGCGTTCAAACGAGTGTGACAAAATGTCACGTTCGTTTCGATGTGAATCAGCCATAACTTAGCTTATTTTCATTCAAACGAATGTGACACAATGCTCTAGGGAACGTGTCACATTCGTTTCAACGTGCCGTCAAGTTCCTGGAATGAGAGAGTGGTCTTTCTTCAACGTGTCATTTTAAGTATGAATTAGAGGCACGACTCATGAATGCAAGAATAAATTGAGACTTGCTTGCTCTATCTTATGCTACAAGGGCATTTAGGCTCCTTGCTCGTTTAATCGATTGTTCGCCCTGGGGCTTTCGCTACTCTACCACATGCATTATGTGACAGAACTGACAACTCACGTCACAACGGGTCAAACGAGGCAGAATCACTAATAATTATCGAATTTCCGTGTTATTTTATGTTTTCGGACGCCATTTTGGCACATACGCCCTCCCGCATTGGACCCTGCACGTTTTCAAAATGTGGAAATTTACGAAGATTGACAAGAACTGCCATTTACTATGTACAAAGGGTAATGAGTACTGACATCGAACACGAAACCCGAACGAAATGAGGCAAATGACCCGGGAAAACAGCAATATTTCGTACTTATGGACGTTTTCGGACGCCATCTTAGCAACTAAACCCTTCCACATTAGACCACTTATATTCCCAAAGCGTGGAAATTTACGAGAATTGAAAAGAACTGCCATTGGACGTGAATCACGAGCAAAAGGAGGAGAAAACCGTTTCAAAACACGGATATTTGGTGTATTTTGACGTTTTCGTACGCCATCTAGGCATTTGGGCCCCTGAAAAATGTGCAGATGGTTGGAAATGGTTTCACAATATGTACCTTATATTATTTTACCCCTAAACTGTAAAAATAATACAGCGACACTTGTGCGTACCTCGATATTTTAGAAAAACAAGCTTTGTGGCGGCCATTTTGGACGCCATCTTGAATTTAGGGGCTTAAATGCAAAAATCGAGCTTGGCAACAGGGCGCATCGTTTTCAGCGGGGTCGAATTAGTCTAGAACCGCCTGTTGCCAGTTAGTAGCACAAATCGCCTCTCGACATGCAATTATCAGCAATCTTTCCCGGTCTAGAACATTCATTATTAGAAAATAAGTGAAGCATACTTCGATATAAAGGTCGAAACAACATTTTGGACGTTGTATTTTAACTTTGACAGAGATGGCAAAATAGCTTTGAAAAACAGATCGGTCTTTTCAAAATGGTTCCATGTAGATCATTCATTGTAGATGAGCGCTCTGTAGAACGGATTTTGTACCCAAGCGCTATGAAGATCGGCCATTGCTGACCGGATGCATCGATTGAAGGGAATGAACCAAGGCAGAAGGACCCTCAACTAGCCACTGAAGTTCTTGCTTTCATGGTAAAAGGAATAGCCTCTGATGTCAAATGTGTTGTTGCATCTTACCCCATGAAGGTTCTGTCAAAAGGGCAGCTATACAAGAGATCTTGGGATGTAATAAGGCATCTTGAAGTGGCCGGCATAAAAGTTCTGGCTTTTGTGTGTGATGGCCACCCAGTCAACCGTGCCTTCTTCAAAATGCACTCTCCACACAGCACAGACACCAAATTTGATATTGTGTTTGATACAATTAATTTCTGTGCTTCCGAGTTACGGCTGCTGTTCCTTATATCTGATTTGTGCCACATCTTGAAGACTCTCAGAAATGCATTTTACAATTCTGGAGACCATCCGAAGAAGCCAAGACTACTCACCTACCAGGATGAAGTGATCGTATGGAAATTCATTGTCCGCCTTTATTTCACCTTCAAGAATGACAATTTCAGGAAATCCTACAAGCTGAGTGCCTTGAATGTTTTTCCTAATTCGTACTCAAGAATGAAGGTGCTCCCTGCTGCCCAAGTGTTGAGCAATACCGTTGGACAGGACCTGGAGGACCAGAACTGGCCTGGCACAAAGGAAACCATTCGGTTCATTCGTTTGGCCAACAGGTTTTTTGACTGTCTTAATGGAGCCCACACAAGCCAGGCTAAACGCAAGAGGAACAATGATCTCGCACCATACACAGTTGAAAATATCGACTATGAGTTGCGTGAAGGCCGCTTCAAATTTCTCAGAGAATTTATTGAATATTTAGCGGAGTGGAAGGCTGATGTGGACAGCTTGCCAGTGCACCCCTCAGACAGAGAAAAAATGCTGCTTCCAATGCAAACTATGATTGGCATTGAGACAACCATTAGAGCAATTGAGGGAGCAACCAAGTACTTCCTAGATCCTAATGGAGGACAGGGGAAATTCATCAATGCAAGAATCTTCTCGCAAGATCCATTGGAGCATCACTTTGGTGATCAGCGGCAAGGTGGAGGGGGCAGTAGAAACCCCAATGTTGCACAGTTTCAGCAAAAGCAGGTAGCATGTGCTTTGCAAAGAGGCTTGAATGTCAAAAAGCGCAGGGCTAATTCTGCAGAGGGAGATTTTGGTATGGTATTTAGTGATGAACCAGTTCCTAAGAAGAAACGCTCCAGTAGGAAATAATTAGACTGAATGTTCCTGTGTAACTCTCAATATTTGTCTGTAATTGAAGCAGTATTCAGTGATACTTTGTTTTGTGACAGTACTTTTAAATTTTGTCTTAAGATATACTTTGTTGTCACTTTATGATCAATGTGATAATACATCTTACATTTTAGAAGAGTGAGAATAAGTAATATACTCTAAGTTGGTTTGTATTCTTTATTTTGTTAAAATATTCTATCCAAAAATAAATGTGATACTCTGAATAACAAACTAAAAAAATATGTATGAAAAAATGAACACAATCACAAGAAACACAACATCCACACATAAACTTCTTGGTAAAATTGACTTAGAAACATTATCGCCTACATATTTGGCAGCGTAAAAGTGTAGTCATTTGTAAATAATATTTATTCTGCAAAGACATCACTCAGCCAACCTTGACCTGAGTGACACAGCAGAGTAAGCTTTCTTCAGTCTTTCGTTCAAACGCCTCTTCAAAATCCCTTTCATCACAATTTTTTTACAAGTGTTGCAAATTTGGGTTAGAAAGTCTAATGACACAGTGTCATCATCTAAATGACTTCCCACCAGAACATCCCACAAACACAAAATACTACTATCTTGAAGGACATTTTCTTCAATTACATCATTTGGTAATGATCCATCAGGACCCTCCAGAGACATTAGCATGTCAAATAATACAACAAAAAAATCTAATGCTTCTTGGCTTATGTCTTTAAGCCCACCTCTGTCTACAGATTTAGTAAAATGTGAAGCACTACTGGAGCAAGCACTGCCAACACCCTCAACTGGTAGAAACTTTTTGAGGACTACATCTAAAAACAAGTTCCAGCTGTGATTGGTGTCCTTGAATTTATTACCTTTAAAGATCAGAGTATGCACCACAGAGCCACCTATGTAGTGACACAATTCTAGAAAAGTCGGCTGTGTGTGGGCGGGCTACCTTCACCGACCTACTCTAGTCACCTGACCTTTTTCTCCTTATTTCATCATTTGCAGTAGCACCATGAATTGTTCTAACAAAATATATTAAGGTCTCATTCGTTAAACCCAGCATGAAATTTCCTATAAAGAGTTCTAACACCTCAACTGACGGACACTCAACATCACCAAGAGACAGCACATGCTTCTTCAAATAAGTCTTGAAATCAGCATTATTTAACAAGGAATTAACACCAACATAATATTCGTATACAAGAGCTGAAGCAAACACAGAACTGTGGTCTGATAAAATTGCATACAGGTGTTCATGAAGATATTTATAAAGCAGATCATGATCCTCTTCAGGCGACGAGAATGTTTTCAATAATTCTTCTGCATAAGCTTTCAAGCTATCAGCATATTTACCAACAAACTTTTCTTTAATGATTTTTTCCAATGTATCCATGATGAGAGACGGTAGTTTCTCCATAAACATTTCAGGATTTGCAATCTTTGTTAACACTCCTGGAAAATAAAATAAAATATTAATAACAGGCCGTTATGAAGTGCCAACAACTCACATCTACTTCCACCGTACTTACTTTTCATAAGGTGCATCCTCTTATGAATTTTATATGTTGCATCGTTGGCAAAGGTTGAAGTGCATTCTGGACACTTAATACGAGCAACAGGTGCTTCTTTCGGTGGTGGTGCAGCTTGTGGTTGAGCAGGCCTGTTGGAGCGAGATGGGGTTGACGTCACAGCTGGTGCCCTTGCCCTTGACCTTGTACTGAGCGCAGGTGAGGAAGGCCTGTCACTTTCCGTGCCCCTGGTTTCATTCCTGGTTGGTGTGGCTGCTCTTGTCATGGACCTTGTCCTTGGCGAATCTAACCGTGTTGGAGTAGCTCCTCTTGTACGAGATCTTGTAGATGCTGCTGGAGAACCAGAGTCAGATGCAAATACAGAGGGCATCGTTGGTGTAGATGGTCTGACATCTACGGGCGGGGGCGCACGGGCACTTCGTCCTCGACTTCTTGTTGCAACAGGAGTAGATGACACTACATTGGAAACTGGTACCGTTCCCTCCGGCACGACCGCCGAAAAACTATCATCCAACATAGCCTCGCTGTTATTGTGGAAATCATTCTCAATTTCTTCCCACACACTATCATCGATAGGCAGAAGTTCTTCACACTCATCCATGTTGGTGGTTGAAAAGGAATAACAAACTGCAAACAGAGAGAGAGAGAGGTTATGAGGTTATGTCACTCGTACAAGTTCGCGACATCACGTAACCTGAGAGGGAACGGGGAAAGATATTCGGCGCAAATCAAGCCTAACACTTAAAAAAATGGTTGGGAAGCGGTTTTGGGTCGAATCGAATCGCCAAGTGGCTTACCTTTCTAATTAAAATGTTGAGCGTCGGCCGGCTTGAGAAGTTGTAAACAGTGGGACGAGCGGGTGACGTCACGCGGCCGACGATTCGTAAATTACGCTTTTCAGAGTGTGTGTGGACTTGAAATGCTCAGGAAAATTCTAAAATAATTAAATGTTCCCGAAATGACACAATGGGATCGCTAAAACACGCTATTTCGCGAAATATGAAAAGAACGTTATGCGGAGTGTTCGACGCGGCGGTGACCGACCGACCCGCCGCCCTGCCGAGTGGCGTCCGGAGGCGCGATAACCGACCCCTGTTCAAACGGGAGGACTTGTAGGTCAAGTGTTTTGAATTTTGGCAATAGTTTGAACATTTTTCTTTCGAATGAGCCCAGGCACGGCCCGAAAGTCGCACTGGTTGACTCAGAATGTTAATGCACATTTCAAAAAGCGGCAGCGCGGGAGATCTCCGTTGCGAATCCATAACAGCCCTAATCTCATGCTGTACACCATCTCTTGGGGTGTGCCTCGCTGCCTTGGGGAAAGGGTTAGATCTACTAATTTGGGGCCAGTTATCAGTTGGTCAAAATGTTTGGGCTTGTGAAAGGTCTTTGATGCAAGTAGATTTAAAATTTAATCTCCAAAAGATGACTGTGCAAAAGATACGGTTAACAGGAACTGTGATTTAAAGGGTTTAAAAATAATGCTGCCTTTTTTCGGGCCAAAGTTTCACTTTTGAACGTTACTGCTTCAAAACTTTTCGAGATATCGTGAATCTGTCAACGGGATCGTGTTCCTTTGGGCCCTTTCTTGGTGGGAATCAATTTTTTGGGTCGTGAAAATCGGAAAAAATGGGGAAGCCATAGGATCAAACGCACCCAAATCAAAAGTGTTCAATTTAGCGTTAAAAAGGGCCCCCATCTTGGCTCTGCACGCGAAATCGAAATGCCTCTGCGGGCAAAAGTGTTCAGGGGGTCCCCCGAACACCCAAAAAAATTCCAGCCCATGGTCATGAAATGCAGTTTGGACGCCATATGGGAGCGGGCCACCCCACTTATTAGCTATG
>NW_023144630.1:9232114-9256590 GCF_012932325.1 Thrips palmi | reverse complement strand
GATTCTACTGAGATTTTGCAGGGTCATTGGGCATATCCTTGGCTCGCCACACACCAAAATTCAGCTTTCTATCTCAATCCATTCGGTCATATTAGCCAAAAAACACTTTAAAAACGGCAGGAAAAAGACAACTTTTTTGGAACTTTCAACTTTTTGTCAAGTTCAATGTCGTTTTAAATGTTTTAAAGGCTGCTGATGACGAAAATAGAATCCATTCAGACCTCCGACCGAAAGTTAAGCCCCATTAGTGTAGATTTTGATGACCAAATGCTCTTTTTGGGGGATCACGCCCATTTCCACGGTCTGCCAAGGAAGGCAGCCTGCCCAAGGCAGGTTAGCGCCGCAGGCCAAGGTAGGTGTATACGCCAGGCGTGGATTGTCGAAACTGGCGCAGCATCGCGAAGCCTGTTACGACAAGACACAGTCTGGCGTACACCTACCTTGTAATGACTGCTTAAATCTGGTGACGATTGTAAATGACTCATGTGACCATACCAATGGCCACAGCAAATTTTTTTTATTTCCAATTGACGAGCAAATTAAACATATGTTTGAACAGCGAGGCTTAGCCTCAGTTATAGATTCATATCGAAATCATCCCTCCAGGAAAGCAGGTTTTATTTGTGATATTTTAGATGGCTGTGAATACTTAAGAGTTAAATTGCATTTTCCAAATCCTTTTGACTTGATATTGTTGTGGAATACTGATGGTATTTTAATGTCTGAGAGTTCATCACTTGATTTGTGGCCTGTACTCGGCATTGTGTGTGAAGTTCCACCACGTCTCCGGTCTTCATTTATGATTGTAGCTGGTGTTTATGTTGGTGAGAAGGAGCCTAATATGAATGTTTATTTACAACCATTTGTAGATTCTTTAAAAAAATTATCTGAAGAGGGAGTAACTTGGGTCCATCCAGTTTCAAAGGAACATATTGTTTCAAGAATTTCAGCTCCAGTTCTGTGTGCAGATGCCCCAGCTAAGGCTAAGGTGATTGGGATGCAACAGCACGCATCCAGATATGCTTGTGTCATTTGTGAACAGAAAGCTCTGAGAACGCAGCCAATTCTTTTACGTAATGGTACAGAGCGAAGGTTGAGGCGTTTCTTGTTTCAGGAAAATTTGAGTCGACTTCGTACTGGTGTCAGTATGGACCAGTTAGGTACTGAAGCCGAAAGGGTTGGAGAGCCCCAGAGGGGTGTTGCCGGAAACTCAGTAATATCAGAAATCCCTCACTTGGACAGAGGTACTTGTACGGCTGCTGAATACATGCACCTTGTTCCATTAGGAATTGTTAGGTACCTCCTCTTGATATTATTATGTAAGAGGGGACCATGGTTTCTTGGTGATCAAATACCTGAAATGGATAAGTTTATCAAATCTATCAAAGTGCCAGACTTTTTTAACCGATTGCCACGGAAACTTGCTGACATAAAGTATTGGAAAGCCAGTGACTTTCGTGCTTTTCTCTTATTTTATTCTTTACCTCTATTTAAAGGGAGATTACCTGACAAATACTTCCAACATTGGCTTCTGTTGGTTGCAGCTATGTTTATTCTTTTGAAGGATTGTATTTCAGATAATGATCTAGTTATTGCTGACCTTATGCTCAGATCCTTTGTAAGAGATATCAAAGAATTGTATGGTGAAAAGTGTTACACATACAACTGCCATAATTTAATTCATTTGAGTCTTCTTGTAAAACGTTGGGGACCTTTGTGGGCCACAGCTGCCTTTATTTTTGAGTCTTTTAATGGTTTCCTAGGGAGGCTTGTTCATGGTACAAAACATTTAGGCCAAGAACTAATTAAAAATTTAAAGATTTGTCAAAGTGTGGCTATTTTAGACAACATTGTTAATGCTCGTGATGGTGATCATCACCAGTTTAGTTCAAAAGTCAGTGAAGTAGAAGGAAAGCCTTTGCCTAAAGAAAATTTAAAATTAGACGAGGAGAGAACTATTCAGTCTTGTCCAGACTTAGGATATTATGTTCTCCATTCAAGAGCTAAACTTATGTCTAAGTTTTTTACGACTAAACTGTATGATGAAAGAGTGAAGAGAGCCAATTCAATTATCCAATTTAAAAGTGATGCCAAGATTCAATATGGTCAAATACTTTATTTTATAAAATCAAGCAGTGCAACATTGTATTGCTTAGTGAAGTGTACAAAATGGAACATACTCAAATAATGTGTCATGAAAATTCTAGGCATATTGTTGGCCATTTATTGCCAGTTTCAGAATCAGACAAGTTAATTGTTATTCCAGTTGAGTCCATTGTCACAAAAGTTGCAAAAATTGGAATCTACCTTGCAGTTATGCCAAACCCCTATGAAGTCCATTTTTAAACGATCTTTGTGTGCTTTTATATTTAAGAATAAACATTTAACCTTTTAATTTTTTAAAAAAATTTATTTTTCCCACTCTTCTGCCTACATCTCCCCCCCCCCCCCCCCCCCCACCCCACCCACACACTTTTTTACACTCACAGACTTGCCGGTGGTTAGGTTGGGTTTGATGCAAACTTGATACTGACTTGATGCGTGCCTGTTAGGGACCGTCCATAGAATTCCTTTTGAGAACTACCACAGAAGCGGCGCACGGTCAAGGACCATAAAAGAATGTGACTTACATGTAGAAAAATTTAATTGCAACAAATGTGCAAGTGAAATCTGTTTTTGCGATAACATAGTCGCAGCTTATGAACGGTCCCTAAACTGCATGGCGTAATAACCATGGAACCCGTGGCTCGATGGGTTTGAAATTTTACAAGCGTGTTCCTGTTTAAGTTATCTTCCACCACTCAAAAAATGGAATGAATAATGCAAGCCGTTCAAGACCAATCGTAAAAGCGACCTTTCTTTTTTTCACCCTAAAGGTCTGTTAGTGCCGCAGCAGTGGTCCTGGGCCTGAAAGCCGTGTGGATAGTCGTTTTTTTAAGTGATGTTTTTCGCAGTTTAATAGCTAGCACAGGCACGCGGGGTGTTAAAATGAAAGTGAGATGCATTTTTTTATCACCTTTCCAGTACTAAATCGGTATTCAGCGACCCAATCGGTTTTGAAAGGAAATTATGTGGGTGAGCATCGTCTACAGCGGTTCGCATCGGCCCGCCAAAAACCCTGCGCTGTCATTGGCTGTCACGCTAGGCCAGGCCGACGGCAGTCTAGATAGTTGTCGTCTGCAAACTACAATATTTCCTGCATAGACAATCAACTATATCCATAGACCAACTGCTTCATGCCCAGGCTGGGATCCATGTGTTACGCCGCTCCCTGATTGGTCGGTACCTTTCACTTCACTCGTCATTGGTCGGCTGTGGTCACCAAGCTGCCTCGGCAGCGAACGCCGCGTCCTGATTGGTCGAGGAGGCTCGAGCTCCACCAACCAGAACGCGGCGTTCGCTGGCGGAGGCAGCTTGGTGCAGTCGATGCCACACTTGTGGAACAGTTTATACCTTTTTAAGTTGATGTTCAGCTGCTTTCAGTGGGTGAAAAAGAAGCTCACATAAATGAGGAATATCATCAAACGGCTCGATTTTTCAAATGAACTTTAATTTTAGAGCCTCAGAGGAAGTTTTACGGAGGAACACCGCTCGTGCCGCTCGTGCCGACAACTGATTGTTTGTGTTTCACTTGGTATTTATACCAACAAGCTTTGCTCAAAAACCAAGAGCCAGAAACATAGATTTGAACAGGCTGAATGTAATCAGCCCACTAAAATTGACATTTGTCGAGTTTTTAACCTTGAAATGTTGAAGTGAAAGGTACGGACCAATCAGGGAGCGGCGTAACACATGGATCCCAGCCGGGCATGAAGCAGTTGGTCTATGGATATAGTTGATTGTCTATGATTTCCTGTTAATTTATTGAGTCAGTTTTAATTTTTCTAAACTCTGGAGGTCTATCAAAATGAAATTATTCTACAAACTTATGGATTTATTATACCTGGGTAACGAACACGGAAAGTATGTGTTTTGAACTTCAGGTTAACCTCTTTTATGCTCATTTTTGGAGTAGAGCAACACAGAAACTTTCTGTGATATTTTAACAACTGTGATTTGCCTCTTGGGCCACCACATGTGAAAGAAACTTTTTTTACTTTGACTCAAACAGCTACATTGTTGGTAGCTACATGTGTGTGGAGAAAAAATCAACATGTGTCAAGATAATTTTAATTAGTCTTCGGAAACAAATTTTAAGAAACAAGAAGCGAACTGAAGCAAGACTTCCATTATATTCCTCTCATCGAAACACAAACCATTTCATGCTTCTCTTCTCCTTTCATTGCTGCCAGTTTCTGTACCTAAAATTTTCACGGTGTTGAGGTTCCCTTGAATTTCTCTCACGAGACTGAGGCCACTCCGGATGGTCATATAAGTCAGGCACTGGAATAGATCAAAAGGAAAATAGGTTGCGTTGTTAGAAAAACATTTTATCCTGTAAATGTTCTAATGGTAAGTTTCTTTGCATAACGTTGGTCCTTTATATTGGATGAAAATAGGGAAAATACTATTTCCAAACCTTACTTGCACTTTGACAAGGTAGCGTTTGTCAACTAAGTACAATTTTTGCACAATGTTGGACATTTTTAAAGGCTCTTGGGGCTCATTGAACCCTGCCACTAGCCTAAATAAGCATGTGGATTATGCATGGGTGTAACTTGACATCGATATGTGGGCTTAAAAGTTAAGGCCACAAATTGGATGTTTCAACTGCAATTTGTTTTGGTTCAATAAAGGTAAAACTTCGGATGATTTTTGTCCAAAAAAGTATTCTTAAGAATAAAAATATTTTTATCCTCTAAAATTTGCACCCAGAAAGTGTTGAAAAGTTTGATTCAAGTAGAATTCAGAGTTTATAAAGAAAAAAGATTCAGGTCATCTTATAGTTCTTTAAAAATTAAAACTAGAGTGAGAAAGAGAGGGGGGGGAGGGAGGCGGGGAGGGGGGAAAGTATTGCATAGTGCTTACAGTAGACAGGGAAGCATTTCAGATATCTGCAATGCGAACGGCGTTTCGCGCTACAAATTGGTAACCGGCGGTTCTAGACTAATTCGACCCCGCTGAACACGAATTGCCCGGTTACCAAGCTCGATTTTTTCATTTAAGCCCTTAAATCCAAGATGGCGGCCAAAATGGCGCCCAAAATGCCCGAATCGCAGTTCTAACGCGCTGTGAAGCCCACACTCACGAGTTGTTGGTTGGTTTTCAGTTAGATTACCATTCAAGTAACGCGATGGGAGATTTTAGAGCCATGGGCATGAGTGTTAGGGGTCAAAATGCGAAGATGGCGTCCGAAAACGTCAAAAATCGCTTAAAACGTCACATTTTGACCGTTTTTGCGATAATTTGCTGATTCTGTGATTGTTTTGGGTCTTCCTTCGACTAGATAAACCAGATTTTAAGTTTGCATGACCTGTTGTCACATAAGCTAGGGGCCAACAGGCCAAGATGGCGTCCGAAAACGTCACGTCACATTTTGACCATTTTTGGGATAATTTGCTGATTCTGTGATTGTCTAAGGCCTTCCTTCGACCAGATAAACCAGATTGTAAGTTTGCATGACCTGTTGTCACATAAGCTAGGGGCCTAGAGGCCAAGATGGCGTCCGGAAACCTCCAAAATCGCTCCAAAGTACACTTTTCCTATTTTTGGGTATTCACCACGTTCTGTATCTCCCGTATCTCCTCGATCCTAAAGCCTGAATGGATCAGGGTGGCATAAGGCGTATATGGAATGTCAAAACCAAATCAAATCGTAAAAACAAATCAATGTTCTATTTTTTAATGTTTTAGAAAAATAAGGTTACAAATGAGTAGTTTGTTAAGTGTTCTAACAGCAACACTGGAGTAATAGTTTCATTACCTGAAATCGACAGTGACCCAAACGGCGACGTGTGATGATCCTCTTTTAAATTTCTTACTCGACTCTTAATGTCTTACGATGAAATTTGACCTATGTTATTTGTATGTTGCAGTGAACGAAGCGATATTCCTTCGTAATACGAATCTTCTTAGCTTTTTCGTTGTAAGATACGAAGAAAAACTTTCGTAATATGAAGAAAAACCACCATCGTATTATGGGAAATTTCTTCGTAAGACATTTAGAGTGATCCTTAATATTTTCTCTATTGATACTTCTGGATTTTATCTCCGTATCTCCAATGTTAATTTTTTTGTGACTTTCACTTCATATACTTACTAACTAAAATCAACATGTTCAGCATTCAACGTTTGTAATCACTGTGTTACAAAGATTTTACCGCTGACGACAGGAGGAAAGGTGCCCGGCCACCTTTACTACTAACGACACTTCATAAAAGAAACCGAAATTTTAGGTATCCTTTGTCAAGGATTATTTTGTATTCCTAATCCATACCCTATCTAGTGACGACGATTATGTGCCACTACCATTATCAGTAAAATAAATCGTCACCGGGTGATTCTGTGCGTAGGTCATTTTGGCAGTAGCTAAATTATAAAAATAAGTTCACCTTTTTGAGACAGATTTGGTGTGGATGGCATACAGGGCACCCCTCACAGCACTCCTCTGAGCGTGGCAACGCTTTGAGTTGACTTTCATTTTCACACCCTATGAAATACGGCGGAACTTTCAGAAATCATGACGGAATTTACATATGACGGAACTTACAAAGCGAAGTGTTTAATCAGCTGACCTGATGCGATACAAGATAGGCAAAAACTGTTGACGGTGTCTTTTCGAGCATCCGAAACAGCGCTTTTTAGCGAAGGTTGTGGCAACTTTGTCCCTCGGAAGGAGGGAGCTATGGTCCGAAACGGAATTTACATCTATTTGTACACCCTACCCGTTAAACATTTCTGACGGGCTGGAAGCGTTGTTTGGCCGCCCCAGGTCCCACGAGCACGGGCTTCTGGTTGTGTTTCCTATGTTCTTTCGATTCCAAGCGGTCAGGGGGTTCTTAAACGAAAAGGAATCCCAGTGGAACGTCAGTTGTGAAATCAGCATAGGTGACGTGGTCACATTTTCCGAAAGGCTGTTTCGAGTTCAACAAATGATGACACAAAGGTCACCTTCCCTAGTTTTGTGAAGAATAAGTCATGGAAATAGTGACTACAGCATGGCAAAGTTGTTTAATAGGTGTTCCTGACCATGATGGGACTTACAAAACGACACATTAGCACAATACAAAAACTAGAAAAACAAAAGTTAGATCGACGTTGTCACTTGTCCACATGAGGACATGGTCCTCGTTCACTAAAACAGAATTAAATTGCCCAAGCTAGCCATTCAACCTCAATTCAGACGCAAGGCCCGAATGACCTGAAATGACCGGAATCACACCACCTACATAATTCCTCCAGATTCACGAAAAATGAGGCACCAAATCCGCAGAAAGCGCAAGTTTTGACTCTTTCGGACGCCATCTTTGACTGTGGACCCTCAGTTCACGTGACAGCAGGTCATGCAAACTTACAATCTGGTTTATCTAGTCGAAGGAAGACCTTAGACAATCACAGAATCAGCAAATTATCGCAAAAATGGTCAAAATGTGATGATTTGAGCGATTTTTGACGTTTTCGGACGCCATCTTGGCCTGTTGACCCCTAGCTTAGGTGACAACAGGTCATGCAAACTTAAAATCTGGTTTATCTAGTCGAAGGAAGACCCAAAACAATCACAGAATCAGCAAATTATCGCAAAAACGGTCAAAATGTGACGTTTTAAGCGATTTTTGACGTTTTCGGACGCCATCTTCGCATTTTGACCCCTAACACTCATGCCCATGGCTCTAAATTCACCCATCGGGTTACTTGAATGATAATCTAACTGAAAACCAACCAACAACTCGTGAGTGTGGGCTTCACAGCGCGTTAGAACTGCGATTCGGGCATTTTGGGCGCCATTTTGGCCGCCATCTTGGATTTAAGGGCTTAAATGAAAAAATCGAGCTTGGTAACCGGGCGATTCGTGTTCAGCGGGGTCGAATTAGTCTAGAACCGCCGGTTACCAATTTGTAGCGCGAAACGCCGCTCGCTTCGATTTAGAGAGCCTTTTTCAGAAATGCTTCCCTGTCTACAGTGTCTCCGGGAACGGGCAGGTACCACTTCATTAACCCATTCCTCTTCCAGCAGCTCCAAAATTACTCGAAGCATCCTGATGCTTTCGTTTATTTGACTCGGTAGGCGCTGGAGCTTTCGTTGTAGACGACTGATCGCAGTCTATAAATCAATCAAATAATATCCATGTCACTTTTGCAGCCACCGACATGGAAGAAACTTATAACGAAACCACTTACATTGACGTATGCTCGGCACTCGTGGAGCATAATTCTCCTTGCTCTTGCGACGTGCTCAAACGCATAGGGACCATGAGACGCCATTGTCCAAAACTAACAATTTCTCTGCCTACGCCCTCTCACAAGCAAGACACTGCTGCAAGGCAACAATGGATCTTGAGCGCGATGCGAGCGCCGTCCAGCCGCGTGTACAAGTTCGTACGCGATTCGTATGCCTGCATACGAAGATGGCAAACGTGGACGTATGTGTGTCCAGCCGTGTGTACAAGGTCGTACACGAGTCGTATGCCTACATACGAAGACGGCATACGTGGCCGTATGTGCGTCCAGCCGCGTGTACAAGGTCGTACACGAGTCGTATGCCTACATACGAAGACGGCATACGTGGCCGTATGTGCGTCCAGCCGCGTGTACAAGGTCGTACACGAGTCGTATGCCTACATACGAAGACGGCATACGTGGCCGTATGTGCGTCCAGCCGCGTGTACAAGGTCGTACACGAGTCGTATGCCTACATACGAAGACGGCATACGTGGCCGTATGTGCGTCCAGCCGCGTGTACAAGGTCGTACACGAGTCGTATGCCTACATACGAAGACGGCATACGTGGCCGTATGTGCGTCCAGCCGCGTGTACAAGGCCGTACACGAGTCGTATGCCTACATACGAAGACGGCATACGTGGCCGTATGGGCGTCCAGCCGCGTGTACAAGGCCGTACACGAGTCGTATGCCTACATACGAAGACGGCATACGTGGCCGTATGTGCGTCCAGCCGCGTGTACAAGGTCGTACACGAGTCGTATGCCTACATACGAAGACGGCATACGTGGCCGTATGTGCGTCCAGCCGCGTGTACAAGGTCGTATACGAGTCGTATGCCTACATACGAAGACGGCATACGTGGCCGTATGTGCGTCCAGCCGCGTGTACAAGGTCGTATACGAGTCGTATGCCTACATACGAAGACGGCATACGTGGCCGTATGTGCGTCCAGCCGCGTGTACAAGGCCGTACACGAGTCGTATGCCTACATACGAAGACGGCATACGTGGCCGTATGTGGCAGATTCCAGACCTAAAGGGCAAGCCATTTGCCAACACCTCATGGATTTGGACCAAACTTGGTATACCTATACCTTTTGAGTCAAAAAAATTTTTGGTGAAAAAAATTTTTATTTTCAAAAATTTTTTGTCGTTAAAAATAAAAAAATGTTTCTAGACAATTTGACGTCATCACCAAAAGTGCTCAAAATTTCACCAAAGACTCATCATTATGTTCTCTTTTCACCTGCCAAGTGCCAATACGGTTAACTAAATACTTTGGGAGATATTTAAGTTTACGAGTCCAAAAGAGACCAAACCCGTTAATGATTTTCACCTAGATTTGCTTCTATTCGAGTCAGCAGTCATATTTCGACTAAAGTAAAGCTCCGTCTTGAAAAATTTGGAACCAGACTTGATAGTTATATTGAGAATGTTGCAATTTAAGGCCACATAAGGAATATTCAGTGATATTTAGTCTTTTCTATGTTTAGTAATTCAATTGTTTTTATTGTATTTTGAAAGTTGAATTATTAAACATAGAAAAGACTAAATATCACTGAATATTCCTTATGTGGCCTTAAATTGCAACATTCTCAATATAACTATCAAGTCTGGCTCCAAATTTTTCAAGACGGAGCTTTACTTTAGTCGAAATATGACTGCTGACTTGAATAGAAGCAAATCTAGGTGAAAATCATTAACGGGTTTGGTCTCTTTTGGATTCGTAAACTTAAATATCTCCCAAAGTATTTAGTTAACCGTATTGGCACTTGGCAGGTGAAAAGAGAACATAATGATGAGTCTTTGGTGAAATTTTGAGCACTTTTGGTGATGACGTCAAATTGTCTAGAAACATTTTTTTATTTTTAACGACAAAAAAATTTTTAAAAATAAAAATTTTTTTCACCAAAAATTTTTTTGACTCAAAAGGTATAGGTATACCAAGTTTGGTCCAAATCCATGAGGTGTTGGCAAATGGCTTGCCCTTTAGGTCTGGAATCTGCCATGTGCGTCCAGCCGCGTGTACATCCCCGTATGCTCGCATACGGAGCTCCCATGCTTGACAGTATGTGTGTCAGTATGTGAAGCATACGAGCCACATACGACTTGTATGTGCACATACAGGTCTCGCATGTGAAACACATACGTAGCACATACGAAGCTTGTTTCACGGGTCGTTAAACCCAGCATGAAGTTTCCTATAAAGAGTTCTAACACCTCAACTGACGGACACTCAACATCACCAAGAGACAGCACATACTTCTTCAAATAAGTCTTGAAATCAGCATTATTTAACAAGGAATTAACACCAACATAATATTCGTATACAAGAGCTGAAGCAAACACAGAACTGTGGTCTGATAAAATTGCATACAGGTGTTCATGAAGATATTTATAAAGCAGATCATGATCCTCTTCAGGCGACGAGAATGTTTTCAATAATTCTTCTGCATAAGCTTTCAAGCTATCAGCATATTTACCAACAAACTTTTCTTTAATGATTTTTTCCAATGTATCCATGATGAGAGACGGTAGTTTCTCCATAAACATTTCAGGATTTGCAATCATTGTAAACACTCCTGGAAAATAAAATAAAATATTAATAACAGGCCGTTATATGTTGCATCGTTGGCAAAGGTTGAAGTGCATTCTGGACACTTAATACGAGCAACAGGTGCTTCTTTCGGTGGTGGTGCAGCTTGTGGTTGAGATGGCCTGTTGGAGCGAGATGGGGTTGACGTCACAGCTGGTGCCCTTGCCCTTGACCTTGTACTGAGCGCAGGTGAGGAAGGCCTGTCACTTTCCGTGCCCCTGGTTTCATTCCTGGTTGGTGTGGCTGCTCTTGTCATGGACCTGGTCCTTGGCGAATCTAACCGTGTTGGAGTAGCTCCTCTTGTACGAGATCTTGTAGATGCTGCTGGAGAACCAGAGTCAGATGCAAATACAGAGGGCATCGTTGGTGTAGATGGTCTGACATCTATGGGCGGGGGCGCACGGGCACTTCGTCCTCGACTTCTTGTTGCAACAGGAGTAGATGACACTACATTGGAAACTGGTACCGTTCCCTCCGGCATGACCGCCGAAAAACTATCATCCAACATAGCCTCGCTGTTATTGTGTAAATCATTCTCAATTTCTTCCCACACACTATCATCGATAGGCAGAAGTTCTTCACACTCATCCATGTTGGTGGTTGAAAAGGAATAACAAACTGCAAACAGAGAGAGAGAGAGGTTATGAGGTTATGTCACTCGTACAAGTTCGCGACATCACGTAACCTGAGAGGGAACGGGGAAAGATATTCGGCGCAAATCAAGCCTAACACTTAAAAAAATAGTTGGGAAGCGGTTTTGGGTCGAATCGAATCGCCAAGTGGCTTACCTTTCTAATTAAAATGTTGAGCGTCGGCCGGCTTGAGAAGTTGTAAACAGTAGGACGAGCGGGTGACGTCACGCGGCCGACGATTCGTAAATTACGCTTTTCAGAGTGTGTGTGGACTTGAAATGCTCAGGAAAATTCTAAAATAATTAAATGTTTCCGAAATGACACAATGGGATCGCTAAAACACGCTATTTCGCGAAATATGAAAAGAACGTTATGCGGAGTGTTCGACGCGGCGGTGGCCGACCGACCCGCCGCCCTGCCGAGTGGCGTCCGGAGGCGCGATAACCGACCCCTGTTCAAACGGGAGGACTTGTAGGTCAAGTGTTTTGAATTTTGGCAATAGTTTGAACATTTTTCTTTCGAATGAGCCCAGGCACGGCCCGAAAGTCGCACTGGTTGACTCAGAATGTTAATGCACATTTCAAAAAGCGGCAGCGCGGGAGATCTCCGTTGCGAATCCATAACAGCCCTAATCTCATGACCCGAGGGTGTTTTACACATGTCTCTTACATTCCAGCCTTTTTAGCACTCAATCGAGCACCCAATCCTCCTTACTATGAGCTTCTCCATTGCTATGAATCCTGGTTTCCGGGCATACCTTGCAGCTAAGCTTGGAAGGTTTGGCCAGGTCTTAATGGTCTCCGGTTCAGCAATTTGAGTAAAGGTCACTATCTCGATCATTGGCTGAGCGATAGCGAAGCCTGTTACTCCAGTGCGGTTGAAAAGTTTTGTCTGTCTGTCTGTCTGTGTGTGTGTGTGTGTGTGTGTGTGTGTGTGTGTGTGTGTACACTACTCCTCCTGAGCGGCTCGGCCGATCTGGCTGAGATTTCGCAGGGTTATTAGGTATGTTCTTGGCTCGGCACACGCGAAATTTCACCATCCTAGCTCAACTGGTTCAGTTTTTATAGCCGAAAAACACCTAAAAAACGGCGAAAAATCGAGTTTTCTGTCGGTACACTGAGAATGAAAAAGTCATGATCAATACCCAATTTTGGGCGAGGTTTACTTTCTCACCCGAATTTGGGCGAGGAAAGTTTCCTCACCCAATTTGGGCGAGGAAAGCATCCTCGCCCAATTTTGGGTGAGGAAGGGTGTATCAGCTCCCTATATAGCTCCATTGTATTACAAGGTAGGTTTACGCCAGACCGCGTATTGTCGTAACAGGCTTCGCGATGTGTCGCTGCCTGTTTCTCCAATCCGTGCCTGGCGTACCTACCTTGGCCTGCGGCGCTAGGCTGCCTTCGGCAGACAATGCTTGTCCATCATCAGTTACTTCAGAACTGTTGCATGCTGGGGGCCCCCAGACCCCCCTTCATTCTAGATAGAGGTGCTTCATCTACAAATTACACGATCTTGACCCTTGTAACTTTTCAACTTGTCGTGGCTGGGGGGCTCCGCCCCCCAGACCCCCCTTTTATCCAGACAGGAGAGGTCTACCGACAGAAAACTCGATTTTTTCGCCGTTTTTTAGGTGTTTTTCGGCTATAATAACAGGAAAAGTAGCGATATACATCGGCAACTTTGGCCCGTCCCGTACATTAAGAAACGTACGAATTTCGCCTATGTTTGACCCTGACGGGAATTAAACCTGAGTCTGGGGTTAAAATAAATGTCGTTTTCGTCATCAGCACCCTCGAAAACGTCAAAAACAATGCAAAAACTCGAATTAAAAGAATGTTCAAAAAATACTCCGCTGGGATTTGAACCCGGGTCCGAAGTTCTCCGATTCGCTCGAAAGTGGCACCATTGGTTTTCTCTCGTCGCCCCGATTCCAAAAATACCCCTACATGCCCTCCTAGCTGCATCCGTTGCCGAGATCCTCCTCGACCCCATGTAGACCATGATGCACCTGCAGCAGCGCCCCCGGGGCTCGGATCGGATTTGCTGCCACCGGGCGGTTCTTAGGGTCACCCAAGGAGGCTGCATACCAAATTTGGTCAAGATCGGACCACGGGAAGTCCTCGGACGGACGGACGGACGGACGGACGAACGAACGGACGCACAGCAGGGATCATACTATATGCCCGTCCCTCCGTCATTTTTTTACAAAAATTAAACGGGACGGGCCAAAAACTGAACCACTTGAGCTAGGATGGTGAAATTTCGCGTGCGCCGAGCCAAGAACATACCTAATAACCCTGCGAAATCTCAGCCAGATCGGCCGAGCCGTTCAGGAGGAGTAGTGTACACACACAGACAGACAGACAGACACACAGACAGACAGACAAAACTTTTCAACCGCACTGGAGTAACATGCTTCGCTATCGCTCAGCCAATGACCCAAATTTGGGTGAGGAAACTTTCCTCACCCAAAATTTGGGCGAGAAAATTTTCCTCACCCAAATTTGGGTAATAAAGAATTCCTCACCCAAAATTTTAGTCATGATCATGACTCTTTCATTCTCAGTGTAGACCTCTCCTGTCTGGATGAAAGGGGGGTCTGGGGGCGGAGCCCCCTAGCCACGACAAGTTGAAAAGTTACAAGGGTCAAGATCGTGTAATTTGTAGATGAAGCACCTCTATGTAGAATGAAGGGGGTCTTGGGAGCGGAGTCCCCCAGCATGCAACAGTTCAGAAGTAACTGATGATGGAGAAGCATTGTCTGCCGAAGGCAGCCTAGCGCCGCAGGCCAAGGTAGGTACGCCAGGCGCGGATTGGAGAAACAGGCAGCGACACATCGCGAAGCCTGTTACGACAAGACGCGGTCTGGCGTAAACCTACCTTGTAAGACGATTACAATTACGCCATCTATTATCATCAAAAACGTTTCTGCAACGAGGCACAGTAGGAAACACTAAGAACAGCAAATCATAGTTTGCGGGTTGCCTACCTCGTCCCCTGGGACCCCTGTGCACCAAATGTTATCGCTTGACTTGCTAAGGGTCTACAAATCCGTTTTAGGTTCCCTTTGAGTCGAAATGACGGTTCAAGAGTTGACATGTACGACGAAAATGCCCTTGGGTCAAATTGGCCCGCTCGGCGCTTTACGGTTATCCGAAAACCCGGCGCTTCTAGTGTTAACAGATAAGCGTGCCGAATGGCAGATACGTCATTTTGAGAGATGGGGATTGGAAAAGCGGTTATTCGTCAATTTGGTCGGTTTGGTGCAAAGATCCGAATTTCGACCATCAAACGGTCATTCACTGGTCGAGAGTCAAGCTGGAAAGCCCACCGAGTTCTCAAAACGAAGGTATTGAATGCTTCTAGAGGCGTGTTTGGTCAGATGTTCTATTAAATTTGAAGGAGGCAGTCAGCAGCCGAACCATCTCGAAATTTTAAGCGAGGAAAAATGGTGACATTCCCCGATTGGACCGACAAAATCGGTCTCATGACGAGACGGATTGACTCAGGCGGCAGCGGTTTGCACTGGCTTATACCTGAGACTTTTCTCTAGAAGTCCTAAAAATATAAGACGGTTTGGGAGAACCTCGTCCAGTGAACAGGCCGAAAGCGAGAAGCTCATATTTTGCAAAAGCGCGAAATTTGGATATTTTCAGACCTTCAACAGCGCGTTCCGTACGAAGTATGACAGCTAGAGATCTCGTCTATGCCTTCAATTAAAGGTATTAAATCACACTAAAGGAGATATAAATTTGAACGGGCTCCAATGAGAGCAGTGCGAGGGAGATGCTTGAAAAGTCCAATTTGGTCGATTTGGTGCAAAGTTCCGAAATTCGACCTTCAAACGGTCATTCACTGGTCGAGAATCAAGCTAGAAAGCCCACCGACGTCTTAAAACGAAGGTCATGAATGCTTCTAGAGGCAGGTTTTGTCCAAAGTACTAGGAAACTTAAAGGAGCGAGTCAGCAGCCGGATCCTCTCGATAATTTCAGTGGTGCAAAATGGTGACATTCCCCGATTGGAACGAGAAAAACGATCTCACGACGAAACAGATTGACGTGGACGGGTGCGGCTTGCATTTAATTGTAATTTGGACTTGTCTCAAAGTGTCCGAGAGAAATGAAATAGTTTGGAAGAATCTCATCCAGTAGACAGGCCGAGAGCGGGAAGCTCATATTTGGCAAAAGCGCGAAATTTGGTCATTTTCAGTCCTTCAACAGACCGTCCCGTACGAAGTATGACAGCTAGAGATCTCTTCTATGGTTTAAATGAAAGCTCTTGAAAAGCACTAGAGGTGATATGAAGATGAACGTGCTCTAACGAGAGCTGTGAGTGGGAGAGAGAAGTGTTGCCCAATTTGGTCGATTTGGTACAAAGTTCCGCATTTCGACCTTCAAATGGGCATTCACTGGTCAAGAATCGAGCTAGAATGTCATGTGACGTCTCTAAATTAAGGTTGTGAATGCGTCTAGAAGCCTGTAAAAAAATATAACTCGTTCTGTGACAGAGAGCAGTTAGAGGTTAAAAGAAGGTGAAATTTTCAGTGTTGGAAAAATGGGGTGTTTCCCGATTTGATCGGGAAAAATGACGTTATAACGCAACGAAGTGACTTGGATAGGCCTGGTTTGCATTGAATCGTAGTTAAAACTTGTATCTAGAGCAGCGACAAAAGAACAGACGGCCGCGAAGACTCTCGTCCAGTGGAAAGGCATTCGACGCGATACTCATATTAAGCAAAAGTGATGATTTTGGCCGTTTTTGGCCCGCCCTTCTATTCAAAAAATAGGGGGAGGGCCTATGCATTTGCCTTTGTGTCTGTGTGTTGTTGTTGTTGTTGTTGTTGTTGTTGGCGTCTGTGTACAAGGAAGGAGTTGAGCTAGAGTAACCAGATTTGGAGGGTACTTCAGGAGTACCGTCCAAACAAATAATCCGCTGGTGCAAATCCCGTCCGGGTCGCACAAGGGCTGCTGCAGGTGCATCATGGTTTACATGAGCGGGAGGGGGATTTCCGCCATTATTGGTGCTAGCAGGGCACATAGGGGTATTTTTGGAATCGGGGCGACGAGACAAGATGAATGGACCTGGTCCCGACCCCATCGGCCGCTTTTACAAGTTGGCCAGATCAGGATCTTCAAAAAAGGGGGTCGACCGACTAAAAAAATTTATTGCAGATTTCGACTGGTCTCAGCAAGACCTTTTCAACGAGGGGTCGGAAAGGGGGTCCAGGAGCCCGACTTCGTCTATTAGTCACATCAGGATCTTGAAAAAAGGGGGTCGACCGACTGAAAAATTTTACTTAAGTTTTGGATAGGTCTTGGCAAGACCTCTTCAACGAGGGGTCGGAAGGGAGGTCCAGGAGCCCGCCTTCATGAGTTATGGACTCGTTTTGCGCTCCTGCTGTGCCTCTATTGCAAGGAGTTGCAGTAGCATGGCAAATATGGGTATTTTCGGAATGAGGGCGAAGAGACAAATGAAATGGGCATATTCTAAGGACAGTTGGAGTAAAAAGTGTAAGGACTATTGCATATTGTGAATAGAAGGGTGGGCCTAAGTCACGATGGTACATCGATAACTTTGCTTTACCCGCTCACGGTGTGTGTGATGCGAGCGGGCCGAAGGCCCGGGCTTCGACTGTCCAAGTTGGGTCTGATGCGAGGGCCGAAGGCCCGAGGAAAAGGCGCCGGCAGGCCAAGCTGGGCCGGCCCCCTGTCGAACCGAGTTGCCGGCGCAGCGAAGCGGAGCTGGCAACTCGGTTCGACGGAAGGGCGGGCCCTAGCTTGTTCGTCCTTCATCCGTCCGTCCCTTACGAGGTGTGAGAGCTAGAGATCTCATCTATGGCTCAAATGAAAGCTCTTTAAGCGCACTACAAGTGGTATTGAAATCACGGAGCTCCAACGAGAGCTGTGAGAGGGAGAGGCCGGCGATGTCCACTTTGGTCGATTTGGTGCAAAGTTCCGAATTTTGACCTTCAAACGGTCATTCACTGGTCGAGAATCGAGCTGTGAAGTTCCCGGACACGGCAAACGACAGATAATAGACGGCCCTAGAGGGCTGTGTCGGCAGAAGTTCCCTTTCGTTAACGGGAAGCCGTCAGCGGCCGCCGGATCGCGATATTTACAGTGTGGAAGAAGGGTGACATTTCCCGATTCGGTCGACAAAAACGGTCCCATGACGGAGCGAGACGGTTTGGACGGGCCCGGTTTGCGCTGGAGTGTAGTTCAAACCTGTGCCTAGGGCATTAGAAAAAGAACGGACCGCTAGAAAGAATCTCGTCCAGTGGAGGGGTCATGGACGCGAAACTCATATTAAGCAAAAAGTGCGAATTTTGCCCGTTTTCGCTCCTTTAACCGTCTGTCCCGAACGACGTATGAGAGCAAGAGATCTCGTCTATGGCTTCAATGAAAGCTCTTAAAACGCACTAAATGTGGTATCAAAATCACGGTGCTCAAACAGGAGCTGTGTGAGGGAGAGGCTGGACATGTCCAATTTGGACCATTTGGTGCAAAGTTCCGAATTTTGACCTTCAAACGGTCATTCACTGGTCGAGAGTCAAGATAGAAAGCCCACCGAGGTGTCAAAACGAAGGTGTTGAATGCTTCTAGAGGCGTGTTTGATCAGATGTTCTATTAAATTTGAAGGAGGCAGTCAGCAGCCGAATCATCTCCAAATTTTAATTAAGGAAAATTAGTGAAGTTCCCTGATTGGACCGACCAAATCGGTCTCATGACGAGACGGATTGACTTAGGCGGGTGAGGTTTGCACTAGGTTGTACCTGAGACTTTTCTCTAGGAGTCTTTAAAATATTAGACAGTTTGGAAGAACCTCGTCCAGTGAACAGGCCGAGAGCGGGAAGCCCACATTAAGAAATGGGGCGAAACTTGGCCGCTTTTGGATCTTCAACAGCTCGTCACGTACGAAGTATGAGAGCTAGAGATCTCGTCTATGGCTTCAATTAAAGGTCTTATATCGCACTGAGGGACATTTAAATTTGAACGGACTCCGACGAAAGCTGTGGGAGGGAGATGCTTGAAATGTCCAATTTGGTCGATTTGGTACAAAGTTCCGAATTTCGACCTTCAAACTGTCATTCACTGGTCGAGAGTCAAGCTAGAAAGCCCACCGAGGTGTCAAAACAAAGGTATTGAGTGCTTCTAAAGACGTGTTTGGTCAGATGTTCTATTAAATTTGAAGGAGGCAGTCAGCAGCCGAATCATCACGAAATTTTAAGCAGGGAAAAATGGTGACATTCCCCGATTGGACCGACAAAATCGGTCTCATGACGAGACGGATTGACTTAGACGGGAACGGTTTGAACTGGGTTGTACCTGAGACTTTTCTCTAGGAGTCCTGAAAATATAAGACAGTTTGGAAGAACCTCGTCCAGTGAACAGGCCGAGAGCGGGAAGCCCACGTTAGGAAATATCGCGAAACTTGGACGTTTTTGGTCCTTCACCAGCCCGTCCCGTACGATGTATGACAGCTAGAGATCTCGTCTATGGCTTCAATTCAAGGTCTTAAACCGCACTAAAGGAGATATAAATTTGAACGGGCTCCATTGAGAGCTGTGGGAGGGAGATGCTTGAAATGTCCAATTTGGTCGATTTGGTGCAAAGTTCCGAAATTCGACCTTCAAACGGTCATTCACTGGTCGAGAATCAAGCTAGAAAGCCCACCGACGTCTCAAAACGAAGGTAATGAATGCTCCTAGAGGCTGGTTTTGTCCAAAGTACTAGGAAACTTAAAGGAGCGAGTCAGCAGCCGGATCCTCTCGATAATTTCAGTGGTGCAAAATGGTGACATTCCCCGATTGGAACGAGAAAAACGATCTCACGACGAAACAGATTGACGTGGACGGGTGCGGCTTGCATTGAATTGTAGATTTAACTTGTCTCGAAGTGTCCGAGAGAAATGAAACAGTTCGGAAGAATCTCGTCCAGTAGACAGGCCGAGAGCGGGAAGCTCACATTTGGCAAAAGCGCGAAATTTGGCCATTTTCAGACCTTCAACAGACCGTCCCGTACGAAGTATGACAGCTAGAGATCTCTTCTATGGCTTAAATTAAAGCTCTTGAAACGCACTAAAGATAATTTGGCGAGCGATAGCGAGCCCATGCCGTGTTTGGGGGTACCAAAAAGTGACTGGTCGTGCGTCTGTCTGTCTGTCTGTAACTCACTCACGTTTCTCAGCAACTACCGCACTTCAAAATTTCGCACCGGAAGGCTCCTAAATCTCCCCCAGGGGGAGTTTATCTCATATTCACGATTACTATTGTTTGAAATATTCAAAACATCTTTTTGAATTAGGTTCTTAGCGTGGTTAGGTTGGCAGTGGTTGGCAGCTCGTAGCAATTTTTCATACTTGCGGCCGCGACTCTCAAATACGGGACCTGGCAAAACATTGGCAAATAAAACAAACTAAAGAGCAGAAGGGCTTAGAAGTGAGTACGGTCATAGTTTTTCGATATCTTAGAATGATTGAAACCCCTCCGGAGTGTCAACTCAGTGAAACACGGAAAATGAAAGTGACAATTATTACGCGTTTTGTCTGTCCGTCCACCCCCTCCCCTCCCCCGCTACAGGGGAAATGTTTTAGTCAGTGGAGTGTGTTTGATAATTGCAAGAATGATTTGGTCTTTTTAACCTTTGTGAGTGTATTTCCATTTATATTCTCAGACACTATATTTTTTAGTTGTTTGCTTTGCTCAATAACACTTAAAAAATATATTAATACATTCTATGAGTACAAACCAGATGCTAATCTTGCCAAAATAAATAGTCTTTGCTGACTCTTGGCACTGATTCTGGGAAAAGGCTTCATTGCAATGCTGTGAGTTTACTATAGTACTAACCTTAAAGAAAACCATATGATGAGTGAGTGTAGCGCATTCAAGGTTTGACATTGACATCAGATTCAATGAGACGATTCACTGACTTGGTCATATGATTTCATGAGACGATTCTTTTAACTTAATCATACATTGTCTGCGACAACTGGTAATTTGTGTTGGTCATGGTTTGAGTTTGCTTTTTTTTTTAATTTACTCAGAATGTTAGGTAAATACTTTTGCTAAACTGTTTCAAAGATTAAATAACACACCATGACTATCATTATGAATAAGATAAACTTGCGTTTAGCAATAAGTGGCCTCGACATTGGATTCTACGAAACGATTCATTGGATCTGACAGAAGGTCTTCTCCGTAAAGCAGTTGAAATCAGCCTGCCTGTAAAAATGTCTCTTTTTAATTAATGCAGATAAATCAATATAGTTTAATCCACTAGTTTAAACTAAAAGGGAGAAAGGCTTTTTAGGTATTACTAATAACATTGCGTATTCATAACTTCAGTAACAAGGAGATATCGAATGGTAATTGAAGTATTTGTGAATCGTATTAGCAATTCCTGGGGTTTAAATGTTACTAGACTGAGTAACAGAGTCAGGGTTCATGGTGCGACACCATGAACAGGAAGCGCTCTTAAAAAACCTAACAACTGAAGACCCATACTTTCAACTAGAATTACATACATGATTTAGGACCAAAATTTCCTCGGTGTTTCATTGGTTCCTGCCGTATTTGGTGTGCTGATCACAAAAATGACTTCCAATTTCATCCCAGACCTTTACTTTTCCAAATATTTACCAATTTTGGACCAAAATTTTTACATCGAGTTTTACATAGTTTCCTGCAGTTTTTGGTGTGCTGATCACGAAAATGACTTCCAATTTCATCTCAGACCTTTACTTTTCCAAATATTTACCAATTTCGGACCAAAATTTTTACATCGAGTTTTACATAGTTTCCTGCAGTTTTTGGTGTGCTGATCACGAAAATGACTTCCAATTTCATCTCAGACCTTTACTTTTCCAAATATTTACCAATTTCGGACCAAAATTTTTACATCGAGTTTTACATAGTTTCCTGCAGTTTTTGGTGTGCTGATCACGAAAATGACTTCCAATTTCATCTCAGACCTTTACTTTTCCAAATATTGACCAATTTCGGACCAAAATTTTTACATCGAGTTTTACATAGTTTCCTGCAGTTTTGGTGTGCTGATCACGAAAATGACTTCCAATTTCATCTCAGACCTTTACTTTTCCAAATATTGACCAATTTCGGACCAAAATTTTTACATCGAGTTTTACATAGTTTCCTGCAGTTTTTGGTGTGCTGATCACGAAAATGACTTCCAATTTCATCCCAGACCTTTACTTTCCCCAAAATTTACCAGACCAAACTTTTAAAATTGAGTTTCACTTTGACCCTGTATTGGCCTTACTTTGCATATATTCTTCACCATCTTCTACAAGAATACAGACGCATCGCTCGCCTACTACGCGCCTAAACAAAACGGCGCGTACCCCTAGTATTAAAATGAACGTGCTCCAACGAGAGCTGTGAGTGGGAGATTGAATGGTTGCCCAATTTGGTCGATTTGGTACAAAGTTCCGCATTTCGTCCTTCAAATGGGCATTCACTGGTCGAGAATCGAGCTAGAATGCCCCGTGACGTTTTAAAATGAAGGTCATGAATGCGTCTAGACGCCTTTAAATAAATATCTCTCGTTCTGTGACAGACAGCTGTCAGAAGTTGAATGGAGGCAAAATTTTACAGTGTTGGAAAAATGGGGTGTTTCCCGATTTGATCGGGAAAAAGGAGGTTATAACGCAACGAAGTGACTTGGATAGGCCTGGTTTGCATTAAATCGTAGTTCAGACTTGTATCTAGTGCGGCGACCAAAGAACAGACGGCTGCAAACACTCTCGTCCAGTGGAAAGGCATTCGACCCGATAATCATATTGAGCAAAAGTGTTGATTTTGGCCGTTTTCAGACCTTCAACAGACCGTCCCGTACGAAGTATGACAGCTAGAGACCTCATCTATGGCTCAAATGAAAGCTCTTTAAGCGCACTACAGGGGTATTAAAATCACGGAGCTGCAACAAGAGCTGTGAGAGGGAAAGGCCGGCGATGTCTAATTTGGTCAGTTTGCCCTAAAATGTCTTACAAAGAAATTTCCCATAATACGAAGAAAATGGCGCAAGCATAATACGAACGTGGTTTTTCTTTGTATCTTTGCACACATGTCGTGTCACATCCAAACGAATGTGACATCCATGTACTGTCACATTCATTTGAATGTGACATGCCAACTTTGTGACACGCTATGATTGTCAGAATAAGGGGTGTCACGTTCGTATTAAGGTGGCTCATACAATGTTAAAAGCACTTTTTAAAAAAATTTTTTGGTGAAGATGGATTAATGGTTTAAATTGTTTAAACAAATTTTTTAACGAAAAATGGTTTTTATTTTTTCTCTTGAAAACAACTATTGCAGATATAAAGCCCATTCTAGTCAATTCTATGACACTACTAGGGATGAGTCTCCCTGATTTTTTCCCCACAGATCTGAGCAAGTATGCGAACAAAATCTTCCGAGAACCCAAAAATTTTAAAACGTTTCGACTAAATCTCCAAAAAATGTTCAAAGTCACTTTCCATTAAGCCAAAATGAAGCTTACTCAATTATCTAAAAGGTTTTAACACAGAAATTGAAAAATCTTAACCGTCTACATAAAAATTTTTTTTTGGCAAAGTGCTTTTAACACGTATGAGCCCCCAATGTGACAAAGTGGGCATTCACATTCAAACAAACGTGACAGTACATGGGTGTCACATTCGTTTGGATGTGACACGACATGTGTACTTGGGTACCATGTGTCACATTCGATTAATGTGACAGTTCGACAGCTGATTGCGTGTCACACCCGAAGTAATGTGAAAAAGCGGTGCGGTATGTCACCGTTTGACTGTAAATTTTCACCGTCTGTCACGCCAAACTAACATCGCCGTTTTCACGTGAAACAAACGTGACGTCACATTCCTTGCCTACCAGTGATTGGTGTCCGGGAAATTCAGAGAGTTTCAATGAGGGTCTAACCTAACCTAACCTGGCCACAAATTTTGTCCCGATCGCGATCGGTCGAGCCTTTCTCGAGATATGGGAAAGAAGAAATCGGGAATGTAGGCAACACGTGGTGCATGTGTGACCGACGGGTTTCCTATCGGCGTCTTGCAGGCGCTGTCGGAAAGGGACCTTTTTCAAACGCGTTTTTTAGACTGAAGGGAAAGCGGGTGGAGAGTGGCCGAGGACGGCTCGCGTAGGGCAAGGTTCGAACCGGACGCATGCCAAGTTTGAACCCTTTCGGACGACCGCAGGGGGGGCCCCTCGGACGGCCGAAGATGGACTATTTCAAAAAGCTTCTCTCACGTCTCTAGACCGTTCGGAGCGAGATAATCCACCCCCGATTGAACGAGAGGCAAGTTTGAAGACCCCTTTACGACATGCAGCGATGGACTGGATACATACATCAGTTAGACCCCGTTTCGGGCCGATCCAAAGTCCGTGACTTCCGTTTTCGACCCGTCTTTGGACATTCGAACGGCCCCCGTGTTCAAAGTATTCGAGCTAGAGGTCTCGTTCATAGCTTAAAAGAAAGCCCTTTAATAGGTCTAGAAGAGTGCCGAATGGCGAGACGTCGTTTTTTAGAGATGGGGATAGAAAAAAACGGTTTTTTCGTCAATTTTGGGCGGTTTTGGGGCAAAGTTCCGAATTTCGACCTTCAAACGGGCATTCACTGGTCGAGAATCGAGATGTGAAGTTCCCGGACATGGCAAACGACAGATAATAGACGGCTCTAGAGGGCTGCGTCGGCAAAAAGTTCCCCTTTTGTTAACGGGAAGCCGTCAGCGGCCGCCGGATCGCGAAATTTTCAGTGTGGGGAAAAAGGGTGACATTTCCCGATTCGGTCGACAAAACGGTCCCATGACGGAGCGAGACGGTTTGGACGGGGCCCGGGTTTTCGCTGGAGTGTAGTTCAAAACCCGTGCCTAGGGCATTAGAAAAAAAACGGACCGCTAGAAAGAATC
>NW_023144630.1:9188402-9231614 GCF_012932325.1 Thrips palmi | reverse complement strand
TATTATCCGGAAATTTAGAATTATGGGGTTTTTGAACTTCGGGCAAAAATTTAATGGGAAATTCGTCAATGTGTTTTAAAACTATGTCTGCGATTGATTGATAGTCTGCAGGAGTCCACAGTCGGGTGTTCTCAATGACAAAAACTGGCTCTAAACTTTCCAAACCCAGAAGATGGTTTACTTTTTGAAAAAATTCGTTGTTCATTGCATTGCGTTTAAAGTCAGTGCACTAACCTGGTATCCCGTTGTGAATGTTGAATGCACGCTGCTGAGCCACACCAAAGCTCCGGCTCCACGTGGCTGCACGTGGCGAAGTTTTGAAGCAAGAGTATCCAAAATCACAAAAATCACAAGTTCACCGCTCACTGGACCACACCAGAATCACTGAGCTTTTCACTGCACTTGAAATTTCCTCCACTTCACCGTTCCCGAAACCGCGCAGCCCGAGTCGTCACAAGGCTGGCTTCCACGTGGTCGCGACCGCGTTCCAAAATTTTAAAAAATTTAGCTATCACGAAAAAAAAACTGACTCGATTCCCGGCGATGCACCAATGTTTCGGTGGTGTGATTCTCCCGGGTTCAAGGAATCGAGTGAGTTAGTAAATCAGATTAGACCGAACTGGTTGTATTACGATAATCAAACGGTGGATACAAGGTTTGGGGCTCCACACACCCTCGCTACTACCGAGTATCCAGACGACTCCCCCGAGTCAGTCGTCCGTGTCCGGCTGGAGGGCTCCCGCGGGTCGCCAAGGGCCCGGCGGGGCGCCGCTCCGCTATTGCTACTACCTCATCACTCATCATCGCGCCGCGGGCCTCGCGCTCCAGATAGCCGTGAGCGGGCTGGATGACAGAAGCGGCGCGAGATTCAAATTGCCCCCGCAACAGGACCAACCGACTAAAAATTTTTATTCGCCCCATCGGTAGGTCTGGTCGAGACATTTCCGAAACTGTGCCGCAATCGGGTCCCCGTCACCGGCAACATCCTCAAAAACGATTAAATAGGCCTAATTCAACAAAATCCACTCAATCTTCAAAAAGGGGACCAACCGACTAAAAATTTTTATTCGCCCCATCGGTAGGTCTGGTCGAGACATTTCCGAAACTGTGCCGCAATAGGGTCCCCGTCACCGGCAACATCCTCAAAAACGATTAAATAGGCCTAAATTCAACAAAATCCACTCAATCTTCAAAAAAGGGGACCAACCGACTAAAAATTTTTATTCGCCCCATCGGTAGGTCTGGTCGAGACATTTCCGAAACTGTGCCGCAATAGGGTCCCCGTCACCGGCAACATCCTCAAAAACGATTAAATAGGCCTAAATTCAACAAAATCCACTCAATCTTCAAAAAGGGGACCAACCGACTAAAAATTTTTATTCGCCCCATCGGTAGGTCTGGTCGAGACATTTCCGAAACTGTGCCGCAATCGGGTCCCCGTCACCGGCAACATCCTCAAAAACGATTAAATAGGCCTAAATTCAACAAAATCCACTCAATCTTCAAAAATGGGGACCGACCGACTAAAAATTTTTATTCGCCCCATCGGTAGGTCTGGTCGAGACATTTCCGAAACTGTGCCGCAATCGGGTCCCCGTCACCGGCAACATACTCAAAATCAATCATCAATTGTCATCAAGAACCTATAAAGCCCCAAAAATCCCACTGACTGACTCCCTCACTCATCAATCATCAAGAACCTATATAGCCCCAATCCGACTGACTGACTCACTGACTGACTCACTCACTCACTCATAGAAATGTTTGGAGTGAAGGAGTGGTCGTAGAGACCTGCGGGTTTTTCCATTCGATTCCAAATTTAATGGGAAAATTGAGAAAAATCTCAAAAGTTGAAAATTTCTCACTGTTTCCGAGCAAACCTACTGAATCTTCTAAAAAGGGGACCGAATGACTAAAAGAATTTATTTGCCCCATCGGTAGGTCTGGTCGAGAATTTCCGAAACTGTGCCGTAACCGGGACCCCGCCACCGGCAATTGGGCAATCATCATCAAGAATCTATATAGCCCCAATCCGACTGACTGACTGACTCACTCACTTACTCACTCAAAGAAATGTTTGGGGACAAGGAGTGGTCGTAGAGACCTAAGGTTTTTTTCCTTTCACCTCTATCCTTGTCAAAGCAGTCTTCAATATTTTCCGGACCTTGTATGCACCCATTGACTGCCACATTAGCCAATGCAATACAAGCTATCTATTTGGGCAGTAAAAGTAGCTTTATTATATGGTCAAAAGCGGTTAAAAAGAGCTTTCAAAGAAGCAGGACATTTACTTTTTAGAAAATTTGCCTTTGGTCACCACGGACTTACTGAAAATACTTCGGCACGCGCTCCACACATGCGGGGGTCTGGGGGCGGAGCCCCCAGCGAGCAGCGCGAGTAAAATGTAGTATGTTGGAAATCTACAATGAAGTCATTCACGATTTGTTGAATCCAGCTTCTTCTTTGAGCTATGAGATAAAACTAGTTGACAGTGTTTCGGACAAAATTTATGTTAAAAACTTAAAAGTAAGTATTTGAATTCATCATGAATTTCTTTTCTGTAATGCTCCTAAACTAATTATTCCTATCTCTGAAGGTTGTGGAGGTAGATTCGGAGAAAAACCTTCTGGGTGTGTTGGCTGAAGCTCAAAAGAGCCGGAGAACTAGATCCACTGCTATGAATAGCCAGTCCTCCAGATCACATTTGATTTGTCAAATAATGTTGAAAGGCTGTAACGAGGCTGAAAATGTAACAACCCAGGGTAAATATCTTGTTTGACTGTTTATTGAAAATATTGTCTGCATTCCAAAAATTTGCAACTGAATCGTAAATGTCTTTTCAGGTAATTTAAATTTCATTGACTTGGCGGACAGTGAAAAGTTAATTAGCGGAACTGAGGCTGCGGCCTCCAGAGACACGCAGAATATCAACTTGTCACTCTTCACACTAACCAAGGTTTTTAGGAGTTTGGCTCAGGAGGTAAACAGACTTGCAGGCAACATTTAAAGGATTTTCAAAACATTTTCATTTGTTTATTTTGTTATTTCTTTTTTATTATTATTGTTACAGTCAAAGACTGTTCCATTCCGGGCAAGGCACTTGAGATTTTTGTTGTGACCTTTTAACTGCTCTATCTTGGTCAGCATATTTCTTTTTTTTTCAACTCATTTATTTTTATTATTCATTCATTTAACATGTTCAGAGTTCACTTTTTACAAGTTGCCTTTGGGTCTCATTTACCTGACAATTCATTCATGTCATGAGTTTTAGTGTCACTTTGTTTACTTCATTTTATTAGTTTCATGTTCTGGCTGTGGTGGGTGGCTGAGAACAGATGCACATCTTCTTGGCTTTGGGATATGTGCTGTGTGTGTTTGTGTGAGTGTGTTATTCGCATATGTGAAGAAATTCTCTTTATTTGCACTCTCATTCCAGGAACGTGACATCACGTTGAAACGAACGTGACAAACTGTCACGTTCGTTTGAGCATTGTGTCACATTCGTTTGGGTGTGAATTAGCCGAAAATCAGCTCGTTCACATTCAAACGAACGTGACACAATGCTCAAACGAACGTGACACTTTGTCACGTTCGTTTCAACGTGATGTCACGTTCCTGGAATGAGAGTGTGTTCCCCGGTGTGGCTGTGAAGGACACCTTGTCCCATGTTTGGTGTCTAGTATTACCTTGTGTTTTGGTGTGACTGTTGTACTTTATTTATGCAAAGCAATTGCTTTTGTATGTTAATTGTTTTTATATGGCTGTGAGGGGAGGTGTCTGGGGAGTGAGGGAATCAAGAACCTATATAGCCCCAATCCGACTGACTCACTCATCAAGAACCTATATAGCCCCAATCCGACTGACTCACTCACTCACTCACTCACTCATAGAAATGTTTGGGGTGAAGGAGTGGTCGTAGAGACTTGCGGTTTTTTCCATTCAATTCCAAATTTAATGGGAAAATTGGGAAAAATCCCAAAAGTTGAAAATTCCTCACCGTTTCCGAGAAAACTTACTTTATCTTCAAAAAAGGGGAACAAATTTCTCACCGTTTCCGAGCAAACCTACTCAATCTTCAAAAATGGGGACCGACCGACTAAAAATTTTTATTCGCCCCATCGGTAGGTCTGGTCGAGACATTTCCGAAACTGTGCCGCAATCGGGTCCCCGTCACCGGCAACATCCTCAAAAACGATTAAATAGGCCTAAATTCATTCAACACAATCCACTCAATCTTCAAAAAAGGGGACCGACCGACTAAAAATTTTTAGTCGCCCCATTGGTAGGTCTGGTCGAGACATTTCCGAAACTGTGCCGCTATCGGGTCTTCGTCACTGGCAACATCCTCAAAAAACGATTAAGGGGAGGTTCTGGTAAAAATCTTGCCATTTTCATGATGGACCCCACTGTCATAATTTGTTGGGAATATAAAGTCTTTCTTCAAGGAGACTAAAATTTGACTTTTGAAGGCACATGCCAGGTTCTAAACCCAGTCGAAGAGTCTTTTTAAGCCTATTTTGGCTGTATCTTAAAAATTCTTCTTGCGCATACTATTTTGTCGTAAAAGGTTGGCTTTGACATTTTTCACTTCTTCGATTCATTTTCAAAAGATTCCGGCATGCATAGCTCAATATTTCAATCATATTATTAATAGTGAGCTGTTTAAGCTGAAAAGTCCCTAAAATTTGTCTATTTTGTACGTTTTTGATCAATTATAGTGAAATGCTTGGTTAGAAAGCTTGCAAATAAAAATGTAATTTACATTTTGAGTTAAGCATGCCGGCATCTTTTAAAAATGAATCGAAGAAGTGAAAAATGTCAAAGCCAACCTTTTACGACAAAATAGTATGCGCAAGAAGACGTTTAAAGTTATAGCCTAAATAGGAGAAAAAGGCTCTGCGTCTGGGTTCAAGGCATAGCATGTGCCTCCCTAATAAATTTTTTTAATAATTACTTGATAAGACATCAAATTTTTAACCAATTTTCACAGTGGCACCTATTTAGGAGAAAATAGCATTTTCACCAGAACCTCCCCTTAAATAGGCCTAAATTCAACAAAATCCACTCAATCTTCAAAAAAGGGGACCGACCGACTAAAAATTTTTATTCGCCCCATCGATAGGTCTGGTCGAGACATTTCCGAAACTGTGCCGCAATCGGGTCCCCGTCACCGGCAATATCCTCAAAATCAATCATCAATTGTCATCAAGAACCTACATAGCCGCAAAATCCGACTGACTGACTCCCTCACTTATCAAGAACCTATATAGCCCCAATCCAACTGACTGACTCACTGACTCATCCACTGACTCACTCACTCATGGAAATGTTCTCTTCATGTTACTTTGAAACATGTTCCTCGTACAAAAAAATTCAGAGTTGACCACCCCTCGGCTTTTTCCTTGTTTAAAAATTTGATTTATCTACTGTTTCTTGTGTTTTTCTCTAGGCAAATGGCATTATTGACAACTGGCAGGCGGTGGCGAGGCGTGTAGGGGCGGAGGGATGCAACGACCCCGGGGTTTGATTTCTCTACTGTTTCTTGTGTTTTTCTCTAGGCTACAGGCGCGTAATTAGGGGGGGGGGATGGTCCCCCCCCTTTGGCCCCTTCGGGGGCCAAAAGTACTGCCCTTACTGGGTCCGATTGGCGCAAGAAATAGCAGTTAGTCAGGAATCGTCCCTTAGCCTGGCCCGAACAACTCGCATTTTGGACACACTTAGGCATTGGCTTCTAGCTCGCTTCGCTCGCTGGAGGTAACTTGCTTCTGGGTTCTCTCCGCTGGCAAATAAACCGAATTGAGGTACATTATGACTAATATATGTAATGCCTTCTTAGATCCATAACCATCTTAGGCCGGGAAGAAAATTTGTGTGACAAGGACTTTAATATTCCGAGCCCCAAAGTTGTGGTACCGGCCTTCGTTTAGGCGCTACAGTCCCACAAAGATAGCAAAAAACTCAAAAAAGTACATTTTTCGGACTTTTTTTGCTTATCTTAAAAATATTTTCTGAGGCCAAAAAGCCATCATAAAACATAAAAATGACATTAAAACTCAATAAAGCAAGGGGTACACTTGTCTGTTAAAATGTAAAATGTCTTGATTACCTTCGTCACCATAACTAGTGCCAGCACCAACTTGTGTGGCAGGGGGATCGAGTGCAGATGCACTGTCCAATTCAGAATCTGCACAAATCAAAACAATACTTATGTACCTTCACAGAGGCACCCAATCCCAACACAAACTTCAGTTTAAAATAAAACTAACCTGGATCCATAACTTCCGAGGAAAATCGGACTAGGGCTACGCAAGAGAGTCAAGCTGCATGAACCACCACGACTGACTGACTATGACTCACTCACAGATGTAAACAAACACGCCTCACGCCTCGACAGACCGGCGTCGAGCCCAAGGATGGGGATGAAGGAACGAAAGGAGGAGGAGAGAGGGGAGGGGAAGAAGGGAAGGTGCGGGGTGGATGGGCCCAACGCGAGACTAGGAAAAAGTATAGGAATCTCAGCACCGCCTGCAAGCGAATGGTAGGCAACACCTCAGCGCCTCAGGACAGCCGGGCAAGCCTACCTGCCAGGCGCTAGTGGCACGCTGGGCCGGGTGGCTGCAATCGCCATCTGTGGGCCTCTAGCGGCAACCTTCCAGTGGGTGGCCTTACAGACAAGTGTACCTCTTGCTTTATTGAGTTTAAATGTCATTTTTATGTTTTATGATGGCTTTTTGGCCTCAGAAAACATTTTTAAGATAAGCAAAAAAAGTACGAAAAAAGTACTTTTTGGAGTTTTTTGCTATCTTTGTGGGCCTGTAGCGCCTAAACGAGGGCCGGTACCACAACTTTGGGGCTCGGAATATTAAAGTCCTTGTCCAGGGCTACCATTTGCACCACAGAAACAGTCATGTTTAGATTGGCGTCGAGTTTTGCAACCAGGTCAAAAATAGGCGATTTTTAGGTGTTTTTCGCCAAAAACATGGGTTTGGAGTTGACCTAGAACCCCCATACCGGCAAATTCGGATTCCTTGTCCAAAATTACGTCAAGAGAACTTTACCGCACCCATTTATCACTATTATTGCCCGATCTGTGGCCAATTTTCACTTTTTAGTAAAAATTAAAACTTTTAGTAATTTCAAAACTTTAGGAGGCTGCCATTTCTAAACTACTGGAGCTACAGCGGTGAAATTTCGCACAGAACCTTCCCTTACTAAGGCCAACATTTGGGCAAAATATGGGCGACATCGGAGATGGTCATGCAAAAGGTGGCTAATCACTCCTGGAATGACCCAGGACGGAGACGCTGGAAGCACGGCAGCAAGTGCTGGACCTTGGCCGTATCGAGGTGCTGACCCTCGCCACCCACGCCGGGCTCATCGCCAACGTGTACGCGCGCCCCGGGCTCTGCCGCCTCTCCGCGACTTCGCCAAGCTGGCCGTAGTGGATAATTTCCGGTGGTCAACTTCCCGCCCATCCCGACTGCAGAGTTGCGTCTGTTCGAGTTCGCGTTTGAGCCGGAACTGCTGCTAAATTCTGCGTTTGGGATCCCTAACCGTCCTAGCTCCCAAGCTGCGGCGACCTGTGACCACTGTGGCAAAAAGCTACGGAAAATTCTGTAAACAGCTTGTGGTAATCCTCCGTAGCCCCCTTATCAATATTCTCCGTAGGCTCTTACAGTATTTTCCGTAGAACCGCACAGTATTCTCCGTAGGACCTTACAGTGATCTCCGTAGGACTATACAGTCTTCCGGGTCCTACGGAAAAGACTGTGCGGACTTACAGAGAATACTGTGCGGCCCTACGGAGAATACTGTAAGATCCTACGGAGAATATTGATAAGAGGGCTACGGAGAATCCTGGCAAAAAAATTAACAGAATTTTCCGTACCTTTTTGCCACAGTGACACATAGCAGTGAATCTAAAGAGGGTGTGAAACCTAACTTACCTACTTCTCTGGTGCAGACTCGGACAACATCTTGGAGAAACTCCTTGCGGCTGTGGAGGTCTCTAACTTCCCGGAGAGGCGACTACCCAAAACTACGAGCAGCAACTAACACGAGCAATAGGGAAGGAACGGCTTGCCAATGATGGGCCACGCCTTCAGATCAGTTTGTGCGACATGCGCGCTTCCCTTCCCGGCAAAATCATCCTCGCCCGATTCCGGACGGTCAGACAAGAGAGCTCGGAGCGCCAAAACACGACCCCCTGTTGACACTTCAGGCAAGCCTTGCTAGCAGACGTGCAGTGGCGAGGCGCAATGGTCAGGCACGAAAGGCAACCTGCCCACACTGTGGCAAAAAGGTACGGAAAATCCTGTTAATTTTTTTGCCAGGATTCTCCGTAGCCCTCTTATCAATATTCTCCGTAGGCTCTTACAGTATTCTCCGTAGGGCCGCACAGTATTCTCTGTAAATCCGCACAGTCTTCTCCGTAGGACCTCGAAGACTGTATAGTCCTACGGAGATCACTGTGCGGTCCTACGGAGAATACTGTGCGGTCCTACAGAAAATACTGTTAGAGCCTACGGAGAATATTGATAAGGGGCCTACGGAGAATGACCACAAGCTGTTTACAGAATTTTCCGTAGCTTTTTGCCACAGTGCAGGCCCGGCGGCGGTCCCGACCCTACGTGCGACGTAAGCAAATTTATTAGTCAGGATTGTTCAATCCAAAACTGATGGGATGTGAGCAATTTCTCATACATGGAGAAGAAAACTCTCATAGTGTAAGCGGCAACTATGTACTCCGATTAGTGTATGTGGCAACTATGTAAATGCTGGAGAAGTGGTGTGTTTCCGCTTCCAGCACTCGCTGTCTTACTGGACATGTACTGTACTTAGCTTAAAGGTGTTTAACCTGATGAATCTGAAACTTTTTAAGCACACTTTTATCTATTAACTTTAGAAATACTATTTTTGGTGATTTTGCCCATTTTTTCACTCTCTTTTTCATTCTCTATCCTAGTACTGTCCTCATGCAAAAAATATTTGTTCTTTTACGCAGATTGATGCTGATGTCAAAGCGCTTCCAGGAAGAACCAACGACTGTCCTCATGCAAAAAATATTTGTTCTTTTACGCAGATTGATGCTGATGTCAAAGCGCTTCCAGCAAGAACCAACGACTGTCCTCATGCGAAAAATATTTGTTCTTTTACGCAGATTGATGCTGATGTCAAAGCGCTTCCAGCAAGAACCAACGACTGTCCTCATGCAAAAAATATTTGTTCTTTTACGCAGATTGATGCTGATGTCAAAGCGCTTCCAGCAAGAACCAACGACTGTCCTCATGCAAAAAATATTTGTTCTTTTACGAAGATTGATGCTGATGTCAAAGCGCTTCCAGCAAGAACCAACGACTGTCCTCATGCAAAAAATATTTGTTCTTTTACGCAGATTGATGCTGATGTCAAAGCGCTTCCAGCAAGAACCAACGACTGTCCTCATGCAAAAAATATTTGTTCTTTTACGCAGATTGATGCAGAGGACAAAGCCCTTGAAGCAAGAAACAACCTGCAGCAGGCCGGGCACCAAGCCCAGCAGCAATGCCACGAGCTGCAGCAGCCGCAACAAATGGTGAGTCACTAGTATACTGTTGTGGACGGTTTCTCAGACCTATCCTGCCCAGGGTTCTCTTGACGCGCGAAAGGTAGCGCAGAGGATGTAAGGTTTGGAAAGGGACGACACAAGGAACGACGTAACACGGAATAAAGTTACTTGTCACTAATTCACAGTTCTCGTCGGTGGTTCAGGTTCGATACGCAGTGCCCTCGAGCGGGCAAGTCAGGGTGTGCACTTGTGCTGCCGTGCGCGTCGTGTGGGACGTGCCACACTGCGAGACTACCCCCGTCCGATTCGGCGAAGGGCCCTTCGGGGCGCGGTTGGGCCCCACCCAGCATGGCATCCTTTCCCTGCACCTCGTGGCTGTCGGGCTGTGGGGCATCGTCCGTGCCCCCGCTTAAAAAAGAGCAATCCACAGCCATGAGCCCGGCGGTCTGCCTGCCTGGCGGTCTGGCGGCGGCGCGTGCGAGGTGCTCGCCGAGGAGGCCAGGGCCGGCGCGGAACATTCTGCAGTCATTGCACTGGGCTGCACTCGGCCTGGGGTGGGCCCGTCAGTGAGGGGCCTACGTACCGCGCCGTCCCCCGGGTCAGGGTGCTCACGTGGTGTGTTTTTCAGGCCTTTGGAGGCCATGATGCTACGAGACAAAGCCTCACCAGAGAAGAAGCCGAGCGCTGCCCAGACGCCGCATCGGCCAACGGGGGACCAGCTACAGGGCGCAAATGATGAGCTACGGATTTTCCGACGGGTGCGTTGGGTTCGCAAAGATTTTCTCTATGGAATGGATTTTGTCCCGAGACTCTAGGCCCAACCGTTACCGAACGCCAGGTCTGTAAAAGTGCGAAACGTGCCGCGGCGGACCCGCCGCTGTGGCTGGCTGCCTGATGGCCAGCCGGCGCCCCCCCCCCCCCCCCCCTAATCCCCTATGCAGTAAATTTATGCTTCAGTTAGCGTGTACATGGCATGTTTGCACTATTTAGTGCATGCTTGGCAGGCATGCGCTAGCTAGAGCGTGCTTGCAGGCATGCTCTAGTTAGAGCATACCATGTACACTCTTTGATTTGTAGAGTGTGCAGTCCTTCCTGCCCCGAGTCACGCCGCGCATCTCCCGTCTCAGGCAGGTCTCAGGCATCATTTGTAGTGCCGCCCGTCTACGGACTCGTAACAGCCACTCCGCTCAAGTTGAAGTTGCCACTGTCATAATGTGAGTTGTCAATAACCAGAATCGGACCGTCAGTCAGTGCAAGCTTCCCACGTCCGATATTTGACATGATCAACTGAAATGTTACCTTTTTCATGAAAAGTGTAGGATTGAAAAGTTTGGATGGGTACAGCCGGATGAAACAAGTGTAAAAGTGTGACTGACGCTTGACTCACAATCGTATTTTTGTCATTGTTGGGGGCCTCAATTTGGTCAGGTGGCATATCCCCATTGATTCTCCCGGGAGGATGGTGTCAAACCGATCTCCTGAATCGCTCGGCAGGCCTGGAGGGAGACAGGTATCTTGCCTCCTTGTCATTTGTCTTAATACTGTCCTATCGTATGTGTTTCAGGCCTTACATATCATATGTGTGCCCGGTTTGCTGGGATGGATTCACCTTCAGAGGAAATGTTACAAAACACGTGAGGAAATTCCACCCTGGTGAGTAGAAAGACGTTGGCTCTACATTCCGACGAGACATGTTACTGCTTAAGTTTCGAACTCATTTGTTCTCAAGACAGTTCTCCGAACTCGTACAAGGCTTATGAGCATCAAACCAACGCTTCACTTCCTGTTCTACAGATTTTTATTTTGCTTTAAACATTTTGCAGTTATTGCAACTTTTTTGGTACTTGTTATATTTTGCCCAGCCAAAATTATACGTCTTGCTTGATTTGAACAATCCTGAGCGTCATTCCAACACTAGGCCGTGTTTCTTACCACTGGTTATTTAAACATTTAAACGGGGCATAAAAATTGCATGCTCCCGTAATGTTATCTCGTAAACCTATGAAGGGTTACATTATTGTGATCAACTAGCTCAAGTAGATAGCTGGGATTGTCATCGTTTCCCTCTTGATAGCATATGTTGAATTATGAATTCATGAATTCGAGCAGTGAAACTTTGAACTCATTCCGACTCTTGTTTCAGGAGCAGTGATTCCCCCGTATAACATCCAACGGCTAGCATCAGAGGCAGAACAATTGAGGCGGAAAAGTAAGAGTAGCTTCTTTTTAACACAAAACCATACATTTGATGTCAATATTCTGTTTTAAGGTAGTACATCAGCTAGGGTTTGCCGCCAAATATGATTGGAATTAAAATTTGTCGTGATATGCTCTGCGCTTCGCATCAAGTTAAAGACAAAGCTCCAAACTCTATTTTGAATGCAATTTTGATTTGAGCCTACCTGGTTTCGACCATTTCAACTATAAAAACGGTCAACTCGCGTTTTGACCCAAAAGAGGGCATTTTTTGGACATTGTTTGTTATATAGTTATATAGTTATATATAGGAGCCCCCGTTTTGGTGGGAGGATTTTTGGCTGAGCGATAGCGAAGCCTGTTACTCCAGTGCGGTTGAAAAGTTTTGTCTGTCTGTCTGTGTGTGTGTATATATACACTACTCCTCCTGAACGGCTCAACCGATCTGGCTGAGATTTTGCAGGCTTATTAGGTATGTTCTTTGCTCGGCACACGCGAAACTTCACTATCCTTGCTCAACTGGTTCAGGTTTTAGAGCCGAACAACACTTAAAAACGGCGAAAAATCGAGTTTTTTGCAGGCTGATCACTTCTCTCGTGAAGGTAGGGGGGTCTGGGGGGCGGAGCTCCCCAGCCTCTACGAGTTAATAAGTTACCAGGGTCAAGATCGTGTTATCTATAGATAAAGCAACTCTATCTAGAATGAAGGGGGGTCTCGGGGCATGCAACAAGTAACCGCCGACGGACAAGCCAATGCCTGCCGAAGGCAGGCTAGCCCCGCAGGCCAAGGTAGGTTCGCCAGGCGCGGATTGGAGCAACAGGCAGTGAGACATCGCGAAGCCTGTTACGACAAGACGCGGTCTGGCGTAAACCTACCTTGTAATTCTGTGCATCACAGCTGTGCATTGTGTTTTATCTAACTGAAGGTTTTCTTGCCTAATTGCTCCTTATGTGCTAAAAGTAAACATTGTTGGCTGAGTGATAGCGAAGCCTGTTACTCCAGTGGGGTTGAAAAACTTTATCTGACTGTCTGTCCGTCTGTCTGTCTGTCTGTGTGTGTACACTACTCCTTCTGAACGGCTCGGCCGATGCGGCTGAAATTTTGCAGGCGCATTAGGTATGTTCCTAGCTCAGTACACGCAAAATTTCACTTTCCTAGCTCAACTGGTTCAGTTTTTATAGCCGAAAGACACCTAAAAAATGGCGAAAAATCGAGTTTTCTGCAGGCAGATCTCTCCTGTCTCGATGAAAGGGGACTCTGGGGGGCGGAGCCCCCCAACCTGACAAGTTAAAAAGTTACAAGGGTCAAGGTCGTGTAATTTGTAGATGAAGCAACTCTATAATGAGAGAAGGGGCATGCAACAAATCAGAAGTAACTGATGATGGGCAAGCATTGCCGCAGGCTAGCGCCGCAGGCCAAGGTAGGTACGCCAGGCGCGGATTGAAGGAACAGGCCGCGAGACATCGCGAAGCCTGTTACGACAAGACGCGGGCTGGCGTAAAACCCACCTTTTATGTTTTTCGGACCCCTTCCCCAAAAGGGAAATGTTAAAAAATACCAACTTTTAAATGCATTTTTTTTTCAGAAACGAGTTCAGGAAGGAGCAATTTTTGTTTGATAACACTGACTTTAGCCCATGATTTTCCATCGATATGGATCAAAAGGGGAACTTTTTAATTCTTTTTTGTAACTGATGTACTACTTTAACATGGCCACTATATTTACTTTTTATGTATTTCTCAGAGATCAGAGAGGAGAATGTTATAGATGGGTGTCCTCTCATGCATGAGAATGTGTTGAAGGTTTGGATGAGGAAAATTTCAAGGCAAGATTCAGAGTAAAAGTGACTGTTCTGTAATTGGCTGAGCGATAGCGAACACTGGCAAAAGGCTACGGAAAATTCTGGTAACAGCTTGTAGCTTGTGGTAATCCTTCGTAGCCCCCTTATCAATATTCTCTGTAGGCTCTTACAGCATTTTCCGTATTACCGCACAGTATTCTCCGTAGGACCTTGCAGTGATCTCTGTAGGACTATACAGTCTTCCAGGTCCTACGGAGAAGACTGTGTGGACTTACAGAGAATACTGTACGGCCCTACGGAGAATCCTGGCAAAAAATTAACAGAATTTTCCGTACCTTTTTGCCACAGTGAAGCCTGTTACTCTAGTGCGGTTGAAAAGCTTTTTCTGTCTACCTGTGTGTGTGTGTGTGTGTGTGTGTGTACACTACTCCTCCTGAACGGCTCGGCCGATCTAACTGAGATTTTGCAGGCTTATGAGGTGTGTTCTAGGCTCGGCACACGCAAAATTTCACTATTCTAGCTCACGTGGTTCAGGGGTCGCTACAATGGCTGAAAGTTGTAAATTTGACGTAATTTGAAACAAAATACAAATTTGGATTATTTGAAGCCCTGCGCATCCGGTGTTGGTCCTAGCTTGTTGCCCCCGGCGACTATTTTTTCCCGGGATCCAGGCCGACCAAAAAAACCCTACGGGATGCGTTTTGAGCGAATGGTAACGGAGCTGGGTCCATTTTACGCTCAAAAGAGTGTTTTTTTCTCCGCTTTTATTGTTTTAGAGGCCTGCCAAACTTTTGCCTTGCGTCACAGTAAATCTAAACCCATGTATTTTGATAGAAAAAAGGTTGCTATTTCAAATGGTGGTCACGGAAACAGTCTACGATTTTTGGTTTAGGCTCCAGAGCCGTTTAAAGTTGGAAAATGGATTTTATTGTAGTGAAAATGAGAGCAAATGTTCACTCTTAGCCACGTGCGACGTATGGTTTGGCCACTAGTGCTACCCGGCGAAGTGCAGGCGGTGCGCTGTGGTGGGAGAAGCTTCCCGGGTAGAAATGTACGGCTTTTATACGGCTGCTCAATATTTTGTTATCAAAGTAACGAGCAGGCGTTTGAAAAATACCTGGATTATGTTTGGACTGTGTCAGCCTCTTTGCTCCCATTCGTTCACAGCAGGTCGCAGCAGGTCCACGCTCTAGACTAGCTGTTATTGCCGCGCGTGATCAACAGAGTTCGCTGGATCGTGACATCATAGGCTTGACCTGGGGCAGGGACCGGCTGAGTCCACACGGTCGTGGATACGTAGACGGACCGCTCAGCTGCATTCTTTTTCAGCGATGACGCTCTGGCCCAGCGCCCAGCAGATCCGCTCTTGTCTCGCAAGCGGCAGGTTTGTGGATCGACGCCAGTGGTCTCTCTTTTGCTGCTGCGGCCAGCGATGCGGCAGCTATATGCCGATATTTTGTCTTTGCCTTCTGGGCATCTTTTTAAAGTCGTTTAAAACGACGTCGGCCGGCCAGAGACTGGCAAAACGTCCACAAAATATCCGAATATTTGGTCGACATCTTGCTGACACAGTCCAAACATAATCCAGGTACTCGCGCTGCTCGCTGGGGGCTCCGCCCCCAGACCCCCGCATGTGTGGGGCGCGTGCCGAAGTATTTTCAGTAAGTCCGTGGTGACCAAAGACAAACTTTCTAATGAAGTAAATGTACTGCTTCTTCGAAAGGTCTATTTATCAGCTTTTGACCATATAATTAAGCTACTTTTACTGCCCAAGTAGATAGCTTGTATTGCATTGGCTACTGTGGCAGTCAATGGGAGCATACATGGTCCGGAATATATTGAAGACCGCTTTGACAAGGATAGAGGTGAATGGAAAAAAACGCAGGTCTCTACGACCACTCCTTGACCCCAAACATTTCTATGAGTGAGTAAGTGAGTGAGTCAGTCAGTCGGATTGGGGCTATATAGATTCTTGATGATGATGATTTACCCAATTGCCGGTGGCGGGGACCCGACTGCGGCACAGTTTCGGAAATGTCTCGACCAGACGTACCGATGAGGTAAATAAAAATTTTTAGTCGGTCGGTCCCCTTTTTTGAAGATTGAGTAGGTTCGCTCGGAAACGGTGAGGAATTTTCAACTTTTGGGATTTTTCCCGGGGTCCGGCCCACTCACCCACACGTTATTCACCCAAAACCCAACTGACCCGAAGTCAATACACCCACGGCCAATCCACCCTCTAAAATTCACCCGGGGTCCATTTACCCTTTCTCGATCTCACCCACGCCAAAATCATTCGCCCAAGCCCAATGTGAGAGCGAGAAGTACTGCTTAAATAAAGAGAGGGGTATTCTCAAAAGCCACCGCGATCGGTGATCGCGGTGCTGGGGGATCGCGGTGCTGGGGGTATTTCGAAATATGTCTTGTCTTGAGGATCCTCAAGACAACAATCAAGGACCGTCTTGCCCGCGAAATTACTTCTCACTTTTTTCGGCAATGCAGTGCAAGCAGCGAGCGACACGTAAAAAGAATTTGTTGGGACAACAAAAATGCTTGAGATAGCTAAAAAAGTTGTTAGGCGCACTATCTTTTTGTGGTCAGAACAAACATTTCGTTCTGACAACGAACGATATCTTCAGGAGGTATTAATATCATAAAAATGAATGTTTGTACGCCTGACGAATTATTTGTCGTGAGATAATCATTCTCTTATATGTTTGAAACAAAACCTGCAAACTATTGTTTGAAATGGATGTCGGTTGCGAGAACCACAAGATAAAGAAGCGGCGAATGCAGAAACGGCCGAAATGGAGATCGGTCTTTGTTCGAGCGACCTGAAGGAGATAGGTCTTTGATCGAGCGACCCAAAAGACATCGGTCTTTGTTCATAAGACATATCGAGAAATAAATAAATATTCTGGGTGAACAGCTTTCTGGGTCTATGACACGTGGGTCCATTACACCTGGGTGAAACACTTGAGGGCGAATAGCGTATGGGTGAAAATGCTTTGGGTCAGTCGCACCTGGGTGAGTCGGCCTAGAAACATTTTTCCCAATATTTCCATAAAATTTGGAATCGAATGGAAAAAACCGCAAGTCTCTACGACCACTCCTTGACCCCAAACATTTCTATGAGTGAGTCAGTGAGTGAGTCAGTCGGATTGGGGCTTTATAGTGAGGTTATAGGATTATAGGATTAGGATAGGATAGGATAGGATTGAAGGATTGACATAGCCTATCAGTTAATGCTGAGGCGGTCAACGGCAGCTAGTAATATAGATTTTTAGACGTCTGCAGGACACCCGAAGAACAACTGGTGGAGGAGATAACATTCCTGACGATGTTTCATTTAATGTGTAGGATGTTATGAAAAGCCCCATGGCTGTTTCAAATCACCCCAGGCTGGGGCGATTCGTAACAGCATGCAAGAGTTTGGAAAACGTCTTAGATTTCAAAGATTACGGACTCCAGATTGATCCAATGGAGCTGCACAGTCTAGATGAAGGCCAGACTGCTCAACTGGCACAAGTTTGACACCGATATGCAGAATGAACATTCTTAATTTTGTATAGAGAATTCCGAAATCTGTTACAAATCGCCCCATACTCCAGGGCATAATGTAAGAAATTTTTACAACTGCCCAAATCCGGGCGACCGGAGGGGGGGGGGGGGCAATGGGGCAATCACGGCTGCAATTTGGGGCTGTGCGGCGGGGAGATGTGGTAAGCCTTATAGTTCCTAAACCATCTCTTGGATGTTTGAATTCTCGAAATTATCACGGTGATCTGGTTAGGTTAGGTTATGTGTTTTGCCACATTTCCTTACCCTAACTTCACCAAATTTGACCTCGAGACAACTGCCCATTTTTTCGTTAACAACTGCCAAAGTGAGATTAAGAACTGCCCAAACAAGCCACAACTGCCCGTTACATTATGCCCTGCCATACTCCCTTACTGTATAACTAAGCTACAACCTTCCAACTAAAAACATTTATTTCATTTCAGGATGATGAACAACCAAACGACCAAAACAAAAAGAGAAAGAAAAAGACAGAAAACACAAAGAAACAGGTATTTCAAACTATAATTTTTAATAGTACTGAATACAGATGGCACAAAAACTAATGTTCTAAATTTAACAGGATAAAAAAAGAAGCCACAAGAAAAAGAAACCAGATGAGACTAAAGAGAAACCCAAGCGAGAAGGAGGAGACGATGATGATGAGAAAGCAGAAGTGTTTTAAGAAAACTTCTAGGGTTGCAACGCACCACCATTCCTACTGCTCATTTCCGTCACAGGAAAACTCAAGTGACGAAGACGTTAATCAGCTAAACCAGGTGGCAAATCAAACTTCTGAGTTCAAAAGCATAAAAGATTTGCCCATCAAGAAGATGCATAGAGTACTAAAGATTGAAATACTGGAGACGGTTAATGGGCGGACAGTACGTCTCCAATTAGAAGACAAATCAATTGAAGAGGGATATTGTTTTGTGCACCTACCACGGCGTTTTTTGCCTTCTGTAGAATCAAACTACTCGAAATACGCACAGATCACAAAATCAAAGAAGCCTTTCTTCTTTGCATGTTCAAACTAAACAGTTCAATAACACAAAGGGAAAAAGGGCAGACACACAAACTAGTACAATTTAACAAAATTTTAAAATATTTTACAAATTTCGGCAAAAAACAAATACCGCGAGCAAACGAGCGACGCGAACATAAAAAATAAAAAAAAGCAAAAAACATGTTCCAAAAGACAATACAGATTGCCGATTTGTTTATGTTTGCCCGCGTGTTGCCGGTTTCCGGCTGTCTAGTTTAAACTTGTTAATGGCACACTATCTTACATCGTATTGTCTTTGGTATGTCATTCGGCAGATTGCTGTTTGTTATTGTTGATCCTTCTAGAAGCTTCCTGTCAACGGTCATATCAACCAATTAGTTTACTGCCTCTTTTCTTCGAACAAGATGGTACTTCCTCATCAGAACTATCTCTTAATTTTTTTGGGTGCTCTTCTTTTTCGTGGCTTATCATAATCAGTGGTATTGTCAGCATCAGCATACTCCTTCATTAACCTTTCTGGCATTCTTCCTGGCACGCACTGCAAACCTAACTGTCTACTAGCACGCACTCAAAATTCATGCTTGCAAGTACACACTTACAAACGCCTATGCTTAGCATGGAGTTATACGGCGCCAAGCATGCGTTTGTAAGTGTGTACTTTCCAAGCATGCATTTGTAAGTGCATGCTTGGCCAAGTATGCGTTTGTAAGTGTGTACTTGCAAGCATGCATTTGTAAGTGCGTGCTAAGTAGACAGTTAGATTTGTAGTGCGTGCTGATCCTGTAAATAGACATTAAGTACAACAAGGTAGGTTTACGCCAGACCCCCCCTTCATTCTAGATAGAGTTGCTTCATCTACAGATAACACGATCTTGACCCTTGTTACTTTCTAACTTGTCGAAGACCCCCCTTCTTCAAGAGAGAATTGATCTGCCTGCAGAAAACTCGCTCTTTGGCGGTTTTTAGGTGTTTTTGGCTTAAAAAAACTGAACCACGTGAGCTGGGATAGTGAAATTTCGCGTGTGTCGAGCCAAGAACAAACCTAAGAAGTCTGCAAAATCTCAGCCAGATTGGCCGAGCCGTTCAGGAGGAGTAGTGCACACACGGGCACACACACACACACACACACACGCAGAAAATGTTTTACAACCCCACTGGAGTAACGGGCTTTGCTATCGCTCAGCCAACAATTTTTTTATGTGTTTGATCTTCAGTGGCCACCTTCGATGGGCCTCTTTACTTTCGTTGATTTAGTGAATGGGTTTGAGAGGAGTTAACAGGCAAGTGTGACAACTTTAATTGCCTCCCTTGAAGCATTCTGCTGTAAATTGCACTCTCATTCCAAGTAGGTGACATCACGTTGAAATGAACGTGGCGTGATGTCACGTACTTGGAATGAGAGTGTGTAGTAGACTTCACTTTATTAAATGTTTCATTTCAAAATTTGATATTTAGAAAATACTTCTGTTCAATCAACTTCTATATCACAAACTTGTTGTTTTCATTTCCCTGTGGATAGTTTTAAATTTGTTAAATAAAAGTCTCTGTAAGCTTTGACTCTGTTTTATTTTATGGATTTAATTAAACCTGACATATCACAAGCCTTTCTTCTTTTAGTCTGATCAATCTTTCCCCCGAGAGAACTTGCTGTTTTAAGACACTCAGAAATGTAGAATTGCACTGCAAAGAGTAAAAATCGCACCAGGGGAAGGGGGGGGAGGGGAATTAGCATTTTTGTCGTTTTTTACCTCTGTCGTGGGCGATCCAGAGTCTCGAAGCTGCGAGAGCTGGCGCACCAACTAACCTTTCCGGGCTAAGCTTCTTGTGCAATAACCGAATCTTTGCGCCGCCACATTGTAAGACAGCGAGATGAATTTGCAGCGAAATGGCATTAAACTCGTTGTTGTTGATACTCCAGTAGACACCGATTTCAATTCCGTTTCGCCACAAATGAGCTGGATCTTGAAGTGTGGCGGCGCAAAGATCCAAGTATACTGAACAAGTTGCTTAGCCCGGAAAGGTGTACTGCGCGTCCCGCCACCCGCCCTGCCGAGGGGGTAACCACTCGCGTAATACCCTGTACACAAAAACCGTGTATTACGCGTAATACACGTGGTCGTAATACCTTTTTCGGGTCAAATGTGCCAAATTTTTGCATTTTAAGGCCGTAAAACACGTGTAATACCTCCGTAATACAGCGTAATACCGAGTAGTCTGTACACGATTTCTTGAGGTGTTTACCCCCTCGCGCCCTGCCCATCGGGCCCCTGCCCCGTCAATCCAGAGCTACGCAACAGAGCTCTTCGCTTCGACAATGGGGTCTCGGCCGGCAGCACCGTGTGCGCGCCTCGTCTCGGAAGGCTCACCCAGGCCAGGCCATGCAACAATGCTTCTTGAGGGGCCAAGGGGGAAGCACGCGGGCCGTCCAACACGAACACACTCACACACGTGCGTCGTGGAACGAACAGCTTGCAGACCGTACACGCTCTGTTACGCCAGTGGACAGTCAGTAAAGAAGCGCTTACGCACACAGACGGGGAATACACGAACACACCCCGCACAGTGCACGCGGTGAGCGAGGATGAGGCGCCACTCTACAAAAAATGTCCTGTCAACGCCGTTAATTTATTACCAATGTTTGCTGTTATGCAATTCACTGCGTTTGCTGTGAACTGGTTCGCGGCGTTCGCTGTGATCTCGGTTACAGTGTTCACTGTGATCTGGCCACAGTAAACGCCGTGAATTGGAGCCTGATTTGCAGCACTTCGGTGCTCACCGGCGTCAAACTCACAGTGTTTACTGTGAACCAGATCACAGTGAACACCGCGAACAAGATCACAGTGAATCGCGTGAGCAGATCACAGTAAACGCTGTGAATTAACCTACAGTGAAAACTCGTAATAAATTAACGGCGTGGACAGGGAATTTTTGGTAGAGTGCGGGGGATGGCGGGGTGCCTCTGAGGAAGGCCAATCTGTCCGTCCGCTCGGGAGCATTGTAGCTGCGGGGCGCTCAGTGGAGTGGGGGGCGCATCACATTGGTTCGCGGGCCGTATTGTTGCGGCTTTGGCTGGAGACAGACATCTCCGAAAGTTCGTCTTCGCCCGGCAGAACCTCATGAGGTATCTTGTCCTTGTAAGCCTGTTTTCTTAGTCAGGAGGCAGGTGCCAATCCATGATTTACTGTGATTCTTTTCCCACGGTGAGCATGGGTCATAAGTGCGCATCGCAGGACTGACTGCTGATTGCAGATAGAATGTGTTTCATTTTAATGCGCGTTGCGCATTTGGCGCTGCTGGGGACGCGATGAAACAGCGGAAAGTGCAGTGCGTTTGAGCCGACACACCACAGGGCCAAAGGAAAACCCACGTTTCGCGTTCTAGATATACACCAGGGTGGCCTCTATGATAGCCGGTCGCTCCTTGAGCTCCTGGATTTCTTTTTGCATCAGTCCTTGGGATTGGACGAAAGCCGGAAATGCAAGTGCGGGACAACAGCCACTAGCGAGACATACCAGGAGCCACACTGCAAAAAATCAGTGTCAGACACGGAGCATGCTTCGGCGTTCCGTATAGCCTCTCAAATGGTGATACGGACATCTGCCGTACCACTCCTCCCATAAGAGCCTGTGCTTTGTAAAGCGTGGTACGGAAATTTAACGGAAAATGTACCGCTTATTTTACACCGGAGGTTGCCGTTTCGGTTTTCCGTTTGTGAAAAAGTCCAAAATGCTCTACGGACAGTCGGACAGTGAGGAACGGACGCTCCGTAACTCAAATTTCTGTAACGGATAAAGTGTAACGGCCAGTCCGTATCCCTACGGAGTGACCGTTTCATGCGTTTCGTCAGAGATCTTAGCGTTACGGTGCGTCCGTTCCTCACTGTCCGTAGAGCATTTTGGACTTTTTCACCAACGGAAAACTGAAACGGCAACCTCAGGTGTAAAATTAGCGGTACATTTTCCGTTAAATTTCCGTACGACGCTTTACAAAGCACAGGCTCTTATGGGAGGAGTGGTACGGAAGATGTCCGTATCACCATTTCAGGGGGTATACGGAACGCCGTAGCATCCTACGTATCAGACACTGATTTTTTGCAGTGCAGTCCTTGCAGGCGGCCTGCCCGATCAACCTGCTCCGATCCATGGTCTGACTGCAGCAGGACCCACCCGCTGCCCTCTGCGAGGTGGGCAACGTACTTCGCGGCCCCTCGAGCTCTGCGGCAGCACTAGACCTATAGGTCTACACATTTCACACACTTTGTTCTTGATTTCTTCACAACTTCCGCTCCGGATCTTCTCCGAAGTACCCTATTCAGATGAACTTGCGTCAGACTTTCCAGACTTGATGAATCTAAATTTCGAAATCAGACTACTTTCTGATTATGAGCATTCGACGGAAATCCTCTTTCATTCTCGATACATTTTTATTAAAAATAGAAGATTGGACGAAATCGAATCAATAATTTTGAACTTCATCATCAGCGTATTCATTATCAGGTGTTCTCTGACATTCAAGATGATTATCACCATTGTTTGTTCATTTCCCTGTTCAGTTGGCAATCATATTAACATCAGGGTGGGATTTGGTTTTCTGGAGAGTCTCATTTGATTTCTCAATTTATTCTGAAACTAGGCCATTAATGAGACAGCTTTGGTTTTTGCACTGAGGTCAACTGTTTGTTTTGTTTCTCGTTCCAAGAGGTGATTAAGCAGGCATGTCAGAAGATGCCGAGGTTGTCCAAATTCATCACCGCATAGAAAGCACCTAAGAAAATTTCCAAGCATCAGCTCAGCAGCTGCGGCTGTTGTTCCTGGTGAATCAATATAGCGGCCTACCGACCAGGCCATTTCACCATGGCAACGGAACAAGTTCTGTTGGGCAGCAGTTAGTCAACTAAGTCAACTCGCACCCGGGTGATTCCGTGCGTAGAGGATCATTGTAGCAAAAAACAATTTTAAAGTTTAATTTTAATTAAAGTTCAATTTTTGGGGCTAAATTTGGAGTTGATCACTGCAAACAGAAACTTTGAGGATAAATCATTAAATCCATAAAAAATTATAAGCCATAATTGGACTAGAAACCGAGGAAAATATTACAAAGTTGTGATTGAATTTAAAGAAGAAGAAAATTGATGGAGATAAAATTTCAAAGAAAATTGACTAACCTAAGAAAATTGAAAAGCGAAAGACACTATTGAATTTAGAATTACACAGAAACGAAAAGCGGAAATACACAAAATGTCTATAAAAGCTACAAATGAACGTTGGATGCGAGTCCAGGACGCGGGCATCCAACGCCTGGTGCTTCGCGCACCGACAGACCTGCTCTTCGAGGATGACCCCAGAGCATCCGGGGGACACCACCTTAAAGGGGCACCGAAATTGGTGCTCCCAAACGTGGTGTACCCCCACAAGACGTCTGAGGCCATCCTCGGCCTCTTCAAGCGGCTCGTGGAACTCGGTCAAGGAGTGCACCACCAGGGTGCGCCCCATGGATGCCAGCCCCCGCACCACAACGTCAGCGTCAGTCAGCGCAGTGGGTGCAGGACTGATGAAGGACCTCACGTCAGAAATGACCGAAGGCGAACGAAGGAGCGTCATGAACACCGGGAGACTTACCACCTTGTGGCCGGCAGACCCACCCGGGCCAAACCGGACCACCGTTCCCACCATGCACTTCGGCGACGACGACGGTCCTGTAGGGCAGAGCGGGCCGGCCGGCAGCAATAGGCACCGGTCTTGACGTGCGGCGCTACTGTTGAGCTGGTCGCTTCTTGGGCTGGCGTGACGTGACGTGACGTCAACCCGCAGTCCACGACTGGAGGTTAGACGTCTGCTGCGTTCGCCCGGCGCCGGGGAAAGCCGTGGGGGCAGCGGCGGTGGCGGCCTGGGCCCTTGCCGAGCCGAGGCGCCCGTGGGGCATTGGGGGGCCCGGTGACCTCGCTGGCCACACTCGAAGCAGCCGCGCGCCGCAGGGGATGGAAGGTCTGCAAATTCCGGCCGCCAGTTGGGGCCTTGAGGACGGGTTTGAGGTCCCGCTGAGCCTCCCTGGACTCCGTATTCTTGCGTCGTCGTCGTAGTTCGCACGGCACCGTGCGGCCCGACTTCCTCCATGACGGTGGTGGTGCGTCTGAACATGGAAGGGCAAGTAGGCACAAGAGGTGAGCACGCGGCGAAGGAGGCGGGCGACCCGGGGGGGGGGGACGGCACCCCGCTAGGGCAGCAATAGGCAGGGGCTTCTCGACCAGCGGCTGTTGAGCAAAGTCAGCCATCACGAAAGAATACTAGACAGCCTAAAGAGGCTGGCGCGGCAGCGAAAACCTGTTGGTCGTTTCGTCCATGTATGGGAGTTTAAAATTCGCGTCGCTCGCTCGCTCGCGGGTTTTGATATTTTTCCTTATGTTTTTTTTAATCTTTACATCATTAATTTCCTAAATTACTTTCAAAATTTTGGGCAGGATCTAAAAAAGGTCACAGTACAATATAGAATCATTTTCGTGTCAAAAAAAGAAAAGGTTTTATTTCCATTATGAATTACGCCTGTCGGTGACGCCTGTCGGTGACGCCTGTCGGTGACGCCTGTCGGTGGCGCCTGTCGGTGACGCCTGTCGGTGACGCCTGTGGTGACGCCTGTCGGTGACGCCTGTCTGGGATAAAGGGACGAACGGACACGACCTACTTTGTTTAACTAAGACTGTCGGTGACGCCTGTCGGTGACGCCTGTCGGTGACGCCTGTCGGTGACGCCTGTCGGTGACGCCTGTCGGTGACGCCTGGGTGACGCCTGTCGGTGACGCCTGTGGGTGACGCCTGTCGGTGACCCTGTCGGTGACGCCTGTCGGTGACCCCTGTCGGTGACGCCTTTCGGTGACGCCTGTCGGTGACGCCTGTCTGGGAAAAAGGGGGACGAACGGACACGACCTACTTTGTTTAACTAAGACTGTCGGTGACGCCTGTATGTGACGCCTGTCGGTGACGCCTGTCGGTGGTGACTGTCGGTGACGCCTGTCGGTGACGCCTGTCGGTGACGCCTGTCGGTGACGCCGGTCGGTGACGCCTGTCGGTGACGCCTGTCGGTGACACCTGTCGGTGACGCCTGTCGGTGACGCCTGTCGGTGACGCCTGTCGGTGACGCCTGTCGGCGACGCCTGTCGGTGACGCCTGTCGGTGACGCCTGTCGGTGACGCCTGTCGGTGACGCCTGTCGGTGACGCCTGTCGGTGACGCCTGTCGGTGACGCCTGTCGGTGACGCCTGTCGGTGACGCCTGTCGGTGACGCCTGTCGGTGACGCCTGTCGGTGACGCCTGTCGGTGACGCCTGTCGGTGACGCCTGTCGGTGACGCCTGTCGGTGACGCCTGTCGGTGACGCCTGTCGGTGACGCCTGTCGGTGACGCCTGACTGGGATAAAGGTGACGAACGGACTGTAGTAAATTTGGATGTGTTTATTTTGAAGATGAGCCTCTTTTCTTTTTGGGGAATGATAGCCAGGCCAGAAAGTATGCTTTTGCGCGAAGGATTGTGATTCGGCAAGGGTTTGGGTTTTCCCTTCAATCGACGGAAGGGTTTTTAATAATCTAGAACTAAAAGTTCCAACCAATCCTAACCAAAACTAACGGGCTCGTGACAGATCTTACTCTACGCGTGACAGCTCTTACCCTACTCTCGACAGATCTTATTCTCAAACTAAAGGGTCCAACAAACCTAACCTAACCTAAGGGGCTCGTGACAGATCTTACTCTACTCGTGACAGATCTTACCCTACTCTCGACAGATCTTATTCTCAAACAAAATGGTCCAACCAATCCTAACCTAACCTAACGGGCTCGTGACAGATCTTTCTCTACTCGTGACAGATCTTTCCCCACTCTCCACCGATCTTATTCTAAAACTAAATGGTCCAACCAATCCTAATTTAACCTAACGGGCTCGTGACAGATCTTACTCTTCTTGTGACAGATCTTACCCTACTCTCGACAGATCTTATTCTCAAACTAAATGGTCCAACCAATCCTAACCTAACCTAACGGGCTCGTGACAGATCTTTCTCTACTCGTGACAGATCTTACCCTACTCTCCAGATCTTATTCTCAAACTAAATGGCCCAAACCAATCCTAACCTAACCTAACGGGCTCGTGACAGATCTTACTCTACGCGTGACAGCTCTTACCCTACTTTCGACCGATTTATTCTTAAACTAAATGGTCCAACCAATCCTAACCAAACCTAACGGGCTCGTGACAGATCTTACTCTACGCGTGGCAGCTTTTACCCTACTTTCGACCGATCATTCTCAAATTAAGGTCCAACCAAACCTAACCAAACCCTAACGGGCTCGTGACAGATCTTTCTCTACTCGTGACAGATCTTACCCTACTCTCGACGGATCTTATTCTGAAACTAAAGGGCCCAAACCCAATCCTAACCTAACCTAACGGGCTCGTGACAGATCTTACTCTACGCGTGACAGGTCTTACCCTATTTTCGACCGATCTTATTTTCAAACGAAATGGTCCAACCAATCCAAACCCAAAACCTAACGGGCTCGTGACAGATCTTTTTCTACTCGTGACAGATCTTTTCCTACTCTCCACCGATCTTATTCTCAAACTAAATGGTCCAACCAATCCAAATTTTAACCTAACGGGCTCGTGACGCCTGTGGGGACGCCTGTCGGTGACGCCTGTCGGTGACGCCTGGTGACGACTGTCGGTGACGCCTGTCGGTGACGACTGTCGGTGACGACTGTCGGTGACGACTGTCGGTGACGACTTTTATGGGGAAAAAGGGGGACGAACGGACATGACCTTCTTTATTCAACTAAGACTGTCGGTGACGCCTGTCGGTGACGCCTGTCGGTGACGCCTGTCGGTGACGCCTGTCGGTGACGCCTGTCGGTGACGTCTGTCGGTGACGCCTGTCGGTGACGCCTGTCGGTGACGCCTGTCGGTGACGCCTGTCGGTGACGCCTGTGGGTGACGCCTGTCGGTGACGCCTGTCGGTGGCGCCTGTCGGTGACGCCTGTCGGTGACGCCTGTCGGTGACGCCTGTCGGTGACGCCTGTCGGTGACGCCTGTCGGTGACGCTGTCGGTGACCCCTGTCGGTGACGCCTGTCGGCGACGCCTGTGGGTGACGCCTGTCGGTGACGCCTGTCGGTGACGCCTGTCGGTGACGCCTGTCGGTGACGCCTGTCGGTGACGCCTGTCGGTGACGCCTGTCGGTGACGCCTGTCGGTGACGCCTGTCGGTGACGCCTGTCGGTGACGCCTGTCGGTGACGCCTGTCGGGACGCCTGTCGGTGACGCCTGTCGGTGACGCCTGTCGGTGACGCCTGTCGGTGACGCCTGTCGGTGACGCCTGTGGGTGACGCCTGTCGGTGACGCCTGTGGGTGACGCCTGACTGGATAAAGGTGACGAACGGACTGTAGTAAATTTGGATGTGTTTATTTTGAAGATGAGCCTCTTTTCTTTTTGGGGAATGATAGCCAGGCCAGAAAGTATGCTTTTGCGCGAAGGATTGTGATTCGGCAATGGTTGGTTTCTCCTTCAATCGACGGAAGGGTATTTAATAATCTAGAACTAAAAGTTCCAACCAATCCTAACCAAAACTAACGGGCTCGTGACAGATCTTACTCTACGCGTGACAGCTCTTACCCTACTCTCGACAGATCTTATTCTCAAACTAAATGGTCCAACCAAACCTAACCTAACCTAACGGGCTCGTGACAGATCTTACTCTACTCGTGACAGATCTTACCCTACTCTCGACAGATCTTATTCTCAAACTAAATGGTCCAACCAATCCTAACCTAACCTAACGGGCTCGTGACAGATCTTTCTCTACTCGTGACAGATCTTTCCCCACTCTCCACCGATCTTATTCTAAAACTAAATGGTCCAACCAATCCTAATTTAACCTAACGGGCTCGTGACAGATCTTACTCTTCTTGTGACAGATCTTACCCTACTCTCGACAGATCTTATTCTCAAACTAAATGGTCCAACCAATCCTAACCTAACCTAACGGGCTCGTGACAGATCTTTCTCTACTCGTGACAGATCTTACCCTACTCTCAACAGATCTTATTCTCAAACTAAATGGTCCAACCAATCCTAACCAAACCTAACGGGCTCGTGACAGATCTTACTCTACGCGTGACAGCTCTTACCCTACTTTCGACCGATCTTATTCTTAAACTAAATGGCCCAACCAATCCAAACCCAAAACCTAAGGGGCTCGTGACAGATCTTACTCTACGCGTGGCAGCTTTTACCCTACTTTCGACCGATCTTATTCTAAAAATTTAATGGTCCAACCAAACCTAACCTAACCTAAGGGGCTCGTGACAGATCTTTCTCTACTCGTGACAGATCTTACCCTACTCTCGACGGATCTTATTCTGAAACTAAATGGTCCAACCAATCCTAACCTAACCTAACGGGCTCGTGACAGATCTTACTCTACGCGTGACAGGTCTTACCCTACTTTCGACCGATCTTATTTTCAAACGAAATGGCCCAAACCCAAATCCAAACCCAAAACCTAACGGGCTCGTGACAGATTTTTTTCTACTCGTGACAGATCTTTTCCTACTCTCCACCGATCTTATTCTCAAACTAAATGGTCCAACCAATCCAAATTTTAACCTAACGGGCTCGTGACGCCTGTCGGTGACGCCTGTCGGTGACGCCTGTCGGTGACGCCTGTCGGTGACGCCTGTCGGTGACGCCTGTCGGTGACGACTGTGGGGACGCCTGTCGGTGACGACTGTCGGTGACGACTGTCGGTGACGACTGTCGGGACGACTGTATGGGAAAAGGGGACGAACGGACATGACCTTCTTTTTTTAAACTAAGACTGTCGGTGACGCCTGTCGGGACGCCTGTCGGTGACGCCTGTCGGTGACGCCTGTCGGTGACCCTGTCGGTGACGCCTGTCGGTGACGCCTGTCGGTGACGCCTGTCGGTGGCGCCTGTCGGTGACGCCTGTCGGTGACGCCTGTCGGTGACGCCTGTCGGTGACGCCTGTCGGTGACGCCTGTCGGTGACGCCTGTCTGGGAAAAAGGGGGACGAACGGACACGACCTACTTTGTTTAACTAAGACTGTCGGTGACGCCTGTCGGTGACGCCTGTCGGTGACGCCTGTCGGTGACCCCGTCGGTGACGCCTGTCGGTGACGCCTGTCGGTGACGCCTGTCGGTGACGCCTGTCGGTGACGCCTGTGGGTGGCGCCTGTCGGTGACGCCTGTCGGTGACGCCTGTCGGTGACCCCTGTCGGTGACGCCTGTGGGGACGCCTTGGGTGACGCCTGTCGGTGACGCCTGTCGGGACGCCGGTCGGTGACGACTGTCGGTGACGACTGTCGGTGACCCTGTCGGTGACGACTGTCGGTGACGACTGTCGGTGACGCCTGTCGGTGACGACTGTCGGTGACGAGTGTCGGTGACGACTGTCGGTGACGACTGTCGGTGACGACTGTCTGGGAGAAAGGGGACGAACGGACATGACCTTCTTTATTCAACTAAGACTGTCGGTGACGCCTGTCGGTGACGCCTGTCGGTGACGCCTGTCGGTGACGCCTGTCGGTGACGCGTGTCAGCAACTGAACACTGTGTGGGGACGAACGGACACGAACAGGCCCTCCGGGCGGAGGCGCTCCGCCGAGCGCGCTCGCTGCCGCTCGCTCGCTCGCTCCGCGAATTAAAGTTCATTCTTATATGAAATAAACTAAATGTTCTGTAGCACAGTCACTATATTTCACTGCACTGGCGTGGAGCTGATTTCGGCAGTACAGGCTGACTATCTCATGGAAATTCTCCTCGCGTACTGGCTGGGACTCTTGGGCTGGCGTGACGTCAACCCTCAGCGGCGGCGGCTGTTCTTTCCACCCAATTTGCAGTGAGGGTGTGCAAGGAATACCTCAAACGCCACTGAAACTCACTCCTCGAGCGGCAGTAAGCCACGCCCGTTGCAATTCATTTCAGCGTTTTCTTTGCTAGGTTTTTCGTTTTTGGTTTGCCCTCCCTTCTTTGGTTTTGGCTTTTTTCCTTTTTTTTTTCGTAATTTTGCCTTTTTTTCGTTGGCTTTGGCTTTTTTTTTTTATTTTCGTATTTTTAGACTCAGAATTTTAACTTAAAACTGCCTAAGCGGGTGTCTGTTTTGGTTGCCAAGACGTGGCGACAAAGCCCAAATGGATTGAGTGCTGCAGCAGCACCAGACGCGGTAGATGGTGGAGCTCTCGTGGGACAGACTGGCCTCGTTGAGGAAGTCCACCTTGTCCTGGATCAGCGGCCACATGAGTTCGTCTGCGGTCGAGGGGGCAAAAACTCGCGCAATCATGTGTACACGGCCCCCGAAATCACACGCGAATCATTGAGAATCACGCGAAATCAAGCAATCCGAAATCAGCCAAAATCACTAAAATCGACCGAAATTAGGCAGAATCACACGAAACCAGAACAAATCAGTCCGAAATCATTTCTTTCCGAACACAATCACACGCAATCACGCTCAACATCACCCTGGTGCGTCGCGAAATAAGGCAAAATCAGCCATGAAATCAATTAAAACCATGCGCAATCATTGCGTTTTCCGAATCATGTGTACACGAAAATCCCGAGTTTTTGCCCCCTCGTCTGCGGTTCCCTGCTGCAGCAGGTACTGCACCGCCACGCAGCAGCGCTGGCCGATGCGGTGCGCGCGGTCCTCGGCCTGCAGCAGCTCTTGTAGGCCAACGAGAAGGTGCGTGCCTAGTGTACTCTCCGCAAGGCCTCGGCCCCTCCCACACGCACCCAGGGGTTCCAGTACAGATCCGCGAAGACCACGCTGGACGCCGCGGCGAGCGTGAACCCGCTGCCCGCCGCACTCTCTGAAAGAAGGTTGTTCCACTGACAATACAACAAAAAAATCCATTAACAGTATGTCAATGGGAATTTGATTCCTTTATTTATTCTGAAACTAGGCCATGAATGAGGCAGGTATGATTTTTGCACTGAGGTCAACTGTTTGTTTTGTTCCTTATTCCAAAAGGTGATTACATTTCTAGGGTCACCCCTCCCTCTGTTCACTTCCGGCACAGGCACGACACACAGCTGCCTAAGCTGCCCTTTTGGTTTGTTTTCCCTTTGCATGCACAAGAATCATAAATTTCATTATATAAGCAAAGAATAAAATTTAAATTTTGTTGAATTTGATACATATTCATGCTATTAACAAGGACATTTTGTCTCAAAGTCTTTCACAATCGGCTGGAGGAGTCTCTTGACAGTACTCATGGAACAGACGTTCTCAAAGAACCATTTGTACTTTTCGCGGCGATTTTGTAGTGTAGCAAGACACTGAATTTATCAGCCTTTATCTGCGATACACTATAAAGTATGACCGGATTTCGGTCATACGTCCAAGTATGACCCTTTTTTTCGGTCTTACAATTCAGTATGACCCTTTTTCGGTCGTATATTTCAGTGAAACCGTTTTAGCGGTCAGAAGTCTCACCTTGCTATTTTCAGCGTCCCTGCTCAGTGTCATACATCGGGACCATGTTCGGGCCAAAGTCCCTTCAGACGCTCAGCGTCAGGTTTTAACAAAAGCGCGAAAAGGGGCATTGTTTGCATGTCTTTCTACCAGCTTCCTGTGTTTCCCTAAAAATAACAATGATAAAGAGAAACAATACTGATACCATGCTGAAACGTATGATAAGTGTAATTAATGAATATTTGTATTTGATGCTATATGGTAGTAATTTTTGTTAAGATGACTGTTTGGTGATTGTTCGGATTGATACAACTTTGAGTTCAGTTTCGTTTTTTTAATGAATATAGTGATACGTTGGTTTTGGTTACAATTAAATTTTAAATTTCGTGTTTGTTTTCGTTTAGTTTTTAACAAAACGTGTTCACAAATCTTTACGGCAATATTTTCTCTAGCTTACATTTTACAAAGTACTGTTTGGTATTTTATGACTATTTTGAAGTAATTTTGGAAGTTGAACGGGAGTTATCACCGTTGTAGATCAAAACGTTAGGTTTTAATTTAGATAATAAGTTTTCAATAATGGTGCTTACCGTCGATTCTGACACCTCGTATTCCCACCACCATTCTTCCAGGTAGATAGAGTTTAAATGGTCTTCCACTGAAGAAGGTGTGGAATGGCTTGAATGCGGAATTGGGCCCTCGTCCAATCAGATGATATCTCAATTCCAAGGCGGCCGTATGTTCGTCTTAGCACCTGTTTGAAGATATAGTGCCCTGCCTCCTGTGACAGAGCTCTTTCCTCATCTTTTGGGCTCAGTGATTCAAGGCTTAGTTGAAGGCTTAGTGATTCAAGGCTTAGCTCACACGGCGCACTGGTAGCTGACATGCCCAAAACGCGGTGCGCCAGCCTCGCGAGGAGGGCGAACCCTACAGTCCCAAACTCTTTGAACTAAAACAGAAAAAAAATAAAAATTGAAAACCATTATTTAAAAATAACAAAATTTTATGCAATAAACTAAGGCCACACACCTGAGACTTCCAAAAGCCCAGCAAGCCTTCCAATGTTGGTGTTGGTGCGGCGGGAAATGGTGACTGGGGTACTTCGTCACCTCATCCGTATCGACGGTCGGCTCGTCGTCAGCGGCCCACTGGGCGTCATAGTCGTCGTCCAGGGCGCGACGCTTGGCAGGGGGTGGTTGAGGCGGCTCCGGGTCGTCCTCTCCGGTGGCGTGGAGCTCCGCCTCCTCTTCAACCATCTCCCGAAGCACTGCCCGGACGGCATTGTATACCTGCGCAAAAAATTATAAATAAAAGAACCAGAATAGAAAAAGTCAAGGAACTACCCTTTTTTATACGCACCTCATTTCGCTCCGCCTCGTCGAGCATCTTGAGATGGCGAAAGCTAGGGTGCAGGAACAGGGCCATCTTGTGCTTCAACGAGGGCTGCAGTTTAGCCGCCACCCACGTAGCTGCCCTCGCCCTCACCACGGCCAGTGTGGGGTCATCTTCCGGCTTCGGCGTGACGTGCACACAAAATTGAAAGGCGGTAAAATTACCACAATTGAGAGCGGTAAACTTGCAAAGGCGGAATCCAAATTTTACCGCCTTTGGGAATGCGGTACTTTTTCAACTGCCCCAAAAAGGCGGTACAAATGCAGGTCTGGAGAAAAAATAATGTACGGGTCTTAAATGGCGGTAATAATTTATACCGCCAATGCAGAAAGAATATTCTGTACCGCCTTTTCAGGAGGGGAATCTTTATACCACCAGAAGAGGATGGCCATATAAATATATAAAGCCGCTCTAAACCATAAGGTTGTACCACACTGCAAGCAAGAATTATAATTACCGCTCATTGCAAGCAGTAAATTTTGTTTCCGTTTTTAAACTAAGAGGTCCTTGTTCACTTAGCGGAGCCGCTAACATTCAGTTTCCTGAAGTCAGATGTACTCACATTAATCACTGTGGCACTGCTTCTTTGATGAAATTAGCAGAAATGTTGAGTTAAGTCATAAAGCTAGTATTCAGACATGTAGCATTGTACACTGTTAAACTGGGCCCAGAGCACTGGAGCTCAGACCACAGACTGTGTTGATGAACTTCTATAAAATTTTGACAGTGTATCCACTTCACTCTCAGTTTCACAGTTGCTTCCATGGTAAAGAACAACCCTCGCCCACACTCGACCCCGTTGGTGCTAGACGTCATTGCCCACCCTAACAATAGCGAAGAGTTCCGAAACCTAGCCAAGGACTATTCCAAACTTGTCCACCAGCCCCGGACAGTTCCGCTTTCCCTCTGGTTAGGCCCGAATAGAGTCCGGGCCGAATCGGAGTCCGGACCGGACAGTTCCGTTTCTTGGTTTCTGAACCACTCAAAGTCAAGGACTGTCCGAAAGAGTCCTGCCTAGGTGCAGCTGGCCCGGGCCGAGCCGGGGCGCCCGGACGTCCCGGCAACTGGGTACGCGGAAAACGCCGCTCGCCGGCGTGCCGAAGCAAGCCGAAGGCCCGAAGGGTCGCCGAGGTTACCTGGCGCCCTGGCGGACGCGGCCAGAGATGCAGTTTTCGCCAGTTTTCGGCGCGCTGTTGAGCGAGTCACATCGCACAGCAGCGCATCTGTGATCAGTGAACATAGAGGAACGCGCACAAGTCACATCTACTTTCCACTCGATACTTTCTCGGAGCGATGTTCAGGCGATTCGCGACTGTTCTAGAAGTAATTTTTGGTGAGGTGTCGTGTACGGCGTTTTACTAAACATTGATCGAATTTGAGTGCGTTGCTGTACTAAGTGTCCCAAACAAACAACTATCCGCTGGCTGCTGGCTACCGCAAGTGTGTGTGTCTCTCAAACTTGAAGGACGGGCGGTGAGAGGGTGGGAGGTGTATTATTTTATTCGCCTCTCCTCTTTCACCCTCGTCCCCAAGTGTTCCCATCATTTGCAAACAGCTTCAACGAGTTCGCTTGTGCAGGCATGTACTTGCAGGTATGCTACAGTTAGTGCATGATCAAAATTTGTGTGTAATATTCCACTGGAGGCTGTAAATCGCGTCCCTTGCCGTGTCTGACCGGCCACCGTGCCCCGAGCCGAGTCGAGCCGAGCCGCCACGGCAGTGGTGGCCGCCCAGCCGAGCCAGGTAGGGTGAGCCCAACCGGCGATAGGGCGCGCTCCCGCGGAAAATCCCCGGCCGGCCGGCCGAAGCAACCTGCGTCCGAAGGGAAAGGGGAAGGGGGAAAGGGAGGGGCGAGGGGCAGCAGGCTGGTGCATTTGTTCGGACTGTCCGTTTTTCGACTAGCGTTGGTACTCAGGACAAGTCCGGAATCTTTCTGACTTTGGTCTTTTTCAATGTTTTTGGGAACTGTCCGAGGGCGGATTTAGGAACTGTCCCGGTCCGACTTTTGGAGCCGTTTCGGACGGTCCGCAAACGGTTGTTTTTGGCTGCTTTTCGGACTCCAACATTTTCGTCCGGGCAAAACTAGAAGAAACTGAATAATATTGATATGCATGCACAGCTACAGGCGGCCATTTTCTTTCTGCAACCATCTGCAACTTGTTTTGTTGACGCGACGAGTGACTGCGAATATCTGATATTGTTATGGGCAGTTACGGGTCGGCTGTACGCAGGATATAGGCAGTATTCGCAGTTAGAGGCCTACAAAAACAAAAGCAGAACTAACCTGAAAATCATAAACAAAGGGCCGCCGTCGGTTCGTGTTTTTGTCCAATATCCATACATATAATCAAGTTTCCTCTAGTTTTGTGAGATGGAGACCTTTTGCCAACTGTGTCGTGCGTGGGCGAAGATTGTTTGCTACCATCCAAGCTACAGTGAAAGTGCGTGTAAAATGAGAAAACTGTCAAAACTTCATAAGTTTATATACACACTAACACATCTGTGCTCCACCAGGCCCAGTTTACCAGTGCAGAAAGCTACAAGATTTGATGCTATCTACTTTGGATGACTCAACCTGTTTGCCATATTTATCTTCTGAGCAGCAGTTTCACTGCTGTGCACTCAATCATGATTCATGTGAGTACATCTGACTTCAAGAAAACTGAATGACTGCTGCTATGCTATGCAAGTATGGACCTCTTAGTTTATGAGCGTCACAACTATCGTTTCTCTTAAGAGTCCCCAGTGGGTCTGACAACCTTCACGGGCAATTAGAAAAGTCTGCTATCCACACATTACCTAAGATATATTAACAATTTTGGATTCAGCGAGACATTTAAATCTGACCACAATGGTACAGTGTAGGCGGTAAATCAAACAACCGCCTTTTGATGAGCGGTATTGATGGCTTGTGTTTGGCGGTAATTTAGGTACTCCCTCTGACTGGCGGTACTGATGCAATGTTTTAATAACCCTCAATTATGGACTCAGCACTGATGGAATAGTTGTGGCGGTAAATGAAAGTACCGCCTTTGATTGGCGGTAATGATGGCACGTAAAAGGCGGTAAATTCAATACCGCCTTTTTTGATACATTTGTACCGCCTTTCATTTTTGGGTGTGGCCACGCAGCCGGCCGATGGCAAGGACGGCCAGCGGCAGCGTCGGGTAGTCCTGGCCCTGCAGCTTGTCGGTCTCTTGCTCAAATGGGGCCATGAGCTCAAATAGCTTGTTGAGTTGCTCCAAGTTTACATGAGACATTCTGTCGGGAAGAGACCCTGCTTCGGGGAGGGACTCCCGCAAGAACGGCTCCTACTCTGCAAACTGAAGTTTGTACATAGTACACTCAAGGGCGGATTTAAAGGGGGGGCCCATACAGTGTTCATTGTTGGGGAGGTTCTGTCTCCGGAATCTGTCGTCACTTCCGGTTTTTATCGCCGTTTTTCTTCTCGCTTGTTTTCTAGGTCGGGGTCCGAGTCTTCTGGGCCCGTGTAGTTGAACCATGCGCCTATGGATTCTCCTCCACCTACGGGACACGGAGCCAGCCTGTCCATGTGGACTATTTGGACGTCGTTTGGCTGCCGATCGTTCCGTATCCTGCCATCACAGTCGTTCAACACGTTGAGTATCGTGTAGGGTCCAAGCCAGGGCACGTGTAGGGCTTGTGCTGTCTCGCCCGGCTTTAGTGCCTTATTGTAAAGTAGCACTTTGTGCCCCACTTCGAACGGTGCGAGTCCCGCAGTTCGGTCGTAGTACTCTTTCATCCTGGTTGCTGCCTCGTCGCGAATTCCTCGCACTTGCTCGTGGATGTGGAACAAGGCGTTTCGCACGGCCGCGAGAGTCCCACGCCTGGCGTTTCGCACACCGACAGGCACGCTCCACGAGGATGGCCCCAGGACATCCCGGGGACACCGAGCTGAAGGGGCACCGAAACCGGTGCTCCCAGACATGGTGGACCCCAGCGAGACGCCTGAGGCCGTCCTCGGCCTCTTCAAGGGGCTCATGGAAGTCGGTGACGGACTCCACCGCCACAGGGCGTCCAACCGCTGCCAACCGCCGTGCGACGAAATCAGCGCAGTGGGAGCATGACTGATGAAGGACCCGTGTCAGAAACGACCCAAGGCACACGAGGGAACGCCACGAACACTTGGAGACTTACCGCCCAGGAGCCAGCTCCACCAGGCCCGAAACGAACAACCATCCCCACCATACATTTAGGCTTCTCGTCTCTCTCCTCGGAGGACCCGGAAGGTATGGGAGGCGGCAGAGGGGGAGTCATCAGGAAGATCAGGAAGACCGGGAAGATTCGGAAGCTCAAGAGGCTGGGAAGTAGCAGTGGAAGCGCACAACCTACTAGTCAGGCCGAGCTCTGACTGAACCACCACTGCGCGCTAAACAAACCCGCAGCCAGGCGACCGAGGTTCCCCCTCCACTTGTCCTGCTTCCCCCACCTTCACAACCAGCCTAGTTGGTGCCAACCCCCAACCACTACCGTAAACCGGGGTAACTTGAGACAATATTTTACGTTTTTTGGACCGTGTGTCCACAAAACTGCTCTCACCAACCCGAATCCCAACTATGTTTTATTTCACATGATTACATTCGGTTTGGACCCCACGAATTTTTTTGGGTGTCTCCTAAAATGAGAGTAACGGGCCTCTAAAGTTGTCTCAAGTTACCCCGTCATTTGGGGTAACTTGAGACACACCTAGTTTTTACTTTGATTTTTCACGGAAGTGCACTCCAAATCCAGTGGCAAGTTTCCTCGCCACTGGAGTGGCGTCTTTTCCAAAGCGCCAAGATTTGGCGTTCCCATCCCTGGTTTCCGGATTCCACGCCAAATTTTCGCGTTCCACAGAGAGCGCCAAAATTTGGCGTTCCATTCCCCAGAGCATCACAGACCAGAACGCCAAAATTTGGCGCTGCAAAAGAAATGGAATAATTTGGCTTGGAAAGCAATACCCGTTCACAGAAAAATAAATGTGCATACAATAGTTTTCAGTGCTTAGGATCCCTAGTTCAAATCACAGCAATTATACTATGAAAAGTAGAACTGGACCAGTAAAATACAAGACCTGCATCTGTATTTTCAGGTTACGTGTCAATGCCGCTGACCAACTATTGAATCACTTTGGTTTGGCCAGCGATTCCTGAGACACTGGGAAAATGGTACTCACATCAACACAAAACGCTGGATATCACTGAGTCACTCTCTCTTGATAAGGGGTTGACACAGCAAGGGGTCTCAGTCCATTCACAAACCAGGAAGACTTGAGCTAGCCTCAGAGCCCTAGCCTGGCCCTGCCGCATCACGCCGCTCCCTCTTCAAAATCTTCCACAGAACAACACTTGAATAGTTTTGAAATGGCCCGAGAGCACTCAGGCCTTTTGAAAGTACTGCGACACAATAAAACGTGACAGACATAGACTATCGTTGACCGTGGCGAACGAAATGCACACAAAAGTAACAATTTGAATGTTTCGTTTGTCTAAGAGGAGTAGCCATGTTTACTGTTTTTATTGTTTAGCTTTTGTTGATTGCTTATGCGCACCAACCTGTTGAGTGCCAATAACATGTTATTCACACTCGATATGTTATTTGCACTCGACAGTGCGAATAACATGTTATTCGCACTCAAAATGTTATTTGCACTCCAATGTTATTCGCACTCAACAGGTTTGGGGCGCATAAGCAATCAACAAAAGCTGAACAATAAAAATAGTAAACATGGCTACTCCTCTTAGACAAACGAAACATTCGTATTGTTACTTTTGTGTGCATTTCGTTCGCCACGGTCAACGATAGTCTATGTCTGTCATGTTTTATCGTGTCGCAGTACTTTCAAAAGGCCTGAGTGCTCTCGGGCCATTTCAAAACTATTCAAGTGTTGTTCTGTGGAAGATTTTGAAGAGGGAGCGGCGTGATGCGGCAGGGCCAGGCTAGGGCTCTGAGGCTAGCTCAAGTCTTCCTGGTTTGTGAATGGACTGAGACCCCTTGCTGTGTCAACCCCTTATCAAGAGAGAGTGACTCAGTGATATCCAGCGTTTTGTGTTGATGTGAGTACCATTTTCCCAGTGTCTCAGGAATCGCTGGCCAAACCAAAGTGATTCAATAGTTGGTCAGCGGCATTGACACGTAACCTGAAAATACAGATGCAGGTCTTGTATTTTACTGGTCCAGTTCTACTTTTCATAGTATAATTGCTGTGATTTGAACTAGGGATCCTAAGCACTGAAAACTATTGTATGCACATTTATTTTTCTGTGAACGGGTATTGCTTTCCAAGCCAAATCATTCCATTTCTTTTGCAGCGCCAAATTTTGGCGTTCTGGTCTGTGGTGCTCTGGGGAATGGAACGCCAAATTTTGGCGCTCTCTGTGAAACGCCAAAATTTGGCATGGAATCCGGAAACCAGGGATGGGAACGCCAAATCTTGGCGCTTTGGAAAAGACGCCACTCCAGTGGCGAGGAAACTTGCCACTGGATTTGGAGTGTGGGTTTCTTGCCAGTCCATACTGATTTTCTGAGACATTTAACTCATTTTCAATGAAAAGTACTACTTGTGGAATATATTAGAAGATTTTTGATCCATATATTAAGATTTTTTCATCAAGGTTACATTTGGTCATTTGAGGGATAACGGCACTTCAGAAGCGCAACGATTCTCCCATTTCACATCCAACTCTGTCAACTAAGTACAGCGATTCTCTCATTTCACATCCAACCCTGACACCTGTTAAGACATTTTTCTTAATTTCTAAGTACACAAGTCCATTCCTGCAAAGGTATATAGTCTTAGACAATTTTTAAAATATATTCGAAATCCTTAAACTATTTTTACAGTTGTTTTTCTTCAAAAAATCGACTGTTCTTGGGCTATAAATTGTCCGATTTCAATGACATTTAGCTCGTTGGAAAGGTAATTAAATTCCCCATCTTTTGAGACTTCAGGATTGATTATATCTCATCTGGTCCGTGTGCAGTTGAGAAAACACTCCAACTTTAAGCTGCATATCCACTTGGGACCCTCTACACTGTCTAAAAAAGTGATTCCCGATCAAATGCGGCTTAGTTTTGATCTTAGAACGGAGAGGTCCGTTACTTTAAACCACCCTGTAGTACAAGGAGGTGCCAGAGTCAAGTTACGCCACTCAACTTCCGTGAAATTCAATGAAATTTGGTGTCTCAAGTTACCCCGCACAGTTACCATTTTCTATAAAAGTCAGTATTACCCGATGAATGATGGGTTTCCCTCAAAACCAATGCTGCATTTAGCATGTTGAAATAATAGGGTTGAAAGGTACTACAGTCATTTGGGCCTCAGCAAGACGTGTTTCGAGTACCAAGGGAGACTTGTAACACTTCTCTAAAATTGTTAAATTTACTAAAATTGAAAAATCGTTATAGATCTGACCAGCTTGGTCCTAACCCACCCTTCACACGCTTAATCGTCTTTCCAAACAAGTATGAAAAAAAGTGCTAGGGCAGTTTTGACCTCCGAATGTGCCGAGCCAGGTAGCAGCTCCAAAAAGGTGGAAAAGCAGAAGTGTCTCAAGTTACCCCTGCTGTCTCAAGTTACCCCAGTTTACGGTAAGACTAATATTTGCGTTGCCAACATTAAACGTGTGGAAATAAGTCTTCAAGCGCCAAACGCTGTTGCAACTGACTTTCCAGCTTACGTCCGTCAACTGCATCCCCAACCTTCACTGTGGCGTAAGCAGCGGCGTCACTACACCTCTCGAGGGGGGCCTGACTCCACTGCACAGTGAGTCCAGTGTGAGGCAAGGCCTAAGCTATCACAGTGCTTAACTCCATCTCCGGATTCACCACCACAAGCCCATGGGTTCTTCGTGATTCTTCATCTATTAGCATTCCAGCTAGCCCGTGCTGTACGCGCTGGAATCGTCCTTGTGCTGGCCAATCTCCCCGCTAATGGTGTCGTGACCTTAGACCTGCCGGTGCCCGTAGCCGATCTGGGGGAACTGCTCGCACAAGCCAACAACCAAGAAATGGTACTTACATTCCCAGAAGATGTTTTAACTGAAATGGATGTCACTATTGTGCATATGTTGGCTGCGGGAGGTCAAGTGCTTGCCTTGCCAGCCGGTCAGGCTATTTCTGTGATTGATTCAAGTGTGGCCCGCGAGGGGTGAGTCACGAGTGTACTCATGTGTACAAATTTGCCCGTACTCAGTGTACTCACAAGTTTAAAAAGGGTAAAATTCACCAGTTTTTCGACCGATTTAGCGTTGAGTGCCTTTTAAAACGCTAAATAAAGCCTTCAAACGTTTATAAACGTGAAATTTATGAGTAAAGTAAGGTGTACTCACGCGTACTCATGTACTCATGTGTACACTAGGACGCGGAGTGATCCACCCCTCGGTGGCCCGCCCTCAATATATTGTTAATCGGCCATGTATCACACGGAAATGTGCCCAATATGGGCAATACCTTGCCAACTGCTGGTGGCGTGGTTGCCTTGGGGACTCGCATTGCCCAACACCACGGGGCTGCAGAGGCATTCCATTCCGGTGCGGTTGAGGCCGCTTCTATCGCCAGGGTGGCGATAGAGGCCCTGGGTGACCCAAAATCAGCTTCAGCCACCGCAAAATCTCCGCGCCGGAACCCAGGAACCGACGGCGTCGACCGAGGGGGTAAACACTTCAAGAAATCGTGCACAGACTACTCGGTATTACGCTGTATTACCCCAGAAAAAAAGATTTCGCGCCCGTTACGGGCACAGCCTGAGCAAATCTGGGCACAGCACGGGCTTGTACGGGCTCAGCACGGGCTCAGCACGGGCTCAGCACGGGCAGGTACGGGCGCATCATCCGAGCAGGGGGGGGGCAACAGCCTAGTGCGCGCGTGAAGCTATGCCCCGCCGCTCGGGCCGGCAAGGAGCGGCCGGGCGGCTGGGCCGCGCGGCCGAACCAAATTTAAAAAGAACTTTGTCAAAACTGCATCGAACTGAGTAAACGAGGTCATTTTTAGATTCTACGCAAAATTTCCTATCCGTGAGTGACAATGGAATGGACTTTTGGGTATGTGAAACAGTTCTAAAATCAATTTGAAAACCAAATTTACGGCACCAGACAGCCGACTTGAAGTTTCCCTTTTACTAAAAAAACTATTTCCGTTCGTTTTAGGTCCATACATACCCGCGAGCCGATTGTTGGCCACTATTTTCCGGGTTGCGTGGTACACTTGGGAAAGCCAATACGACTTCTGTAGCAGAAATGCCGATCCAAAAAATAATTTCCATTTTTTGGGCCAAATTTTATTTTGCAACTTTGGGGGTTAAAAGCACAGTTTGAAATAGGTTTCTCAGCATTGTCAACCTCACTAAGCAACCCAGAATTTAATTCTCTATCGCCCTGCTGTGTTGGATTTGCAAAAGGAGGTCAAACTTCTAATTTAAACGAAAGGCCCGAAGCGCTGCAAAACCCCCAAAAAAGTTCAAGTATTTTGTGGAGCTTAAAGTGTGAAAACTTTTTCTCAGATTGTAAAACCAACCACACCCCCTTGTAGGCCAGTCAAATTTTACAGCTCCATTGAAGTTTCATCGCAATCGGAGACCAAGAGTAAGGGGGGGTATATTTTTAATTGTAAAAAACCCCAGGTTTTTATTGCGGCCCCCCGCCCAATAAAAACTGATGGGATTTAAATTATTTACTGGTCTCCGATTGCGATGAAACTTACAATGGAGCTGTAGAAATTTACTGGCCTACAAAGGGGTGTGGTTGGATTTACAATCTGAGAAATAGTTTTTACACATTAAGCTCCACAAAATACTTGAACTGTTTTGGCGGTTTTGCAGCGCTTCGGGCCTTTTCGTTTAAAATTTGAAGTTTGACCTCCTTTTGCAAATCCAAACAGCAGGGCGATAGAGAATTGAAATTTTGGGTTGCTTAGTGAGGTTGACAATGCTGAGAAACCTATTTCAAAATGTGCTTTTAACCTCCAAAGTTGCAAAAAAAATTTTGGACCAAAATGGAAATTAGTTTTTTGGGTCGGCATTTTGCTACAGAAATGTATTGGCGTTCCAAGTGTACCAGCAACCCCGGAAAAAAGTGGCCAACAATCGGCTCGCTGTATATGGACCTAAAACGAACGGAATAGCTTTTTTTTTGAAAGGGAAACTTCAAGTCGGCTGTCTGGTGCCCCTAAATTTGGTTTTCAAATTGATTTTTGAACTGTTTACATACCCAAAAATCCATTCCATTGTCACTCACTTTTGCGGC